>NC_132908.1:4581113-4907227 GCF_047675955.1 Chlorocebus sabaeus
GTGGCTCACACCTGTAATCCCAGCACTTTGGGAGGCCGAGGCAGGCGGATCACCTGAGGTCAGGAGTTCGAGACCAGCCTGGCCAACATGGTGAAATCCCGACTCTACTAAAAATACAAAAATTAGCTGGGCAGGGTGGTGGGTGCCTGTAATCCCAGCTACTCAGTTGGCTGAGGCAGGAGAATCACTTGAACCCAGGAGGTGGAGGTTGCAGTGAGCCAAGAATGCGCCATTACACTCTAGCCTGGGCGACAAGAGCGAGACTCGGTCTCAAAAAATAAATGAATAAATAGCAACCCACCAAGGTTGTTTCCATGAAGTCTTCCAAGTCAGGGGGCTGTTGCTGGGATGCACCGGGGTGTGCTAGGGGAAAAGGGACCAAGGAGACCCATGGCGTATGGCTGCCGCCAAGGTCGGCACACTATAATCAGGCTGGGACCCACTTGAGGCAGCCTCGAATGGAAAAGAACTCATTAAAGGGGAACCAATTCACAGCCTATGAAGTGGGGGTGGACAGGAGGGTTGGCTGTCTCTGGAGATGCTGGGCCGAGTGTGGGTGGACTACACGCAGGAGTACGTGCTCAGACTGTGCACCACTGGCCAGGAACCAGGTTTCCTGCCAACACTGCTCTTCAGAGAGGCCCAGGCCACCACGTCCTGGGGTCATCTTGGTGCCCTTTCTCCATGGAGCTGGAGCCAATTCCATTCAGCATGTCCAGCGTGCACCCAGCATGGGGGTAAGCGGGGACTGCAGTGTCTGCTTGTGTGTCCATAGCTGTCACTTGTTAGAAAGACTCTGAAGCTGATGAAGGCCTGCCAAGTGTGCCAAAACAGAGCACGTCCCTGGTCCCAGGACCCTTGTCCCGGCTTCCTGGCTCTTGTGCTATCAAGATTTCATTGCTGGCTAGGCGCAGTGGCTTACGCCTATAATCCCAGCACTTTGGAAGGCTGAGGCGGGCGGATCACCTGAGGTCAGGAGTTCAAGACCAACCTGGCCAACATGATGAAAACCCATCTCTACTAAAAATACAAAAAAATTAGTTGGGCGCAGTTGCAGGCACCTGTAATCCCAGCTACTTGGGAGGCTGAGGCAGGAGAAGTGCTTGAACCTGGAGGCGGAGGTTTCAGTGAGCTGAGATTGTGCCATTGCACTCCAGCCTGGGCAACAAGAGCGAGACTCCATCTTGGGAAAAATCTCAGCATTTGGGAGGCCAAGGCAGGAGGATCCCTTGGGGCCAGGACTTCAGGACCAGCCTGGACAACATGGCAAGGCCCCATCGCTAAAAAAAATAAAAAGATTAGCCAGATGTGGCAGCATATGCCTGTAGTCCCAGCTACTAGGGAGGCTGAGGCAGGAGAATCACTTGAACCCAGGAGGTGAAGGTTGCAGTGAGCTGAGATCATACCACTGCACTGCAACCTGGGTGACAGAGTGAGACTCTGTCTCAAAAACTAAACTAAACTAAAATAAAATCTTACGATTTTGAACCACACAAATGGTTTGTATTACCAATAGTTAAAGAAGAAAAAAAAATGTAGAACTAGTGTAGGAATAGGCAGATCAATAGGCCAAGAAGGCTGGGCACGGTGGCTCCCACTTGTAATTCTAGCACTTTGGGAGGCCGACATGGGTGGATCACTTGAGGTCAGGAGTTTGAGACAAGCCTGGTGAACATGGCGAAACCTTGTCTCTACTGAAAATACAAAAAAAATTAGCCGGGCATGGTGGCACATGCCTGTAATCCTAGTTATTTGGGAGGCTGAGGCAGGAGAATTGCTTGAGCCCAGGAGGCAGAGAGTGCAGTGAGCCAAGATCCCACCACTGCACTCCAGCCTGGGTGAGAAAGTGAGACTCCATCTCAAAAAAAAAAAAAAAAGAAAAAGAAAAAGAAAAAAGGCCAAGAAGACCAGATGTAAGATTACAAGAACTTAGCATATGACCACTACAGGAAGGATGGATTACTCCACAACTCGTGTTAGGAAAACCATTTCGAGGAATAACAGTAACTCTTAGGTCCGATAGCAATCCTCTAGATGACAAATGCAGGATGGGAGCGAGATCCCATGACTGTGTCTCTGTCTTTCTCTCTACCATGTGACTTACATGTAAGACTTAGGTTTCCCAGTGTCGCCTGGGGTCTTGCTCTGTCACCCAGACTGGAGTGCAGTGGCCTAATCACAGCTCACTGCAGCCTTGAGCTCCTAGGCTCAAGTGATCCTCCCACCTTGGCCTCCTGAGTAGCTGGGACTACAGGTGCGTGCCACCATGCCTGGCTAATTTTTTTTTTTTTTTTTTGAGATGGAGTCTCGCTCTGTTGCCCAGGCTAGAGTGCAGTGGCGCAATCTCGGCTCACTGTAACCTCCACTTCCTGGGTTCAAGTGATTCTTCTGCCTCAGCCTCCTGAGCAGCTGGGACTACATGCGTGTGCCACCATGCCTAGTTAATTTTTGTGGGTTTTGTTTTTGTTTTTGTTTGAGATGGAGTTTCACTCTGTTGCCCAGGCTGGAGTGCAGTGGTGCAATCTCAGCTCACTGCAACCTCCGCCTCCCGGGTTCAAGCGATTCTCCTGCCTCAGCCTCCCAAGTAGCTGGGATGACAGGCGTGTGCCACCACACTCATCTAATTTTTTATTTTGAGTAGAGACAGGGTTTCACCATGTTGGCCAGGCTGGTCTCGAACTCCTGACCTCAGGTGATTTGCCCCCACCTCGGCCTCTCAAAGTGCTGGGATTACAGGCGTGAGCCACTGCGCCCTGCCAAATTTGTGTATTTTTAGTAGAAATGGGGTTTCACCATGATGGCCAGGCTGGTCTCGAACTCCTGACCTCAAGTGATCCGCCCACCTCAGCCTCCCAAAGTGCTGGGATTACAGGCATTAGCCACCGCGCCCAGCCAAAATAACAAGATTATAAAACATGAATATAGCCTGGCATGGTGGCCTGCACCTGTATTCCCAGCTACCGGGGAGGCTGAGGTGGAAGGATCACTGGAGCTTGGGAGGTGGAAGTTGCAGTGAGCCGAGCTCACACCACTGCGTTCCAGCCTAGGTGACAGACGGAGACCCTGTCTCAAGAAATTAAAATAAAAAGCATAAATAAGGCCAGGTTTGATGTCTCCTATAATCCCAGCACTTTGGGAGGCTGAAGTGGGACGATCCTTTGAGCCTAGGAGTTCCAGACCAGCCTGAGGCAACATGGTGAGACAGACCCCTGTCTCTGAAAAAAAAAAAAAAAAAAGGCCAGGTGGGTGGTGTCACCTGCAGTCCCAGCTCCTCCGGAAGCTGAGGCAGGAGGCTTGCTTGAGCCTGGGAGGTTGTGAGCTGTGAGCTGTGATCATGCCACTTTACTCCAGCCTGAGTGACAGAGCAAGAGCCTGCCTCAAAAAATAAAAATAAAATAAATTAAAATAAAGAGAAGGAAACAAGAGACTCCAGCAGAGAAACTAGCCCAAGCCTGCTGGGCTGGGAGGTGGCCCGGTGTGCGTGCAGTTCAGAGCCCAGGCTTGGGAATAGACGTTTCCTGGGTTTGAATCCTGATTCTGCCACCTGCTGGTTGGATCAGTTCCCTGCGGTTGCTGCGGCCAATCACTCTCAGGGGTTCTGGAGGCGGGAATTCTGAAATCAAGGTGTCATAGACTGTTCCACCTGAAGGCTCTAGAGGAGCCCCCTCGCCTCTCCCAGCTTCTCGTGGCTCAAGGTGTCCCTTGGCTTTGGAGCAACTTGGATGGAGGCTGGGGCCATTATTCTAAGTGAAGCAACTCAGGAGTGGAAAGCAAAGACTGCATGTTCTCACTTGTAAGTGAGCTAAGCCATGGGTATGCAAACACAGAGCGGGATAATGGACACAGGAGATTCAGGATAATAGAGAGAGGGGGAAGGATAGAAAACTACATATTGGAACCAGGCACGGTGGCTCACACCTGTAATCCCAGCAGTTTGGGAGGCTGAGGCAGGCAAATCATTTGAGGTCAGGAGTTCAAGACCAGCCTGGCCAACATGGTGAAACCCCGTCTCTACTAAAAATACAAAAATTAGCCAGGCATGGTGTTGGGTGCCAGTGACCCCAACTACTCAGGAGGCTGAGGTGGGATAATCTCTTTTTTTGTTCTTTTTTTTTTTTTTTTTTGAGACGGAGTCTCACTCTGTCGCCCAGGCTGGAGTGCAGTGGTGCGATCTTGGTTCACTGCAAGCTCCGCCTCCCAGGTTCATGCCATTCTCCTGCCTCAGCCTCCCAATTAGCTGGGACTACAGGTGCCTGCCACCATGTCCGGCTAAATTTTTGTATTTTTTTTTTTAGTAGAGACGGGGTTTCACCGTGTTAGCCAGGGTGATCTTGATCTCCTGACCTCGTGATCCACCCACCTCAGCCTCCCAAAGTGCTGGGATTACAGGCGTGAGCCACCGCGCTGGGCCAGGTGGGAGGATCTCTTGAACCCTGGAGGCGGAGGTTGCAGTGAGCCGAGATGGTGCCACTGCACTCCAGCCTGGGTGACAGAGCAGATTCTGTAAAAAACAAGCAAACAAAAAAACAAGTTAAAGATACCCATTCACTTCTGTTGACACCCCAGTGGCCACACTAAGCCATAAGGGAGGCTGTGAAATGGAGTCTTGATTCGGGGCAGCTGGGTTCCAGCTGAAAGTCCAGAGTTCCGTTCGTAAGCGTGAGAGGGAGACGCGACAGGAAGAGAGAAATAGAAGCCTGTTTGCAGCTTTGCAGGAACCGTGGCCCGACCCTCTGGGGAGCAGCTGCTGCTCCTATTACAAGGGGGATCCAGTAATTGGAGAGAGGGTGGAATTCATGGGGGCAGTTGGTTCTTTGTGGAGTTGTGAGGATGGGACCTGAGGTTTTCCCCTAACACTTGGGCACAGTGTATGAGGCTATGATAAGTTGATAGTAGACTGGAATTCCTGCTGGGACCCCAGGACAGATCAGAAGTGATGAACATGCCTTAAACATTCCAGGGAGTGAAATTGTCCACATTGGTTTGGGTCCAACTCCCCATGGAGGAAGGTTCCTATGACACCACCTCTAAGGGGACAGCTTGTCCCAAGTCGCATGTTCCTTCCCTTCTCATCTGGGCACCTGGAGCCCTTGAGCCTGCGTCTTCTAACGCCCACGCCCACCTACCTGCTGTCCGTACGGCCCGCTGTGCCTCCCCAGCACATGGCAGTGGTAGAGGTGGGAGGTTGGTATTTTATCCTCAAGGCTCTCTAGGATGGCAGACATGCCTGTGCTTCTGTTCTTAGACTCTTCAGGCTCAAATCAGAAGACTGGAAATGAACAAGGTGAATAAGAGCACGATGGAGGAGGAGCTGAGAGAAGTGAGTGAGCAGAGGTTCCTCTGCCTTGCCTACTCCCCTACCCAGGGAAACGGAGCCATCCAGGTGAAGCCCACCAGACAGCCTTCCAGAATTTCCCTCCCTCTTTGTTCATATTGAAAACAGGAGTCAGCTGGGAGTGGTGGCTCATGCCTGTAATCCCAGCAATTTGGGAGGCCAAGGCGGGTGGATCACCTGAGGTCAGGAGTTCGAGACCAGCCTGGCCAACATGATGAAACTCCGTCTCTACTAAAAATACAAAAAATTAGCCAGGCATGGTGGCAGGTAACTGTAATCCCAGCTACTTGGGAGGCTGAGGCAGCAGAATCGCTTGAACCTGGGGGGTAGAGGTTGCAGTGAACCGAGATTGTGCCATTGCACTCCAGCCTGGGTGACAAGAGCAAAAACTCCGTCTAAAAAAAAAAAAAAGAAAGAAAGAAAAGAAAAAAGAGTCACATCAACTCCCATTTTCAGCAATTGAGGATTATTAACACTTCTATTTGAACTTGAAAATCATACATCAGCTGTGCATAGGGTGGCTCATTCCTGTAATCCCAGCACTTTGGGAGGCCAAGATGATAGGATCACTTGAGGCCGGGAGTTTGAGAACAGCCTGGGAAACATAGCAAAATCACAACTCTACAAAAAAAATTTAAAAATTAGCCGGGCATGGTGGAACATACCTGTAGTCCCAGCCACTCAGGAGGCTGAGGTGGAAGGATCCCTTGAGCCCGGGAAGTGGAGGCTGCAATGAACTATGATTGTGCCACTGCACTCCAGCCTGGGCAACCTTGAGCAAGATCCTGTCTCAAAAACAATAATAATAATAATAATAATCATAATCATAATCATAATCATAATCATACATCAACTTCCCTGTTATAGGAAAACCTTGGCTTTGATCTCAAGATCGTGTTTGAATCCACATAGACCCCAGGGTTGCATTTAAGCCAAGGATAAAAGTCCAGAGTCCTAAACTAGAAGCACCAGACCCAAGGGGTGTGATGTCTCCCAGCTTTGCCTTCCTCCATCCCAGCAGCCTCACCTCCCTGAACTCCCTGTCTCCCTAGAAAGCCGACAGGAGCGCCCTGGCAGGCAAGGCAAGCCGAGCTGACCTGGAGTCTGTGGCCTTGGGGGTGAATGAGATGATTCAGGGCATGCTCTTCAAGGTCACGATCCACGAGGACAACTGGAAGAAGGCTGTGGAGGAGCTCAGCAAGGATGTGAACACGAAGGTGAGTGTCCCTGTATTGATTTTCACTTTCTTCCTAACAAATTAACCCAGAAATTAGCAACTGCAAACAACAAACGTTTTCAGTTTAGGAGGAGCAAGAATTTGGGAGTGACCCAGCAGGTTAGCTGGGTGGCTCAGGGTCTCCCATGAAATTGCAGTCAAGATGTCATCCAGGGCTGGTCTCATCTGAAGGCTCAAATGAGGCTGGATGAGCCAATTCAAACGAAATTCCCTCACGTGGCTGTTAGTAACACTCTTCAGTTCCTCATCCCATGGACTCCGCCTTAGGGCCACTTGAGTGGCCTCATGACATGGCAGCTGACATCCCCCAGAGCAAATGATCCAAGAGGGGAAGTAAGAAGCTGCAATGTATTTACACACACACACACACACACACACACATATACAGGGCCTTACTCTGGGCACCTTCCCCATACATAATCAATACACGAATTGATCCCCATTTCACAGAGGAGAACACTGAGCCTCAGAGAGGTTATTATACTTCCCTCAGGAAATGCTGCTGCTCGTGGTGGAGCTGGGACTCAAACCCAGAGCTGCCTGATTCTAAACCTAATTTAACCTCTTTGGGTCAGTCCAGCCACCTCAGTTGCAGGAACCATGTAGCACTGTCGTTGGACCAACTGTTCCAGTCTACGACACTATACTAATTGAGGAAGGGGCTATGACTCCTCTAGACATTTCCCTGGGGTCTGGCACATCACTGGCAGTCAGTAAATGATGAATGAATAAATGAATGACTGTCACGGACCCTCAGAGACTCCCCTCCTCCACCCCACATCCCTGCGCTTACCCAGGAGAGAGGCATAGGTAGCCTCCAGGATGGTCGCCAGCCATACCTCTTGGTATTCACACGGTTGTGTAGCCCCCTCCCACGTTGAATGGGACCAGCTTGTGGAACGAACAGGATATTAGAGAGATGATGGAGGGTGACCACCTTCCATCATAAAAGACATTGCAGCCAGGTGTGGTGGCTCACGCCTGTAATCCCAGTACTTTGGGAGGCCAAAGCAGGCAGATCACTTGAGCCCAGGAGTTCAAGACCAGCCTGGGCAACATAGTGAAACTCTGTCCTCCCTGCCAAAAAAACAAAAAGCCAGGTGTGGTGGCACACACCTGCAGTTCCAACTACTCAGGAGGCTGAGGTGAGAGAATACCTGAGCCTGGGAGGTTGAGACGGCAGTGAACCAAAATCGTGCCACTGCACTCCAGCCTGGGCAACAGGAGCACCCTGGCAGGCACTCAGAGTGACACCCTATCTCAGAAAAAAAGGTGGGGGCTCAAAACAACCAAAAGCAACACATGAAGAGATTGTACTTGTTTCCTGGTTTAATTGAAGCAAGTCTACAAATGGGCTGGAGATGACATCCAAGTCAGGAATTGTTGCTAATTGTATTAAACATAATAGTATTGTGGTTATAGAATAAAATGTTATCACACTCAAATATTTATTAGGGAAATATCACCATTTCTGTAACTAAAAAAAAAAATACTCCAGCCGCTAGACACAGTGGCTCAACGCCTGTAATCCCAGCACTTTGGGAGGCTGAGACAGATGGATCATGAGGTCAGAAGATTGAGACCATTCTGGCTAACGAAATACAACAAAAATTAGCCAGGCGTGGTGGCGGGTACCTGTAGTCCCAGCTACTCAGGAGGCTGGGGCAGGAGAATGGAGTGAACCCTGGAGGCAGAGCTTGTAGTGAGCCAAGATCGCGCCACTGCACTCCAGTGTAGGCAACAGAGTGAGACTCCATCTCAAAAAAAAATACTCCATCAGGTGGCACAGTGACTCACACCTGTAATCCCAACACTTTGGGAGGTTGAGATGGGAGGATCACTTGAGCCCAGGGGTTCCAGACCAGTGCTGGCAACATAGCAAGACTGTATCTCTGCTTTAAAAAAATATTTTTGGCCAGGCACAGTGGCTTACGCCTGTAATCCCAACACTTTGAGAGGCATAGGTGGGTGGATCTCTTGAGATCAGGAGTTCGAGACCAGCCTGACGAACATAGTGAAACACTGTCTCTGCTAAAAATACAGATTAGCTGGATATGGTAGTGGGTGCCTGTAATCCCAGCTACTCGGGAGACTGAGGCAGGATAACCGCTTGAACCCAGGAGATGGAGGCTGCAGTGAGCTGAGATCGCACCATTGCACTCCGGTTTGGGCAACAGGAGTGAAACTCCGTCTCAAAAATAAATAAATAAAATAAAAGTAAATAAATAAGGCCGGGTGCAGTGGCTCACACCTGTAATCCCAGCACTTTGGGAGGCTGAGGCAGGCAGATCATGAAGTCAGGAGTTCGAGACCAGCCTCGCCAATATGGTGAAACCCCGTCTCTACTAAAAATACAAAAATTAGGCTGGGCGTGGTGTCTCATGTCTGTAATCCCAGCACTTTGGGAGGCTGAAGTGGGCGGATCACCTGAGGTCAGGAGTTCGAGACCAGCCTGGCTAACATGGTGAAACCCCGTTTCTACTAAAAGTAAAACAAACAAACAAAGAAATTAGCTGGGTGTGGGAGCACGTGCCTGTAATCCCGGCTACTTGAGAGGCTGAGACAGGAGAATTGCTTGAACCCGGGAGGCGGAGGTTGCAGTGAGCCGAGATCGCACCATTGCACTCCAGCCTGGGCAACAAGAGCAAAACTCCCTCTCAAAAAAAAAAAAAAAAAAAAAAAAAAGGCCAGATGCGGTGGCTCACACCTATAATCCCAGCACTTTGGGAAGCTGAGGTGGGCAGATCATGAGGTCAGGAGATTGAGACCATCTTGGCTAACACAGTGAAACCCCATCTTTCCTAAAAAATTAGTTGGGCATGGTGGCAGGTTCCTATAGTCCCAGCTATTTGGGAGGCTGAGGCAGGAGAATGGCATGAACCTGGGAGGTGGAGCTAACAGTGAGCCAAGATCGTGCCACTGCACTCCAGCCTGGGCAACACAGTGAGACTCCATCTCAAAAAAAAAAAAAAAAAAAAAAAAAAAAGCCAGGCATGGTGGCATGTGCCTGTAGTCTCAGCTATTTGGGAGGCTGAGGCAGAAGAATTGCTTGAACCTGGAGGCAGAGGTTGCAGTGAGCAGAGATCGCACCACTGCCCTCCAGCCTGGGCGATAGAGAGGGATTCCATCTCAAAAATAAATAAATAACGTTAAAAATAAATAAATACGATTGATTATGATGGTCTCACAACTCTGTAAATATACTAAATGCCATAAACCTGCCCACTTTACATACAGACCCTCAATAAACATGTGTTGAGTGTGTGAATGTCAGGAGCAGCGGAACCATTGTGGGAAATGTTTCTCAGACCTCCCTGCCTGCAGTTGAGCTTGGTTTGATTTGGCCTTTGGAGACAGTAGCTGATGGTGTTTTTTGCTTTGGCTGCCAGGAAGCTCACCTTGCAGCTCCCCTCTACCAATAGCATCTAGTAGGGGTTGAGCCTCATCGAAGCTGTGTCATTTTCCCTTTCCTGGACTCCCTCACTAGTTTAGTTGAATTTTGTTACACCCTGTAACTTCCCAGGTTGCTGCAACCCCTCTTCTGGAAGGAGACTGGGTGTGAACTCATGACTATTCTTTCTTTTCTTCCCCTTGGCTGTTGGCAGCTAGTCCACAGTGATCTGGATCCATTGAAGAAAGAAATGGAAGAGGTCTGGAAAATAGTCCGGAAGCTGCTGATTGAGGGCTTAAGATTGGATCCTGACAGTGCTGCTGGCTTTAGAAGGTGAGTGCCCGCCCAAGCCCCTCCTGGTAGGAATCCTGCTGCCCAGGCTGTGGGGGACACACCCTGGAAGCTCTGGGAGGAAAGATTCCAGACCTGTGGATGGGGGTACAGGGGCTTGGCTGTGGCTGACAGCACCGAGGAGGAGGGAAGCTTTGTCCTGAGCTGGCAGAGGTGATCCAGCCCTGTTCCCGCCAATGGGGAAACCAAGGCTCAGAGAGGGAAGGGGACCTGGGCAGATCCAGGACCCCGACCCCCACCCAGACAGTGCCCCAGGCAGAGGACCCAATATTTATGAGGCTCCTGTCCTCAGACCACCCCTCACACAGCTTTAAAGACCATCCCTTGTGTTTGGGGCGGCAGAGAAACCACAAGGGTGGTTGGAGACTGCAGGACCTGTGGGGCTGAGCTGGGCCGGGCACTCGTGGGAGGGGTTCAGCCCTGGGGCCCGGGCTGGCTGCAGCCTCCTGCACATGGCCTGGGCCCAGCAGGGGCAGCGGCTGAGGACCGTGTGCCTTTCAGGAAGCTGTTCGAGCACGTGAAGTGCATCTCTTGTGACCGGCCCGTGGAGATGATGACTGGCCCGTGAGTACCGCCGCCCAGGGTGCCCTGGCCCTAAGGGCTTGTGGGGCCCGTGGATGTTTTCTCCATGCCCCTCCATGTGCACTGTTCCATGCGCGCTGTGTGTCTACACATCCATATACAGCGTTCCCCAGCCATCGAGTCCATACACGTCCACGTGCACCATTCTGTATGCACCAGGTATCTACACATCCACATCCACTGTTCTGCACCATCAAGTCCATACACATCCATTTACACTCTTCTGTATGTGCCATGTGTATCCACATTCAGATACAGGGTTCCCCAGCCTTCAGGATACACATGTCCACATACACTGTTCTACAGCCGTCAAAAATATACAAATATGTGGCCTTGTGTGATGGTGCCTGCCTATAGTCCCAGCTACTCAGGAGGCTGAGATGGGAGGATGGCTTGAACCCGGGAGTTTGAGGCTGTAGTGAGCTGGGATTGTGCCACTGCTCTCCAGCCTGGGTGACAGTGAGACCTCATATCAAAAAAAAAAAAAAAAAAAAAAAAAAAAAAAAGGCCATGTTGCCAAGGCTACTCTCAAACTCCTGACTTCAAGTGATCTGCCCACCTCAGCCTCCCAAAGTGCTGGCATTATAGGTGTATGCCACCGCGCCTAGCCTGGTTTTTACTTTTGGAAATACAACGATTGTTTTTTGTGTCTTACTGTGATGATCAGAGCTCCTGAGATGCCTCTCGGGGGGGCCTCTTCTACTTCTATGCTGTGGACGCTTCTGGCATTTGAGGGTGGCGACCTGAGCCTGCACCTCCTTCCTCCTACTGGGAAGGCTTCCTGGAAGGGTGGGAGCTGAGCCCTCTGCTGGCCTGGCACGCCTCCCACAGCCCCTGCTGCACCCTTGTCCTCCAACAGACATCTGATCACCATCCGCAAAGCCCACCTGCTGTCCCGGCCGCGGCCAGCCAGCGCCAACAGCTACGAGTACTTGCAGCGGCAACAGATGAGGTGAGCAGGATGGGCGCCCCGCATGGAGGCCGCTATGGGGCCTGGGAACCCTGTTCCTGCAGAGACACATCCTCCAGGCCCAGGGACCTAAGATTGTCCTGGACATGGCCAGCCCTTCGCAAGACAGGCACTCTGAGAGGTGGCTCTGAGAGGTGGCTGGGGCGGCAGACAGGCCCACGAGATGATGGCGGACGGAGGAACTGACATATTTACTGCGCATCTATTGTGGGCCAAAAACTGTTAGAGGGTTTCTTATTTAAATCTCACAACCTCCTGTGAGCTAGGGTTCCTATGCCCGTATCCCTGTCTCTTGGCGGAGGAAATCGGTGATGATGGGGGACCCTCAGCCGCTGCTGTGCCCGGCAGGCACTATGCGAAGAGTGCCTTATTGAGTCCTCACAGCTGCCCTCTAAGATGTATCCTGGTGCCATCCCATGTCACAGTTGAAGAAACTGAGGCTCAGAGAACTGCAATGACCTGCCCAAGGTCACTGCTAGCAAGTGGCAGGGCTGATGTCCAAACCCTCAGGTTTCCACTGCACCCAGCTGGCTCCCTAGGTCCCAGCCCCACCCCTCAACCTCCTGACATCCCACGGCTCTATGGACCTCCCCAGCCTGCAACCCTGCTGTGGGGACATCTGGCCAGGTGGGGGAAGAACTGGTGAATAGTCACCACAGCCATGGGAAGGGGACGGACATGGGGGCCTGCGCTGACTCTGTTACCCTCCCTCCCTGGCTCCTTGAGATCAAGAGATTAGAAGGACACGCTCCTCGGGCCAGGGGTCCAAAGGGAAATGGCTGGGTCTGGGGAAATGCAGGTCTCAATTTGATTCCTCTGCCCCACTGTGTGCATCTGTATCCATCCAGGCCCCATGCCTGCCTGGCTGTGCCAGCTAAACACAAACTGAAAGAAATGCTGGTCTTCCCTCGATGCTGGCCAGGCCCCTGGGCCCATCCTGGGCTCTGGGGTGCAGGGTCTCCAGGTCGCTGCTGACCCGCTGCCCTGCCACAGGGAACAGCAGCGGCTGCAGCGCCAGGACCTCAGTATCCAGGAGGATTATCAGCAGGACTGGGGTGACGGCCCCCAAAACTCCACCAGCCTCAAGTGCAAGTCCTGCAACCTGTCGACGCTCTATCCCTATGGGGATCCCCACATGATCGACTATGACAGCGTGAGTCTGGCCGGGGCCTCCTTCCCGGAGGGTGGACGTCAGCGCACCCCAGCCCCAATGTGGGACCAGGCCCCAAACGGTGGGCGACCCCAGCAGAGGCTGCACTCTGTCTTCTGGGCTTCTGTGTGCACCAAAGTTCAGGGGAGGCTGGGTTGGGGGCTCCCTAACCCAGGACCTGGGCCATCCAACAGGCTGAGGTGGACATCCTGGGCGTGGATGGGATCCTGTACAAAGGCCGCATGAACAGCCAGAGGGGGGCTCAGCCCTCCGCCATTGCAAAGGAGCTGGCAGGTGAGGGGCATCGGGCTCCTAGGGCACCCTTGCCTGGGGTCCTGGTTCTGCTGGGCAGGGTGAGAGGGTGCAGGTGGGGCCCAGAGCCAGCACTATCCCTGACCGGGGAGTCCTCACACAATCAGTCACAAAAATTAGGTCACAGCAGGCCCCCAGGAGACTCGGTCTTTGCAATGGGGGAGGGAGACTGCAAGAGCGAGGATCTGCTGCTGCTGAGATCAACAGCTGACCAGAGGGAGGGCCATGGCCACAGGACCATGGCCTGTGACGAAGAACCATGGGCTAGGAAGGGTGCTAGGTGGGTGCCAAGGGATGCCAGTCCACAGAGGGGGGACTGGACAGCTGCCCTGAAGCCCTTGAAGAGGGACTAAGACTCAGCTGGATGAAGGAGTCAGGTTAGAGGAGAGTGGTCGTGTGGCAGGAATGGTGTGTGCAAAGGCCCTGTGGTGGGTGGAAGCCAGGCACAGGCAGGAGCTCAGGACGCCAAGTCTCCCTGGAGGGCGGAGACTGGGGTGGGGCAGTGGGGTGACAAGGAGGAGACTTGGGCCAGACCCCAGAGGCTGTGTGTTAATATCACAGGCAAGGGTTGGGTCAGTGGGAGACCCAGACATGTGCACATCTGAAATCAGTCAATGTGGTTGCTGCAGTGCTGAGGCCCGGCTCTGGCTGGCTTCTGCTAGGACCCCAAGGCTCTGGAGTCCATCACTGGGTTCGAAGGACAAAAAGAGGAGCCTTCTCTGCACAACCCTCGAAGGCTCTTCCCCCTTGGGGATGAGGAGTTCTAAATTTTGCCCCTGGGTGGGAGCCACACACCGCCCCATAAGGAGTGGTCCTGGAGCCACAAGATGGCCGGGGCCTGAACTCCACCCGCAGAAATTCTGAGGTTTTTTGTTGTTGGTTTGTTCGTTCGTTCGTTTTGAGGCAGAGTCTTGCTGTGTTACCCAGGCTGGAGTGCAGTGGTGCGATCTCGGTTGACTGCAACCTCCACCTCCTGGGTTCAAGCGATTCTCCTGCCTCAGCCTCTTGAGTAGCTGGGACTACAGGTGTGCGCCACCGTGCCCAACTAAATTTTTGCATTTTTAGTAGAGATAGGGTTTCACCATGTTTGGCCTCAAGTGATCCACCTGCCTCAGCCTCCCAGAGTGCAAGGATTACAGGCATGAGCCTCTGTGCCTGGCCCTCCAGCAGAAATTCTTTCTCGCCACCGCTGTGCCTTCATTGACTCAAAGACTAAACACCAGACATGGAAGAAAGGAAAGGGGGACTGTTTCATCAGCGTGCTGGGCAAAGGAGGAGGCACCCTGCATTCGTCTTCTGGGGCTGCCAAGACAAATTACCACAAGCAGGGTGGCTTAAAACAGCTGAAGTTCCTTCATTCCTGACCCATGCAGCACGCCATCCCATTGACTGGGCACGGTGGCTCACGCCTGTAATCCCAGCACTTTGGAGGCCGAGGCAGGTGGATCATGAGGTCAAGAGATCGAGACTATCCTGGCTAACACGGTGAAACCCCATCTCTACTAAAAATACAAAAAAAATTAGCTGGGTGTGGTGGCAGGCACCTGTAGTCCCAGCTACTGGGGAGGCTGAGGCAGGAGAATGGCATGAACCCGGGAGGCAGAGGTTGTAGTGAGCTGAGATCGTGCCACTGCGCTCCAGCCTGGGCGACAGAGTGAGACTCCGTCTCAAAAAAAAAAAAAAAAAAGACAACAACAGCTGAAGTTCCAGCCTGGGCAACAACAAATTAGCTGGGCATGGTGGTGTGTGTCTGTAGTCCCAGCTTCTCAGGAGGCTGAAGTAGGAGGATTGCTTGAGCTCAGGAATTTGAGGCTGCAGTGAGCCATGATCTCACCACTGTACTCCAGCCTGGGCAACACAGCCAGACCCTGTCAAAAAAAAGAATAGAACAAAGCCAAACAACAACAACAACAACAACAAAATACAGCCACAGTTGATCCTCCCACTGTCCTAGAGGCTGGAAATGCTAAATCAGGGGGTCAGCAGGGCTGCACTCCCTCCCTGGCTCTTCAGCTTCTGGGGCCGCTGGCACTCCGCTGTCCCCATGTGGGCTTCTCTTCTGTGTGTCCTCTCCTCTGTCCCCCATAAGGGCATTTGTCTTTGGATTTGTGCCCGACCTAACCCAGGATGATCTCATCTCAAGATCCTTAACCTAATTATACCTGCAAAGACCCTTTCTCCAAATAAGGTCACATTCACAGCTTCTAGGAGATGTCTCTTTTTGGGGAGCACCATTCAACACACCCTGTTTCCAAGCGAGCCAGACACCATCTCAAAGCCTGCATTCTCCCTGGTGAGATGTGGCTCGTCTTGGAGACGACTGGCCGTTCCGGCCCCTGCCCCTGCCTGGTATCTGCTGGGAGGGCTCAGGCTGGGCGTCAGGGATCACCAGGCAGGATCACAACAGTGGCTAATATTTAATATTTAATGAACCGCGACTTCATGCCAGGCCCTGCCCCACCTCCTTCACCCTCCAACAACCTGCCAAGGAGTTTCACAAATGACCAGCTGAGGGCTGCTTGCTGGAGGGCCAGGGCAGATGGAGTCCACATCTGATGCACCCAGTCCTGTCCCCACTTATCCACTGACCTCCCCAAGGACTGTCACCCTAGAGGGAGGGGCTTTCCACCTTGGCTTATTCATTCCCAAGACCCACACAGCAAGCCAGGACTGGAATCATGATGGCGTCAACTGCTTTATCTTTGTTTTTTTTGAGACGGAGTTTCACTCTTGTTGCCAAGGCTGGAGTGCAGTGGGGCAATCTCAGTTCACTGCCATCTCAACCTCTGGGGCTGAAGAAATCCTCCCACTTCAGCCTCCCAAATGACTGGAACTACAGGCATGCGCCACCACACTTGGATACTTTTTGTATTTTTAGTAGAGACGGGGTTTTGCCATGTTGGCCAGGCTGGTCTCAAACATCTGGCCTCAAGTGACCCACCTGTCTCGGCCTCCCAAAGTGCTGGGATTACAGGTGTGAACCACTGCGCCCGGCCTCATGTAACTCATTGACTACTATATATTATATTGAAATTGTGACAGATTTATACCATGTTAAAGCTGAAAAGTGGTAAGTGTGAAACCATCGTAAATCAGGGACGTTCTGTATTAGAAATCAGTTGGAAACCTGTCTGTGGCCAGATCTTGATCAGTTTGTTGTTGTCACTCATTTATTTCCCCAAAAGAACTTTCTAACTCAAAACAGACTCAAAGCCAGGTACAGTGGCTCACACGTGTAATCCCAGCACTTTGGGAAGCTAAAGCCGGAGGATCACTTGAGCCCAGAAGTTCGAGACCAACCTGGGCAACATGGTGAAACCCCGCCTTTACAAAAAATACAAAAATTAGCGGGGCGTGGTGAGGCACCCTGTAGTCCCAGGTACTTGGGGGACTGAGGCTGGAGGATCACTTGAGCCCAGGAGGTTCCGGCTGCAGTGAGCCATGATTGCGCCACTGCACTGCAGCCTAGGCAAAAGAATGAGACTTGGTCTCAAACAAAAAAGAAAGAAAAAAGAAATGTCTAGAACAGAAAAATCTATAGACAGAAGGAAAATTGGTGATTTCCAGGGGCTAGGGTTTAAAGGGAGGGTGACTGCTTAACGGGGACAGGGCCCCTTTTGGGGTGATGGAAATGTTTCAGAACAAGGTCACGGTGGTGGTGTGCAACGCTGTGTGTGTCCTAAATGCCTCTGAATTGTGCATTTAAACTGGTTAATTTTACTTCCTGTGGATTTTACTTTGAATAATGAAAAAAAAAAAAAAGATGAAGAACAGGAAGATGCGGGTGGGGATATTTGCGTGCTCTGGCCCCCAGCGGGACAGTTAAACCGTAAATAGCCCTGCCCACATTTCACCTGTGTCTTACTGTGCTGGAGTCACGTTGCACTCCTCCCTGGCCTTGAGTTTCTTTCAAAGAGGCTCCTTTTCTATCTTAGCCTTGAGACACTCTCGACTCAAGAAGGCAAGGAAGGCTGGGCGCAATGGTTCACGCCTGTAATTTCACCACTTTGGGAGGTTAGGGTGGGAGGATAGCTTGAGCCCAGGAGTTCAGACTAGCCTGGGCAACATAGTGAGACCTCCTCCCTAAGAAACATTAAAAAAATTAACCGGGAGTGGTGGCGCACACCTGTAGTCCCAGCTCCTTGGGAGGCTGAGGTAGGTGGATTGCTTGAGCCCAGGAGTTCAAGGCTGCATAAGCTCCAGCCTGGGCGACAGGGCAAGACGCTGCCTCAAGAAAAAATAAAATAAAATAAAAGAAGGCAAGGAGGGAGGAACATTGTCTCATAAAGGAATGGACCAGGAGGTTTGGGAAATGGGGCTGGTCCCACAGAGGGAGAAGCCTGGCCGGTGCTGCGATCGGCCTGACACAGGCCCAGGGGTGGATGCCACCCACACCTGTCTCTTCTTTTCTTTTCTGCTAAGCTGTGAAGGCTCTGTGTCCCCCGTCACAAAGCCTGTATGACCGTGTGCACTCCAGCACCCTGTTGGGCGCCATCTGCCCCCGTGAGTACCTGGCTCCCAGCCCCAGCCCAGCTGTGATTCTGGAAGAGTCTCCAGTCCCTCCTCGTCTCATCCCATCCCCCACACCCTGCCTGGGCTCTCCTGTCCACCTCCTCCACCTCCTGCCTGCTTTGCCTGCCCATGGTGCTTCAGAGATGCTTCCTGGACCCGGTGCCATCCCGGGGGCCCAGGCCAGGCATCTGTCCCTAGCGTCCACCCAGCTGCAGGGGTGGGGACAAGGGAGCTGAGGTTGGAAGGAACTGAGCTCCTCTGGTTCAAATCACCATGTAGCAGGCATCTGAGGGTACTTTACAGTTTACAAGGCAGTTTCTCCCTTATCTCATCTGAACCTCATCCCAACTGCTGTGAGATAGGCACTGTTTGCCCATTTCCCAGAGGAGGGAGCGGAGGCTCGGTCACCTGAGCTGTGGCCCAAGGTCACAGAGCTGGTGAGCTGGAAGCTGAGCCCAGATCCGTGGACTCCAAGCTCCATGTTCTCTCCCAGGGGCTCTGCTCCACTTAAGCAAATATTTCTGGTCTCATTTATATTGGGTCACCCACCCAGGACATTTAGGGTGCCCAGGGCCCAGGCGAGGTATGGCGCCCAGCCGGCCATGCCCTGTACAGCGCTTCTAGTCCTGGGCTTCTCTTCTCCCTAGTGGGGATGGCCCTATCAGGCTAGTGTCTCCCAGGAAGGTTCTTGGCACACATGTGGGGTTTCTTCTGCTCCTCCCAGCCCTGTGCCCCAGCAACAGTGCCCACTCAGCTGCCTCAGGCCCTCATCCGACGATGCCAGCTCGGCCACCTTCCCTGCCACCTCTGCCGCTGCTGCCACCGCTGATTCCACCCCTGAGGGACCCGCAGCAGGCCCCAGGGTCCACCAGGCTCTCAAGAGCTCCACACATTGAGTCCCGAGTCAGCAGGAAGCCCCCAGAGGAGCCCGCCAACCCGTGAGCCCCACCCCGCTGCATCCCCCACCACCAAGTCCCCTCCACATCTGAGGCTGAGACCATGTGCCCTCCCCCCTGCACCAGGTCCCCGCCACATCCCCAGCTGAGACCCAGCGCCCTGAGCCTGGCCCAGAAAGGGTGCTGGGGCCCTGGATAGAGGGGAGGGGTCTTTGTAGGGGACTCCTATGTTGACCCAGTGGCTGTTTTATCCTGTGCATATAAATACAAACAGCATAGTGCACGTTCTCATTCTACATTGTCATATAAACACAGCTGTCTAGAGTGAACTTTCCAACAAGCCAATTTAATTCCTTGATCCATTTTCAATGCAACACCAAGTGGTTTTAAAAACACTTTTCCAGCTGGGCGCGGTGGCTCACACCTGTAATCTTAACACTTTGGGAGACCGAGGTGGGCGGATCACCTGAGGTCAGGAGTTCAAGACCAGCCTGGCCAATATGGTGAAACCCCATCTCTACTAAAAATACAAAAATTAGCTGGGCGTGGTGGTGGGTGCCTGTAATTTCAGCCACTTGGGGGGCTGAGACAGGAGAACCGCTTGAATCCGGGAGGTGGAGGTTGCGGTGAGCCAAGATAGCGCCACTACACTCCAGCCTGGGCAATAAAGAGCACAACTCCGTCTCAAAAAACAAAACAAAACAAAACACTTTTCCTTTTTATTTGCTGAAATGATTTCATTAGAATCACTTCCAATTACAGCTCCTGCCACTGTGCATTTCATTTGGGGGCCATTATTTCAAGACCAATTTCCCCACAGGAACCAGACTGGGCTGTGTGCATCCTTTATATTTCATGTTATTTCTACCAGTAACTGGTTATTAATTTTTTCAAAACAAAATCTGATTGTTTATATTTGCCTCTTGGCTGATCCACGAGGAGGCTGGTGCGGCGCCTGTGGGATATTCTGGGATGGCCGTCCCATCCAGGGCTAGGTGCCACTTGCCCGTTTCAAGTCTTTTCTGGTTCCCGTGCTCACCACCAATGCGTTTGGTGGAAAAAGAGCCAACTGTGAGGTCACACCGTCTCGCTGCGGCAATTGAGGGATTGGCCTTGGCACGCAGAGCAGAGGGCTCCCCCCAGGCTCCCCTCCCCACGATGCTTCTGGCCTTATTTCTTCCCCTTCTGACAGTTTGCCTGTCTCTACATTCAACTTCCTCCCTTTCAATCCTGCTCCCTCTTCCCTTTCTCGCCCCTAACGCTGTCCCGTTTTGCTCTCTCCTGTACTATTGACAGTTCTATCCTATCTCAGAGGCTAAAACAATGTCCCTGTGCAAGGGTGAAGCCTGACCCCCCGCCATGGTCTCCAGTGTCCACTCAATCCCTGGGGTGGCACTGGGGAGTTGAGGGGCTGGTGGGGAGCTGCCAGGAGGGAGGTGGAGGGGCTCTCCGTGCACTCCCCATTGGCTGCCTAGGAGGGGACTTGGGGCTCCAGGCTCTCCCCGGCCCCAGTGGCCATCAGATTCTGGGGACACTGCATGCCTACTCTGTTCCTACTGTCCTCATGGTCCCTGGCCCAGCTCACTGCGACCTGCAACCACCCTGGCTGTTCTTTTTTTTCTCCAAAGACTGTATCCAAACGAGGCCAAGCCCCTCCTGACCCAGGTGACACCTGTCCAAGCTGCTTTGGGGATGCTGTCTGGTGCAGCCCTGGCCCCCCACCCGACTCCTATACCACAGATGAGTATTTTAGGCCATTTCTGCCCAGAACAAAATCTTCCACTTTTCTGATCGCGGATGAGGGGACTGGCGGGGTACCTTCTGTTTAGGGAGGTGGGACTTGCTGGTCCCTCCTTTGGCCACCACCCGAGGCTCAGCCCGTGGGCAGGAGAGAAGGCACCCAGGGTCACAGAGCAAGAGGCCCCAGCTTGCTCGCCCCCACCAGGAGGCTGAACCTGCTGGGTCCTGTGACTTCCACCCCTCCCACTGCAGGGAGGCACCCGCTCTGCTGAGCTGGGAGGGGAGGGCTCCTGGGGGACACCAGGCCAGGCCACCTTGACACATGGCACCCAGGGTATCCCCCGGTCCTGCAAAGCTGGGCCCCACTCTCCGTAGTGCCCCTCACTGCCTGTCCCCACTGGACCCCTCCAGAACACCCTCCCAGCCCCTTTCTTGGGTGTACAAGCCAGGGCTGGAGTGGGTTTCTGCAGCCCAGCAGGTGAGGATCGAGGCCTGGGGGCATCTCCTCTGCATCCTCACAGGCCGCCTGGGGGCTTGGGAAGGTGGGGACCCCGGCCCCACAGCAGGCCCATGGGGAGCAGTCCCAGAAGAAGGCAGTGCCCAAGGGAGGGTGTGGGGCAGGCTGGCCTTGGCCTGGTCCCAGGTGGGAGCTGCAGGCAGAATCTCCCCAACCCACACTAGTGCAGAGGGGTAGGGCCTGCAGCCTTGGAAGCTTGCGCTGCTCCCTGGGCTGCAGTTGTGGCTTGGTTGGGCATAGTGGCTCACACCTGTAATACCAGCACTTCTGGAGGCAGAGGCTGGAGGACTGCTTGAATCCAGGAGTTCTAGACCGCCAGGGCAACAGTGAGACCCAGTCTCTACAAAAAAATAAATAGCCCTGCGTGGTAGAGCATGTGTGTGGCCCCAGCTACTTGGGAGGCTGAGGCAGGAGGATCACTTGAGCCCAGGAGGTCAAGGCTGCAGTGAGTTATGATTGCACCACTGCACTCCAGCCTGGGTGACAGAGTGAGACCCCGTCTCAGAAAAAACAACATGGCTGGGCGTGGTGGCTCCTGCCTGTAATCCCAGCACTTTGGGAGGCTGAGGTGGGCAGATCACCTGAGGTCAGGAGTTCGAGACTAGTCTGGGCCAATATGCTGAAACCCCATCTCTACTAAAAATACAAAAAATTATCTGGGCGTGGGGGCACACACCTGTAATCCCAGCTACTAGGGAGGTTGAGGCAGGAGAATCTCTTGAACCCGGGAAGTGGAGGTTGCAGTGAGCTGAGATCGCGCCATTGCACTCCAGCCTGGGCGACAAGAGTGAGACTCGGTCTCAAAAAAAAAAAAAAAAAAAAAAAAAAAAAAAAAAAAAAAAAAGGGCCGGGCGCGGTGGCTCAAGCCTGTAATCCCAGCACTTTGGGAGGCCGAGACGGGCGGATCACGAGGTCAGGAGATCGAGACCATTCTGGCTAACACGGTGAAACCCCGTCTCTATTAAAAAAAAATACAAAAAACTAGACGGGCGAGGTGGCGGGCGCCTGTAGTCCCAGCTACTAGGGAGGCTGAGGCGGGAGAATGGCGTAAACCCGGGAGGCGGAGCTTGCAGTGAGCTGAGATCCGGCCACTGCACTCCAGCCTGGGCGAGAGAGCGAGACTCCGTCTCAAAAAAAAAAAAAAAAAAAAAAAAAGATAAATTGGTCATGTGGGGAGAGGAGACCGGGGAGGGAGGGACACGGGGCTCTGTGAATGGGGTGGGCAGGAAGGGGAAGGAGGGTCCCACCTTTAGGTGCTGATGGAATAGAGGAGATGCTGTGTGGTGACCACCTCACACTGCCAGGCCCAGCCCAGCCCAGCCCAGCCTAGCCCAGCGCTGCCCCGCCCCGCCCCGCCTGCCCGCCCAGCGCTGCAAGTGAAAGGTCATTAAACGTGTTCTCCCTTTCAAGGATCGTAAACTCATTGACACTAAGGGATAAACAACGGACGCCAGCACATGTGTGTTGGAAAAGGTACCCGCTGCGAGTACCCAAAGGTGGACCGCCCAGGGTGGAAGTTCAGGCACCAGACGGGAGGGCCTGGCATGCAGCGACTTCTTAGGCATGTGGGAATGAACACATGCTCCCTCTAGCCCCCCACACCCACTGTCCTGGCTGGCTTGACTTCTGACTCTCCATGGATGCCCGAGCTCTAGGCAGAGACCTTTCACACACGCAACCGGCACAGAAGGGTTTGTCTCTTCTGCCTCCCTCGCCTCGCTCATGGCTCCACTGGGATGAGGGCAAAAGGAATCCATCAGGATTGTGGCTTTGCAATTCCCCAGGAGATGAGAGATGACCCTGGGAAGCAGAGCAGAATTTTGCCAGCAGGCTCCCCAGTGCCTGGTGCTGTGCCACTGACAAGTCGTTGGTCATCCTGGAAGGGGCCCCCAACTCCTGCCCTCCCCGGAAGGACTCAGCAGCCTCTCACCTCCAAAACAGCTGTGTTCTTTTAAGGCTCTGTTGAAATACATCCGTTGCCCAAATATGAGCAGTGCTCAAAAACCCAGAGAACTTTCCAAACGCAGGAATTAGAAGTACGCTTGTGTCAAAAAATCTCCATTCTGGACAACCTAGGTCTCCCCTATTCAGGGAGGAAGACCTGAGTCAAAGTACTCATCTGTCCTGTGCCAGGAACTGCTGTGAAAGCCCCTCAGAGACCTCCAGGGCCACAGCAGCCCCACCCACCCCCGCAGCCAGTCTCGGAGACAGCCTGGTTGCCTGTGGCTGGCCGCAGGGTGTTCTCAGAGAACCCTGGCTGGACCGCTGCAAAGACCCTGGGGACACTCAGCAGCCCCTGGTGAGTCCCCCTTGACCGAGAGCATCTCTTGCAGAACAAGCTGTCTCTTTTCACAGCCCTTTCCAGCGGGAGCCCTGCCCACCGCCGTTCATCCCACCCCACTGGACAGGGCATTTACTGCTGAAGCTCCCCATGGTGAAAAGACAGACCCCCTTCAGGGATTCCAGCCGATTCTCACACAGGAGTTGGACTCGCGCATGGCTGTGGTGGCGTGGAGCAGGCTGGCAAGGGCAGGCCAGGCCGTGTCCCCAGTGCCATGGTCAGTTTCAGCCGGTTATGGCCTTAAGGGAATTTGCACCAAATCTTCCAGTTCCCAAGATAAGTCGGAAGTGAGGCTTTTCCCATAAACCCTCCTGATTTTATTTATTAATTTTTTCTTGAGACAGAGTTTTGCTCGTTGCCCAGGCTGAAGTGCAATGGTGTCATCTCAGCTCACTGCAACCTCCACCTCCTGGGTTCAAGCGATTCTCCTGCCTCAGCCTCCCGAGTATCTGGGATTACAGGCATGCACCACTACACCCAGCTAAGTTTTTGTATTTAGTAGAAACAGGGTTTCACTCTGTTGGTAGGGCTGCTCTTCATCTCCTGACCTCAAGTGGTGCACCCGCCTCGGCCTCCCAAAGGGCTGGGATTACAGGCGTGAGCCACCGTGTCTGGCCTCCCGATGGTTTTGCTTTCAATTTTCCAGGCTTAGGGAAGTCATGGGAGGCTCCAGGTTCTTTGTGTCACATTCAAGATCTGGGGTATGTGGCGATTTCGTAGGTCCACCTCTGGCTCCCCTAGAGTTAGTCCTAGCCCATGTGCGCAGCCCCCTTCCCTTTGTAAGATGCCCCTGCAACCAGGGGCTCCAAGCACACCTGGTAGGGCCTCTGCATCTGCACTGCCTGCCAGCACTGCCTGCACTGCCAGCCCCAGGACCAGCCCCGCCCTCCCAAAGGCTCCCCTGCTGGGAGTGGTTTCCACCTGGCCTGGGGCACTTATTAAAAATCAGATTCTGGGACTGGGCGAAGTGGCTCATGCCTGTAATCCCAGCACTTTCGGAGGCCAAGCCAAGAGGATCACTTGAGGCCAGGAGTTCAAGAGTAGCCTGGGCAACACAGCAAGACCCCATCTCTAAAAAAAAAAAAAAAAAAAAAAATTTTTTTAAATTAGCCAGGTGTGGTGGTGCACCCCTGTAGTCCCAGCTACTTGGGAGGCTGAGGTGGGAGGATCACCTGAGCCCAGGATTTCTAGGCTGTGGTGAACTATGATTGCATCACTGCAATCAGAGGAAGGGGAACAGAGAAAGACCCTATCTCTAAAAAACAAATCAGATTCTGTGACCCTCCTCCAGAACAACTGCCTCAAGGGAAAGGCTGGGAACGTGGGTGTTCAACAAGCACCCAGGGGACCCTTGTGCTCTGGAAGTCCGGGGATCGAGTCTGCAGGCTCCCACTCCCTATGTGGGGGGCATGACTAGACGGCCACATCAGAAACCTGGGAGCTGTTTTCTTTTTTTTTTGAGACGGAGTCTTGCTCTGTTGCCCAGGCTGGAGTGCAGTGGCCGGATCTCAGCTCACTGCAAGCTCTGCCTCCTGGGTTTACGCCATTCTCCTGCCTCAGCCTCCCGAGTAGCTGGGACTACAGGCGCCCGCCACCTCGCCCGGCTAGTTTTTTGTATTTTTTAGTAGAGACGGGGTTTCACCATGTTAGCCAGGATGCTCTCGATCTCCTGACCTCGTGATCCACCTGTCTCGGCCTCCCAAAGTGCTGGGATTACAGGCTTGAGCCACCGCGCCCGGCCATTTTTTTTTTTTTTTTAAGATCGAGTCTTGCTCTGTTGCCAGGCTGGAGTGCAGTGGCGTGATCTCGGCTCAATGCAACCTCCACCTCCCGGGTTCAAGCGATTCTCCTGCCTTAGCCTCCCAAGTAGCTGGGACTACAGGCGCGTGCCACCATGCCCGGCTATTTGTTTGTATTTTAGTAGAGACAGTGGTTTCACCATGTTGGCCAGGATGGTCTCGATTTCCTGACCTCGTGAGCTGCCCGCTTCGGCCTCCCAAAGTGCTGGGATTACAGGCGTGAGCCACCGTGCCTAGCCTGTTTTATTTTCAGTAATAGCCTTGAGGTGTAATTGACACAGCAGAACATTCACCTTTCTAAAGCATGCCATTGAGTGGTTTTTGGTACAGTCACATATCAATCACCATCATCTACCCAGGGAACTTCCACGATTGTATGTCAGGGCCTCGCCCCAGAGTCTGATGGCATGAGGCCCGGTAACCTGTGGTTTGCCGGTTTTATTTTACCTGCTGTGCAGCCAGGTATGAGAACCACAGAACTAGCACAGAAGCACTCCACTGGGGCCCTGGTGGCCTGTAGGAGACATGAGCACTGGCTGCAAACACTTCCGATTGTCCTAATAAAGGGGCTGCCCTTGGATTCAGTGGGGAGGGCTCAGGGATACTGCTCAGCACCACTGCAGGGACAGTGACACAGCCCTCAACATCAACAGTGACCACGCTCAAAAAACTGGCCCTGCAGGAACCTCAAGTGTCTCCCGCCCTTAATGTGACCACTTGAGACCCCCAGGCCCAGCCCACAGTGGCCCCCAGAAACAGAAATGAGGGTGATGGGACAGTCTCCCCAGTATTAGTGACGATGTTGTATAGGAATGCTTATTAAACTTGGATGTCTATCTGGAACCAGGGGCTCCTGTTAGATCAGATTCTGATTCACGGAGTCTGGGCTGCAGCCTCACTCTAACAAGCTCCTGGGTGATGCTAGGGTTGGACCGTGCCTTGAATCGTGAGGGTGTGGTTCACTACAGGCTGCCCCAGGGCTCATGGTGTTTAATAAACGGAACTCCCCGCTGGGCGCGGTGGCTCATGCCTGTAATCTCAGCACTTTGGGAGGCCAAGGCAGGTGGATCACCTGAGGTCAGGAGTTCAAGACCAGCCTGGCCAACATAGTGTAACCCCGTGTTTACTAAAAATACAAAAACTAGCCAGGCGTGGTGGAGGGTGCCTGTAGTCCCACCTACCCGGGAGGCTGAGGCAGGAGAATCACCTGAACCTAGGGGGCAGAGGTTTCAGTGAGCTGAGATGGCGCCACTGCACTCCAGCCTGGGCGACTGAGCAAGACTCCGTCTCAAAAATCAAAAACAAAAACACAGCATTCCTGAGCCTCACGCTGTGCAGAGTCCTGGACTGCGCTGCCTCATGTGTGGCGGACACGTGCAGCTACCTCGGCATGTGAGAGGTGGGAGAGTCCAGGGGCACTCACCCCATACTGCAGATTACCCCAAAACACCTCTCTCTGCAAAGCAATTTTCCCAGCACTGCAAGGCGGCTATGGCAGTTTCCTGAGAAGTTTTTTCCACCTCAAAGAATGGAGGAGCTGCAAAGTAAAGACTCAGGAGGCCAGAGATGTCCTCCCCTCTCCTGCCACGTTCTCTCCCTCCCCTGCTACCCAGGCACCCCAGGCAGATGAAGGGGGCTGGCTGGCCAGGGCCACCTGTCCTGTGGGTTCCGAGAGGCCATTACCAAGGCAGATTCCCGGGAGGACCTGTTCCTGGGAAGCAAGCGCGGCTCGAGTGGAGGTCACAGCAGCCAGTCGCCAGTGCCATTGAGCATCTCTGTTCCAGGTGGGCTGTCAACACAGCCTCTGCAGGTTCCAACCGGGCGGAGATGAAGCCAGGCACGGGTGTGGCAAGAGCACCGAGGCACGCTTCCTGAGAGGCACAGTCACATCCCTGGGAGTCAGGAAGGGTCAATGGGGAGTGCTGGACACCAGGGGAGCACGGGACTTTCAGAAAGAGAAGACAGTCTTCCACCCAGGCGGCAGGGCCTCCGCAAGGGGCTGGTGCTATCTTAGACGGAGTGAGTGTTGCCCGTGAGGAGCTGTGAGCTGAGTCCCGTGGGGGTGTTGCAGAGGCCCCAGTCTCCCTTCTGCCCCACGTCCAGGCCCACTCTTGGGGGCGCTGTGAGGCTGAGGGGGCATCCTCCCAAAGCTGCTCCAGCTCATCTCAGGCAGCCTCAGGTTGCCAGTCTCCTAAGTGACCCAACATCTGCGTTCCCTTTGTTGGCATCACTCTGCCCCATCCTTGTCCCCTGCCTTGTCCTCTGCCCCTTGCAATCTTCCCTGGCTCTGTCTGCCCTCTGCCCAGAGGCCCTGCCCTACCCAGTGTGTCCTGGAGGCTGGGCTCAGAGGGTCCAGCCTGTGCCTAGCCACTGGAGCCGGGGACTGAGAAAGGTCCTGAGATGAAATCCAGGGTGACAGAAGGTAGGTGTGAGCCCTGCGAGCTCCTAACCAGGTGCCAGGATCTGTCCAGTCAAGCAGGGGCAGGGGTGGGTCGACAGGATGGGGACCCAGGCCAGGAACTGACTTCACGGGAAAAGCCCTGGGTGGGCGGGAAGATTCCAGAGCACCGCTGTGGCTGATAAGGGCAACAGGCAGCAGTGTGGAGCCGGGGAGGCTGGGGGTGGCCCTGTCTTCTGGGCGGCGGCCCCCAGAGCTAGCTGGCAGCAAGCCTCCTATACAAGGTAAGACCACAGAGCCTGGCAGTGGTTTGGAATTCGTTCTTCTCTTTTGTTAAAAGGGGGAAAGGAAGTGGATGCGGGTACCCCCAGGCACAGGGGGAGGCATGCAGGCAGCCCCAGCAGGCAGGCGCTGGGAGGCGGTGGGAAGAGTCCTGGAGTTTCCCACAATCCTTTTCTCTGCAAGGAACAGCGACGCTGGCTGATGAGGGGGTGGGGTGGGAGGCAGGGCCCTGGGGAGGGGGCGGCAGGCAGGGGGCTGGGGGCTCACTCTAACATGCAAAGTCCAGCTGCCCTAGGAACTAGGTTGCTTCTGAAGAGCGACATACGTAGAAATACACAGACACGGCCACGCGCACACATGCGGAGAGGCTCTGCATTCCCTAGGGTGGGGGTCGAGGCCTGCCGGCCCCCAAGGAGCTCCAAGCCAGGGATGAACAATGTCTCCGCCAGGGTGGTCCTCCACGGCACCCCTGGGCTGGGCGGGGCAGGTACATCTTCGAAGGAAGGTTGCGTGGTCTCTGAAGTTCTATCCGCCAGGCACCCAGGCCGCTCTGAACCACTCCATGTGCCGGGGCCGCTGGGGCCATGACCTTGCGTGTGGGCAGCTGCGTGTTCTGGCACCAGACACGTCCCTGCCTGGCTAGAGTCCGCGCTCTCCCCTCCAGGGCTCCGGGGAACAAGGGGTGCAGACAGAAAAGGGGTGAAGGGGGCCCGCGGAGACGTCCTCTCCCCCGCCCCACGGGGTCCTGGCCTCCGGGAGGGGGGAGGGGCCTCCCTTATCTCTCTGCCTCCATGGCAGGGTGGGCCCTGGGTTCTGAGGTGGCCTGTTGCGGGGCCAGGGGTGGCCAGTCTGAAGCCGGAGAAGGGGGTGCTGGAGTCCACAGGGGCGGCTGTGGCTGGTGGTGCTGTGGGCCCCCCGGGGGCGAGGCCGCCGTGGGCCAGCTGGAGGCCGCAAAGCTGCTGGTGGCGGCATGGGGGAAGTGTGGCGGGGGTGACGTGGCTGTTGCGGCCATCGGGCTGCCGCTGCCACCGCTGTGGAAGCTCTCGGAGGCCTTGAGACGGGAGAACATGGTGAGAGCGTCGGGGAAGTTGGGGGGTGTAGCGGGGGTATTGGCGGGTGTGCACATCTGTGAGGGGAAGAGAGGAGAGATGGGGTGAGCACCCCTTCCTGGAGGGGCCCCCACTGCCTCCCAAGGGGAGATGCGTGGCTGGCCCATTCTTGGAAGGCTCTGTGTCCCTTCCCCAGCTCCCCGAGCCTGTCCGCCGCCCAGGGGTTCCCAGAGAAGAAGGCTTGAGATGAACTGACCCGGCCTCACTCTTGGCAGCCCACAGTGCCTGGGGCCACGAGGCTTTCCCAGGCCACCCCCTTCCATCAGCCACAGCATCTCGGGGGCTATAGGGGGGTGAGGAGCTTCATTGCCCCAGAGGCCGGCGCCCCCCAGGTCTCAGGGGGGAGCTGGCAAAGGCAAGATTAAGGGCAAGACCCATGGAGCCCGGTCTCCTGCTGATCCATCTCCAAAGAGACCGAGCCCCACCTGCACCAGCGCCCTCGCACACCTGGGCCAGGGGCTGCTCACTAGGCCCCGAACTAGCTAGGCCCCTTCCGTCCAATCCACAACTGGGAACTCCAGGGGACACTTACCATCTGGTGGTGGTGGTGGCTGTAGGGGATGTTGGTCTCCTGGAAAAAGGCGCTGAGGGCTGTCTGCAGGAAGAAAGGCCCCTGCTCACCCTCCAGGCCCCGCCGGCCCTGTCACTGCCCTTGTTCCCAGGCTCCTCTGAGGTTGGGGATGACCTTGGCTGCACCACTGGGTGGGAGGGGTGGGTCGCAGTGCTGAGGCTCAGTGGCTTGCCTGTCACCCCCAACCCTCGCCACTCTCCAAGGAGGAGCCAGGGAACCCTGGGCAGTTGAGGTGGGTGGAGAAGACGCTTCTCCTGCTGCTCGCCGCCTGCCTCAGTGCCTAAGGCCTGCAGAGCCCTCCCCCTGCACCAGGTGGCACCAACACCATGACTGGGGGAGGGCGGGCAGTACCCTCACCCCATCCTGGGGGAAAGGCAGCACGGCCCCAAGTAGCCCAGCCAGACCTCCCCACCCCTGCTCCATTTTAGGAGATTCTAGCCTGGCTGTTACCACCTTGACAGGTAGCAAGTCTCTACTCTTCTCTAAGCCTTGGTTTCCTCATCTGCGAAGCAGGGGCATTTTGAAGGAGTCTGAGCCTGGTGGGGGGGATCCCCTGCTGCCCCACCCAGTTCTGCTTCTGGCTGATCAAAGGGCCACTGTTTGGGCCTTGGTTTCTCCATCTGTACCACAAAGAGGCTGGACTAGGTGACTCCCAGGGTCCCCTCCCTTGCAACAGTGACCTCCTATGATCACCAGATTCCAGCAGGCAGGGCCTGGCACCAAGGAGACAAGCCTGGGCTTTAGGTTCACTTGACCACCCACCCAAGCCTCCCTCAGAACAGTGCCCGGGCGGTGGAGCAGAAAGATCACCCTAGGACCAAAGCCACCACGGGCTTACGACAGCTCCCAGCACAGCTCCCCAGCCACCCGCCCTTGGCTGACACACTAGGCATGGGACGCTCCACCGTCTCCCTCCACACCTGGGCCACATGCCACACTGAACATGGTGCAGGCACCCAGCAGGGCTCCATCCCAGTGGGGCTATGGACTGTCATCATTAATCCCACAGGCAAGGACTGCTGTCTTACAGGCAGGGAAATGAAGGCAGGAAGTGATTTGCTCAGGGTCAGCTGGTCAGCAGAAGACAGAAATGGGGGCGCTTAGAAAGGCCAGGACCGGAAGGGGAGACAGGAGCCCTTTCCTGTGTGTGTCAGCTCAGCAGGTTCTGAAGGTCCTTAGTGACTGGGGACTGAGGAGCCCCAGAGGGAGGCGCTGGTATTTGCTATGTCCTGGCTGGGGCCCTGCAGGGGTGAGGAGGCCCATCCCAGGGAACGGAGGCTGCTCTTGCACAAGGGCCGGTGAGGGAGCCCCACAAGTGTGTGAGGGGTCCTCTGGGCCCTGGCAAGTCCCAGACCCAGACTTGGAGCTTCGAGCAGCTGAGGTGCCCCCACTGCCACCCCTCAGGCCCACTCCCCTAATGCCAGCTTGACTTCCTGGCCCTCCCAGGCCCAGCACACCCAGAAATGCAGCCTGGCTCCTGGGGCCTACCCTTGGTCGGGGGTTATACATGGGGGGCTGCTATTTAAAATTTAAAATTTTGTTTTTGTTTTTTTGAGACAGAGTCTTGCTCTGTTACCAGGCTGGAGTGCAATGGTGCGATCTGGGCTCACTGCAACCTCCACCTCCCCGTTCAAGCAATTCTCCTGCCTCAGCCTCCCAAGTAAGACAGGCGTGCGCCACCATGCCCGGCTAATTTTTGTATTTTTAGTAGAGACAGGGTTTCACCACGTTGGCCAGGATGGTCTTGATCTCTTGACCTCATAATCCACCCGACTCGGCCTCCCAAAGTGCTGGGATTACAGGCGTGAGCCACCATGCCTGGCAAAAAATATTTTTTAAATAAATGAATTATGTGGGGAATTTCTTGCAGGAGACTCCCTATCTGGGTGTCCCCAAACAGGAGTGTGGGAGCTCAGGCCTGGGGGCTGGTCTTTAAGCACCTTCCCAGACCGCAGGACCCACTGTCAGCAGCAGCTGTGCCCCAAAGCCCAGGCTCACTGTGCAAATCCCAACCCCAGAAGCCCCAGGCCACACCAGAACCCCCTCTGCAGGCCGCTGTGTGCATTCTCCATTGAGAAACATGTGCCCCACTAGACACAGGCCCCTCCCCCTGCAGCCTCCTGCCCCCATTAGCACCTGAATTGCAGCAAATGTGACCCAGAAACACCGCCTGGTGGATGCAGCCAGCGGGTGGAGCGTGGGGGGGATGGGGTGGCCATGTGAACCCCTCGCTCACCCCCATTCCGAGGCCGGAAGTCCTGTCACCTTCCTCCAGCCTCCCTGGTGGCCCCCACTTTACAGATGGCACAACTGAGACTCGGGAGTGGAGGGCACAGGGCTCCTGGCACAGGGCTCCTCCCACGGGGCCCCTGGGAGCCACCAGAGGCCCCAGATGCTCCTGCCCCTCCTGGGAACAGTCTTTCCCCAGACACTGCACTCCTCAAAGCTGCATTTTCAATTAACTGTGCCACTGAGGGATGTGGCCTGGGTGCCAGCTGGGTGCCAGGTTCTGAGGGCTGGGGTGAGTCCTGCAGGCAGGGCCCGCTTCCCAGCGGACACCTGCCCGCCCAGCCCCAGGCAGGGAGGGAACCGTGCATGCAGGTGTGGGACTGCCATGAATGTCGTTTTGCAAGTTTTGCCACATCCAGCCCTTGACACAAACAGGGCTGATGAGGGCTGTGGAGACGAGGAGGGGAGCAGGGAGCTTCCTCCGGGTGGGGCTGCCTTGGGGCACGGGGGACAGTGAGCTGGCCAACAGAGGCTGATTCATGCCCCCCAACCCCACTCTACAGATGTGGAAACTCAGGCCAGAGGGACAGAGCAGCCTCCTAAGTCGCCCCCGCGACCGCTGGTAGGAGGGAAGTAGGCAAGGACAGAGGTATGGACTCATCTGAATAGGATAGCCTCTGCCTTTCCAGACTGTCCCAAGCTTGGGACATTCTGATCCCCATCTAGTCCCCAGCAAGCAGAGCCCCAGAGTTCTCTGGCTTCTGGTCCCTCCTGCAGGCCCTGGGATGGCTCCTCATGGAGAAACCAGGTTCCCAGTCCCCAGCTGGGCACAGATGGTACTGGGATGGCTGAGGCTGTGACCCTAACCCTGTGAGGTGCACAGGTCAAGGGGCTCTGGCCTCATCCCCAGATACCACCACGGGGTTAATCCCGAGGTCAGTGAATTAGGGAAGGCCAGGTAGCCTCTGGGCAGCACAAGCCAGGAGCACTACTATCCTGTGGGTTAGGGGAGGCCCCGGGGAGTGGGTGCCAGACTGGGGCAGTATCACCGCCTACCCAACTAGCCTGAAAGCTGCTGAACCTTGTGCACCCTCCCCCGTGCACCGGCAAAGGTACAGATGCCCCTGCCAGCCCCAGGAGAGCACCTGGACGCGCACACGGAGTCCCCAGGCACACCTCTGGAGGGAATTCACGCTTATCCCTATGCTGTAGTGTGGGGCTCCGACACGCCACCCATACAGTCCACGCCGTGTACACACATCACACCGTGTCGGGCACGGGCGGCATCTGCAGACCCGCCACATGTTTACGCGCTGATCACACACCAAACGCACCGGGGGGGGCCGCGCGTTCACACGCGCGCCAACGTGCCCGCAGGTCCGCCACCTCCTCGGTGCCCGGGCGACGCCGTGGCGCGGTGCGTGCGTAAACACAAATGCACATGGACGTGTGCGCACGCCGCCGGCCGCCCACCAGGCACGCGGACCCTCGGACCACACGCCCGGAGCGGCTCCGCCCTCCGGCCCAGCTCAGCCGAGGCCTGGGGCGTCCTCCTTCCGGCCGCCCGCCCGACTGTCCGTCCGCACCGCGGCGCCGCCCTGCCCTCGGCCTTTACCCGGACAAAAGGGGTGGGGGGGTCCCCGTCTCGATCCCAGGGGACTCGGGGCCCCGCGGGGGCGGCGTATCCCCGACCGGTAGCCCAATTCCCCCCTCCGCCCGCCGCGAGCCCTCGGGATCCGGACGCCGGGCACCGCCGTCGGGAGAGCGGGTCGGGTCTGCGGCCCGGAGCGGGCGCACAGCCGGCACGCGTCCACGCCACCCGCCCCCGCCCCGCGGCCACGCGGGACACACTCCGCCCGTGGCTCCGGCCCTCGCCCAGCTCCGGCGCCGCGCACCTCGAACTGCCAGTGGGCCGCCTGCAGCAGCTGCTTCGCCTGGTCGGCCGCGCAGCCCGCCGTCAGCACAAACTGGTTGATCATGACCTGGTGCTTAAGCTCGTCCATGTTCACGGACATGGCGCCGCCGCGCTGCCCGCTCCGGCCTCCCTCCGCCGCCCGCGCCTCCGCCTCACGCGTCCACCATTAGCGAGCCGGCTCCGGCTAATACAAATATTTACTGTGCGGCTCTGACTCACCGCGCCTCGCCTCGCTCCGCCGGCGCCGCGGCATGCTGGGATATGTAGTCCCCGCGCTGCGCCGGGCGACCCGGGGGAGCGGGGCCGGCACCCCAGGGGACGCCAAGCCCGAGAAGGGGCGTGTCTGAGCACCGAGCGCCCGCTGCAACCTCCGCCTCCTGTGCGGCTGTCCGGGCCGTGATCCGAGCCGGGCGCGTCTACGTCGCCCTCGTTGCTCTCGGTGGCACCCGTGCCCCTGCTCTGGCACCGATGGGGGTCCGCAGGCGGGGGCCACGTCTGTGCATGGGCGCAAATGCCGGACCACAGGATCTTGGCCAAGGCCTGGGGACCGTGTCTGAACGCTGAGCGCCTACTGTGTGCGGATGCCCGGCCGTGACCAGGATTGGGGGAGTCCACGCCACCCTCGTTGCTCTGGGTGGCACCCGGGCCCCTGCTCTGGCACGGATGGAGGTCCGCAGGTGGGGCGGGTCTGTTAATAGGCGTCTTTGCCAAGGCCCAGGAACGGTGTCTGAAAGCTGAGCGCCTACTGTGTGCAGGCGCCTGAGCCGGGACCAGAGCCAGTCACATCCACGTCGCCCTCGTTGCTCTCGGTGGCACCCACGCCCCTGCTCTGGCGGGAATTAGGAGCCCAGAGGCCGGGGCCACAGATCTGTGCATGGGCGCAAACGCCAGGCCACAGACGTCTTTGTCATGCCCCGGGTACTGTGACTGAAAGCTAAGCGCCTACTGTGCGCAGCTGTCCAGACCGTGACCAGAGCCAGGCACGTCCATGTCGCCCTCATTGCTCTCGGTGGCATCCGTGCCCCAGCTCTGGCCCGAACTGGGTCCCAAGGTGGGGCATACAGATCTGTGCATGGGCACAAACGCCGGGCCACAGGCGTCTTTGCCAAGACTTAGAGACCCTGAACCCCTCTGTGATTGGCATCGCACTGTGTTAAGTAGTAGGCACACCCTTAAGAGAGGGGTCTTTAGGCATTTTGCCCCAAATCGGCTGGTCTAGGCTGAAAGGCCTGGCACACTGTAGGCGCCGACAAATACTCGCTCAGTGAATGAATGAATGAGCTGCTTCAAAGCTCCGCTGCACGTCACCGCCTGTAGTCAGCCTCCCAGCTCTCCTCACTCAATCTCTCATCGCCCACTCGTGGCGTGGGTCCTTCCTAGCCTGGCTCTGGGTCTGCCCCACTGTAGCCCGATGACCCTCTGGACGGCGCCTGGGACAGGATGGCGGGGGCGGCAGCCTCTGGTGCTTCGGGGTCCCCCTCCCGGCTGTTCTCCTGCTTTCCCACGAAAAATCTCGTGCTCTTTGCCGGAAATCTCGGCCCTCAGCGGGCGGGCGCCAGGACCCCACGGAGCCAGTTCCGGAGCGGCCCCAAACTCCCATTCCCAGAATGCCTCGGTTTATTTGCATCGTTTGGTCCCCGTGACGTCAGCTGAGTGAGGTTGTGCCTCGACCAATAGGCAGCCTCAGGGTGTTAGGACCTGGCCATATAAGGTAAACAAAGCTGGTCGCCCAATGAGGAGGCGGCGGGGGCGGGCGCTGGGTCGGGGAGGCCGGGGGCGGGGCCGGGGGCGGGGCGACCGGGCCGTGTTTACAGACCGGCACATGGCGCTTCCGGTTGACGTTGCGGACGGCTAGTGAGGCCCTAACCGGCTCGGAGCGCCCGGGGGCAGTAAGGAGCGGTCACGGTCGCTCTCGGTGACCTTGGTTTGGCTCCTTGCGCCCGCTGTCCCCAGCCTCCTTAGTTGAGCCACTATTTGTTGGGTCCTTCCTCTGTTCCTGGCCCCGACCTAGCCTGGGGCGACAGGAGCAGTAGCCGGGTGGGGGGCTGTGAGGATGGCTGGGGTCGGGATCGAATTTCGGAAACCCGGAGGACGAGTGTAACCTTGCAAGATGGAAAATGCCATCCTGGGCAGGCGCGGTGGCCTGTAATCCCACCTACTCGGGGACTGTGGAGGGAGGATTGCCTAGGCCCAGGGGTTTGAGAACACGCCTCTACAGATATTTAAATTTTAAGAAAATTAGCTGAGTTCGGGCTGGGCGCGGTGGCTCCCGCCTGTAATCCCAGCACTTTGGGAGGCCAAGGCTGGCGGATCACCTGAGGTCAGGAATTCGAGACCCGCCTGACCAACATGGCGACATCTCGTTTCTACTGAAAATACAAAAACTAGCCGAGCGTGGTGGCAGGCGGCGCTTGTAATCCCAGCTATTCCAGAAAGTGAGGCAGGAGAATCGCTTGAACCCGGGAGGCGGAGGTTGCAGTGAGCTGCGATCGCGCCACTGCACTTCAGCCTGGGCCACAGAGCAAGAATCTGTCTCAACAAAAAAAAAAAAGAAAAGAAAATTAGCTGGGTTCCATGGCCCACACCTGTAAGTAATCTCAACACTTTCGGCGGCCGAGATGTGTGGATCACTTGAGTCCAGGAGTTTGCGACTAGCCTCAACATAGTGAGACCCTCGTCTCTATAAAATTTTTTTTAAAAAGTGGCCGGGTGCAGTGGCTCACGCCTATAATCCTAGCGCTTTGGGAGGCCGAGGCGGTCGATTCCCTTGAGGTTAGGAGTTCGAGACCAGCCTGGTCAACATGGTCAAACCGTCTCTACTAAAAATAGATAAAATTAGCCGGACATGGTGGCGCACGCTTGTAGTCCCAGCTACTTGGGAGGCTGAGGCAGGAGAATTGCTTGAACTCAGGAGGCGGAGGTTGCAGTGAGCAGAGATCGCGCCACTGCATTCCAGCCTGGACGACAGAGCAAGACTCCGTCTCAAAGAAAAAAAGAAAAACAAAAATTCTGGAGTCCCAGGTACAGGTTGAGGTAGGAGGATTGCTTGAGTCTGGGAGGTCAGAGGCTGCAGTGAGCAGTGATTGTGCCTGGGGGACAGCAAGACCCTGTCTCCAAAAAATAAAAAATGCCCTAGGGAGGCCAGCACTGGCCCTGGGGGTGAGTTAGGGGCTACTGAAGTGTTTAAATAGATCTGACCCCTTGTACACGTTGGGATCACTGTGGCTGTGGCTGTGCTGGATCAGATAGTGGTGGAGAGCTCCAGTCTGAACTAGACGATGTTCTTGTGTTTGGTTCCAGGGGAGTCTGCCCTGCCTTCGGAATTGGGTGGAATGAAGGGAATTGCCTCAAGCTGCGGCTCCCACCCAGGCCCCTCAAGCCTGACCAAGGACTTTCCCACTGGGTGGTGGGAGGAGGACACCGGGGGAACTAGTGGACTGGACCTGAAATGTCCTGGGGTGGGAGGGTATGATGGTAGGGAAGGCTGGGGCACTGAGATCGCTGAGAAGGTTGGGGAGGGAAGGGAGTCAGGGTGCAGTAGAGTTGGTCTCTGAGGGCTGCGGCTGGGAACCTGGCCTATGGGCAAGGGGCGGACACTGAGTCTTTGCTTTTCCCAGGCAGGCGCTTAGCCTCGGGAGAAGCCAGCTGACTACAGGAAATACAGTTTAAGCTTCTTTCCTGCTGCTTGGGGATCACTTAGGGTCCATCGTATTTTTTAAACCCTGATGGTTCCAAGAGATGTTTGCTCTTGCTAAGAGTTGCCCCTTAACCTTTACAGAGTTCATATGCATGAATTAATGTGGGCCAGGTGCTCCATAGGGTAGGCCCACAGTAAAAACCAGCTCTGAATATGATTCCCGCTATCGTAATTACCACTGGGATGGCAGCACAGTGTGGTAGAAGGTGTGCAGCTTCAGGAGCCGGACAGACCTGGGTGTCACGCTTGACTCCGCTGCTTAATGACGCTGCTTAATGACTTAATGCTTTTTATTTTTTGTCTTTTTTTTTTTTTTCTTCCTTTTTGTGGAGAACGGGGTCTCGCTATATTACCCAGGCAGGTCTCGAACTCCTGGGCTCAAGCTATTCTCCTGCCTCTGCCTCCCTGAGAGCTGGGATTACAGGCGTGAGCCACCACGCCCAGCAATGACTTAATGCTTAATGTTGAGCGAGTTACCAGAGCTCTGGGCTTCACTTTCTCACTGGTGGGTCTGAGTTCCGGCCTCGCTGCGGTGGAAGATTAATGCTTCTAAGGTGCGTGGTGCAGGGCGCGGTGCTAGTTGCACGGTTCTAGTTCTCTCACCTCTTTACCTGCATCTGGACCACTCTGGGAAGTCCTAGCCCTATTTTACAGATAATACTTAGCCTCTGATGTTCAGAACCTGTGGAGAAGAGCGGGCACCCATGGTGCATTTCTGGCAAGGGAAGAGGGACACCGTCCCGGCAGGGCCCACTGGCGGCTTGCCTTGCATAGGGAGGCAGGAAGTGCCTTCGCTCCTCCTTCCACCATCGTCCAGGTACCACTCAGGTGCCTGCCTAGGCTTGCCCAGCCCAGGAGCTCTCTCAGGCCAGCAGGCTGGCAAGAGTCGGGCAGGTGGGACTGGCAGAGTCAAAGGTCACCCTACTGATCTCCATTGAACCCCCTCACCCCCATCCCCTAAGCCAGCTTGTTTTCCCAGGGGCAACAGGGAATTTAAAAACAACCTTGTTTTCAGCCAGGATTAGCCTGGTTGGAGAGTGAACTTTGGATTCCGTAGCAGGCTGGGCTGGAGGCTGACAGCTGGGGCCAGCACCTAGTAGGAAGGAGAGAAGGCATTTCCAGCAGTGCCCTTATCTCACCTGAGGGCCCAAGAGGTTCAAGGCTTTGCCAGACCTAACATGACCAGTCCATGCGGGGTGCAGCCCCCTGGCCGCCGCCTCCTCACCCCATTCTTTGATTTATTCCACAGATGTGCTTATCAGACACCTACTGGGTGCCTGGCTCTGGGAGCACTGGAATATGCCAGGATCCTGCCCACTCAGGGGCTTGAGAAGTGTAGACTTGAAACTCAGGCACTCAGACCAGGAAGCCACCAGTTGTCTCCAGGGTCCGTCTTTATGTTTTTTTTTTTTTTTAAATTATTTTTATTTTTTGAGACAGGGTCTCACTCTGTCACCCAGGCTGGAGTGCAGTGGCACAATCATGGCTCATTACAGCCTCGACCTCCCAGGCTCAAATGATCCTCCCATCTCAGCCTCCCAAGCAGCTGGGACTACAGATGTGTACCACCATGCCTGGTTATTGTTTACATTTTTTTAGAGATAGGGTTTTGCCATGGTGCCCAGGCTGGCCTCGAACTCCTAGGCTCAAGAGATCCGCCTGCCTTGGCCTCCCAAAATGCTGAGATTACAGGCGTGAGACACCACGCCTGGCCCTGTCTTTATGTTTCAGAGAGCCCAATGCTGGCTGAATGAGGGGCAATGATCTGGCCCTTGCCTTGCTTCTGATCTTGGATTCTGTCATCTCCCTCTCAATTGATTCCAGCCCTGTGCCATACTCGGTTCTTTCCCACTGGAGAGGTTTTGTATATGCCATTACCCCTACCTAGAACCTGGAGCAGCCTACCCCTCACACTTTGCCTGGCTGGCTATTAATTTCAAGTCCTGGCTTAGCAACCGGGTGTGGTGGCTCACACCTATAATCCTAGCACTTTGGGAGGCTGAGGCAGGTGGATCACCTGAGGTCAGGAGTTCAAGACCAGCCTGGCCAACATGGTGAAACCCCGTCTCTACTGAAAACACAAAAATTAGCTGGATGTGCTGGCACGTGCCTGTAGTCCCAGCTACTCCGGAGGCTGAGGCAGGAGAATCGCTTGAACCCGGGGGCAGAGGTTGCAGTGAGCTGAGATCGCGCCACTGCACTCCAGCTTGGGCAAGAGTGAGACTGCATCTCAAACAGCAACAACAACAAACAACAAATCAAATCCTGGCTTAGCTGTCACCTCCTCAAAAAAAACCCGACTCCCCTGCCAGTAGTATCAATTGCATCTCAATGTTTTCTTGCGGAGCACCCACCACATTTTGGATTTACATACTTGTTAACCTTTATAGTGTCTATTTCCTCACCTCCCTGTAGCCTCCATGTCTAGCTTGTCCTACCATTTGATGCCTGTTGCCTGGTTCATCACCTGTCACATAGTATCTGCAGGATAAATATTTGTTGAATAAATCAGTGAACTGGCCGGGCACGATGGCCCACGCCTGTAATCCCGGCACTTTGGGAGGCCAAGGTGAGGGGACTGCCTGAGGTCAGGAGTTAAAGACCGGCCTGGCCAACATAGTAAAACCCCATCTCTACTAAAAATACAAAAATTATCTGGGCATAGTCGTGGGCGCCTGTAATCCCAGCTACTCGGGAGGCTGAGGAAGGAGAACCACTTAAACCCGGGAGGCAGAGGTTAAAGCGAGCCGAGATCCCACATAATCATGCCACTGCACTCCAGCCTGGGTGATAGAGTGAGATTCTGTCTCCAAACATAAAGAAATGAATCCACTCAGATGCTGATAATGGAACTTGGACCAAATCAGGAAGGGCCTGTCTTCCAGCTGGGTGTGGGTAAGCACAGAAAAACACTGCTGAAAGGGCCTTGAGGACACCTTGAGTCCACAGCTCTGTTGAGAAGAAGAGTTAATGAAACATCCCACTGCTGGAAAGGACTGCTCTGACCCAGGCTCCATAGGGAGGATGTGTGTTAGTGTTGTTTTTCATGGGAACAGCCGATCCTCGGGACTCTCCCTTCCTCCCCACAAATGGGGAGGGCGGTCGAATGCAGCATTGGTACAGAAATGCATATACATGTACATGAGTTCTGCAATTCAATGGAAAGAAATATAAAATGAAGAGAGATCACAATGGGTGGGGGTCTTCAGGCCCATCCATCTGGGGGCAAGAGCCTGGCAATCTGGCACTCTGGAGCATGCCTCTGTGGAAACAGGGACGTGCCCAGATAAGAGCAGTGGCCTGGCTCAATTCCAGCTGTGCCACCCACCTACTGTGCAACCTCATTAGGGTACTTCATTTCTCTGAGCCTCACTTCCCTGTTTTGTAAATTGGGAATGGAAATAGAATCTACATCAGATAATTCTTTTTTTTTTGAGACAATCTCGCTCTGTCACCCAGGCTGGAGTGCAGTGGCACGATTTCAGCTCACTGCCACCTCCACCTCCCAGGTTTAAGCAATTCTCCCGTGTCAGCCTCCTGAGTAGCTGGGATTACAGGCATGTGCCACCACACCTGGCTAATTTTTATGTTTTTAGTAGTGACGGGATTTTGCCATGTTGGCCAGGCTGGTCTTGAACTCTTGACCTTGGGTGATTCGCCCACCTCAGCCTCCCAAAGTGCTGGGATTCCAGGCGTGAACCATTATGCCCGGCCAGATAATTATTTTTAATTATTACTATTTTTGGAGACAGAACGTCCCTCTGTCACCCACACTGGAGTGCAGTGGCGCAATCTTGGCTCACCGTAACCTCCACCTCCCAGGTTCAAGTGATTATCCTGCCTCAGCCTCCTGAGTAGCTGGGATTATAGGCGCACACCACCACGCTCAGCTAAATTTTTGTATTTTTGGTAGAGACAGGGTTTCACCATATTTGCCAGGCTGGTCTTGAACCCTGACCTCAAGTGGTACACCTGCCTTGGCCTCCCAAAGTGCTGGGATTACAGGCGTGAGCCACGGTGCCTGGCCTGTTTTTTAATTTTTAATTTTTTTTTCATTTTTATCCGTTTTAGAGACAGGGTCTCACTCTGTCACCCAGGCTGGAGTGCAGTGGCATGATCATGGCTCACTGCAGCCTCGACCTCCCAGGCTCAAACTATGCTCCTGCCTCCACCTCCAGAGTAGCTGTGACTACCGGGGCATGCCATCACATCTGGTTAATTTTTACATTTTTGGTAGAGACAGGGTCATGACATGTTGCCCAGTCTGTTCTGGATCTCCTGGGTGCAGGCTGTCTGCCTGCCTCGGCCTTCCAAAGTGTTAGGATTGCAGGCGTGAGCCACTGCGCCTGGCCAACATCAAAGAATTCGATGAGAGAATATGTGCAGAGTCCTCAGCATGATGCCTGGCACATAATAAATGCTCAGTAAGTGTGGCTCTTGGTTGTGGGCCAGGGAGATTTTATCAGGCTCCTCCAAGACCTGGACCCACCTCATAATCACACAAGCCTCTTGGCTGCCATACTCGTTTGGCTTCCCAAGTTCCCCTGACAAGAGGAAGGCTGAGGAAGGGCGCAGTGGCTCACCTGTAATCCCAACACTTTGGGAGGCTAAGGCAGGCGGATCACTTGAGTTCAAGACCAGCCTGGCTAACATGGTGAAACCCCATCTCTACTAAAAATACAAAATTGGCTGGGTGTGATGGTGCATGCATGTAATCACAGCTAGTGGGGAGGCTGAGGCACGAGAATCACTTGAACACAGGAGACAGAGGCTGTAGTGAGCTGAGATCGTGCCACTTCTCTCTAGACTGTGCAACAGAATAAAAAAAAAAAAATAAATAAATAAATAAAAAAGAAGACTGGATCCTGGAATCTGGCCCCTGGAAGGGTATAAGAAGCATTTCCATGTGGACTGTGGTGAATTGACCATATGAGACTCAGTCTGCCCTGCCCTCCCTAGCTGCTTTCTTGGTACAACAGGCTTGACTTGGGAAATCACCCTTCTCAGAATCCGAGTTCCTCAACTGAGAAGCGGTAAAAAGCGATCTGTTTCCAGAGCTGTGTGTGAGTCAAAAGCCAAGGAACACCGTGCACACTGGGAGGTTTTCATTCTAACGCGATTCTTTCAATCTTGCCCCCAGCGCATTTCATGCGGCTCTCTCTCCTCTGTGCCTCAGTTTCCCTGTGTGTAAAGTGTGGGAGAGTCTACTGCCTTCCGTGGAGACTGTAAAATTATGTCTTTAAACTAATTGTTCTGGACGTGGGGCCAAAGTGTTGGGATTACAGGTGAGCCACTGCACCTGGCCTCAGCCTTCCTCTTGTCAGGGGGCCGGAAGTTGCTTAACCCCCTGGATTCCAGTTTCCTCAGCTGTAAAACGGGCTGATGCCTATACAGCCCTCAGAACCACACCTGGCTCAGAAGTCCCCAAATGGTAGTCCTCAAATTTTGGCCAAGGCCAAAGCGGGTGCTTCGCTTCTTCGGTGCACACCCTGCAGGTGGGCTCCGGGTGGCAGGTGCAGCTGCGCCCTCTGCCGGTCGGGGCGGGAGACAAACCCGGGGGAGTGGGGAGAACCACAGCGACTCAGGGAGCAATTTCAGAGGAGGCAAGTGGAAGGCGCTGGGGCCCCAGGGGAGTCTGTAAGCGAACAGATGATGAAATGACCAAAGAGTTAATATGTTAGTGCAGCTCTTGGAACGCAGAGGGAAGGACCATTTGCGGTGTGCTTGGTGGTTCCTTCCCTTTGATTTTAGGTCCATTTGGTTTGTCCCGGAGTGCTTGTCAACACGTCAGAGAGCCTGGGAACGGAGCATCCTGGGAAAGATAGTTTCCAGACGGGCTTCCCGCGCCGCTTCCCGGCGCCTTCGGGGCGAGAGGACTCCATTTCCCGACGTGCCCCGGGCCTGGGAGGCGGAGGGCCGCCGTGGCGTCGGGCCCCGGGCCAAGCCGGGGGTAGGGGCTCGAGGCGCCTCCGCGGCCGTGGACGAGCGTCCGTGCGGCCTGGTCCGGGCCATGTCCGTGTGAAGACCCTGCCGCCGCCGCCGCCGCTCCCGTTCCGGCCCTCGCCCCTGTCCGGCAGCGCCGCTCACCATGGGCTCCATTCTCAGCCGCCGCATCGCGGGGGTGGAGGACATCGACATCCAGGCGAACTCGGCCTATCGCTACCCTCCGAAGTCCGGTGAGCGCTCGGCCCCCGGCGCGTACGGCAAGGCGCGGGCTGGAACGCTGGCCCGGCGGGCGGGGGGCGGGGACTGGGGCCAGGGCGCCCTGCTCGGCGCCCTCTGGGCCTCGTTCCTACCCGGAGCCTTTGCGCGGCCCCGCGGCCCCGACCCCTAGGCGTGGCTGGGGGCCCCGGAGGAACCTGCCCGAGCCGTACCCGGCGCTACCACTGCCCGGCTTGGGTGACCTTGGGGCAGTCGCTTTGCCCCGGGCGCCTCAGCTCCGTCCGCGTAACACGGGGGAGTTCCTGGGGGAAAGCCCGAGGGCGGGGCGGGGTGCTGAGCGCGGGTCCCGGCGCATCGCTCCTGCCTAGAAAGCGCTCATTGTCATCAGATTGACCTCACCGCGGCGGCCGGCTTTCTCTTTCTTTGGTGGCTTGGTGTGAAGGCCAAGCCTGTGGTTGGGCACTTTCCCTCCCATCAAGACGGAGGCTCTTGGTGTGTGGATTGGAGGAGTGGGGCTGGGCCCAAGGAGATGATTGTAATTGATCGGGAGGGGCCAGGGTCCTTGCTGAGAGAACAGGAGAGTGATTGGAGAGGACCCACCGATACTCAGGTCTGTGTTATGGCTGAGGGACCAAAACCGTCAAGGAGGAAGTGGCTGCCAAGGACTCAGCTGGAACCAGTTGGGACCAGGACCAGGTGTGGGGCTCCCTGGGAGCTTGTCTCCGCTCTCTTCCTGCCTCTATTGATGAGCATGGGTTCACTGGGAGCATCTAGCTCCAATTCTCACCTTCCATCTCCTCGTGGGGTCATTTGTGGTGGAAAGGAGAGAAGGAAGAGGAGAGAGAACTTGGACATCATTGGGACATCCAGATTGGGTCCTCAGATCCTGGCGTCTCATGTGATCTGATGTCTCAGTCTCCTGGGTGTCTCTGGACACCCACAGGCCAGATTTCTCTGAGTGTGGGCCAGGTCCACAAGTGGGGAGGACTGTTAGACATGCCAGGCCCTGCCTTGGACCACCTGGGGCCTGGGAACCTACATTTTCAACCCATTCCTCACGTGAGTTTGACGTCCACTCAGATTTGAAAAACTGCTCTGCCCAGGTTTTGTAAGGTGTGACTAGGTGAGGGCCTGGGGCCACCGCGATGAAGTGAGGGGAACCAGCACAGTTTGGGGGCACTCTGAAGGGGATGGACTCAGAGCTAGGCAGAACGCACTGTTGCCTGGCTGCTGGAGAGTACACAGATGTATGCCAGGCCTAGCAGCGGGGCAGCCTGGCCTTTGGGTGCTTCAGCCCTGGAGTTTCCCTGGAGGTTCTGAGGGCTGATGGCCCCACATCAGATGGAGCAGTTTGCTGTTGTCCTCTTTCATCTCTGATGTTCTTGCAGCCTGTCTCTGGCTGAGTGCGCTTGGTCGAGGTTGCTTAACTCCCTGGATCCCAGTTTCCTCATCTGTAAAACGGGCTGATGCTTTTAACAGCCCTCAGAACCACACCTGGCTCAGAAGTCCCCAAATGGTAGCTGCTACAATTGCTCATAGAAGAAGCCAAGTGACTGGCTAATGACCCTAATAGTAAACAGTGGCATGACACAGATATCAAAAAGTTGAGTGGCACTTCGTGTCACCTGGGACCTGAGCTCCCTTCACTTGGACTGGACAAAATAACATACATGGCGTTTACAGCCCACTTCGGGATCCCACTGTGGCTGAAATGTCATTGCTCATCACTCATGGCCCTCCCTCCCCCTGAGCATCCATCACGGAACACCTGAGTCAGCCACTATTAATTGGTTGGCACTGGCACACAGGTGAAACCCACAGTTGCCTGGGTCATGTTGCCAGTGCCAGCAGTGTTCTGGGCCCGTCCAGTCCACAGGTCCTCTCCAGCTACGTTTTTCCCTTTCTCTTCTCCGTCCTTCCCTGGGACCTTGCAGACGCTTGTGCTTCTCTTTGTTCATCTCTTCCGGTCCTTGCCTTCGTGCCCCACTGGTTTCCTAGACTTCCCTCGTCTCCTCTCTCCTTAGGGAGAGCTCCGTAAGGTCGTGGATGGGAGGCCGACTGGGCTTCAGCAGACTTTTGGTGTGTTTCCCAAGGGCAGACTGGGGACGGTGGAGACGTTTGAGATGATATCAGGGGTTGCCCCCATGGACCATTCAATCACCCCATGAGAAAGTTTTCTTTTCACATCTGTCAATTTTGTTGATTATGTCAAGGAAAAAGAGTCCCTGGGTGGTAATATATGTGTTTTTAACACTTAAAACTGTCCAGTTTTCTTAATGGAACTTTTAGTATGTTCTGCAGCAGTGCTCAGCTTGAATTTAATATTTGCTTTGTTTTCACTGTATCTATTTTACTCTTTCATAGCTTTATTGAGGCGTAGTTGATGTACCACACAACTCATCCATTGTAAACATGATTTGATGACTTTTAGTTAAATTATAGAATTGTGCAGTCATCTGGCTGGGCGCGGTGGCTCACGCCTGTAATCCCAACACTTTGGGAGGCCAAGGCAGGAGGATCACAAGGTCAGGAGATCGAGACCATCCTGGTTAACATGGTGAAACCCTGTCTCTACTAAAAATACAGAAAGTTAGCCGGGCATGATGGCATGCGCCTGTAGTCCCAGCTACTCGGGAGGCTGAGGCAGGACAAATTGCTTGAAGCTGGGAGGCAGAGGTTGCAGTGAGCCAAGATTGCTCCACTGCACTCCAGCCTGGGCAACAGAGTGAGACTCCGTCTCAAAAAAACAAACAAACAAAAGAATTGTGCAGTCATCACCACAGTTACAGACATTTTCCTTGTAAAAGTTTTCTTCCATCTGTTTGCAAAGTCCCTACCCCAACCCCCACCCTCAGCTCATCAGTGATCTGCTTTCTGTTTTCTTTAAGATGGAGTCTTGCTCTGTCATCCAGGATGGAATGCAATGGCATGATCTTGGCTCAGTGCAACCTCCGCCTCCTGGGTTCAAGTGATTCTCCTGTTTCAGCCTCCCGAGTAACTGGGATTACAGGTGCATGCCACCACGCCTGGCTAATTTTTAAATTTTTAGTACAGATGGGGTTTTACCATATTGGCCAGTCTGGTCTCAAACTCCTGACCTCAGGTGATCTGCCTGCCTCAGCCTCCCAAAGTGCTGAGATTACAGGCGTGAGACCCTTTGCCCAGCCTTTTCTCTTTTTTTTGGGACAGAGTCTTGCTCTGTTGCCCTGGAGTTCTGTGGTGTGATCTCGGCTCACTACAACCTCTGCCTCATTGTTTCAGGTGATTCTCCTGCCTCAGCCTCCCGAGTAGCTGGGATTACAGGTACTTGCCACTACACCAGGCTAATTTTTGTATTTTTAGTAGACACGGGGTTTCACCATGTTGGCAAGGATGGTCTTGAACTCCCGACCTCAGGTGATCCGCCCAGCTTGGCCTCCAAAGTCCTGGGATTACAGGGATGAGCCACTGCGCCCAGCTTGCTTTCTGTTCGTATATTTGTGTGTGTGTGAAAAGTGTCTATTTGAGTTTTTTGTCCAATTTTTAAAAACTGGATTGTTTATCGTATGGAGTTGTGACAAAGAGTTCTTTATGTGTTCTGGATAAGATTCCTGTATCAGCCATGTGATTTGCAAATATATTCTCCCAGTCTGGCTTGTCTTTTAATTTTCTTAATGGTGTTTCTTTTGAAGAGCAAAAGTTTTGAATTTTGACAAAGTCTCATTTATTGCTTTTTAAGTGGATACTGCTTTTGGAGTTATGTTTAAGAAATCTTGGGGCCATGCGCGGTGGCTCATGCCTGTAATCCCAGCCCTTTGGGAGGCCAAGGTGGGCGGATCACGAGGTGAAGCGATCGAGACCAGCCTGGCCAATAAGGTGAAACCTCATCTCTACTAAAAATACAGAAATTAGCTGGACGTGATGGCACACGTCTATAATCCCAGCTACTCAGGAGGCTGAGGCAGGAGAATTGCTTGAACCTGGGAGGTGGAGTTGAGTTGCAGTGAGCCAAGATCGCACCACTACACTCCAGCCTGGGCAAACAGAGTGAGACACCATCTCAAAAAAAAAAAAAAAAAAAAAAAAAAGTCCGGGTGCAGTGGCTCACGCCTGTAATCCTAGCACTTTGGGAGACTGAGGTGGGTGGATTGCCAGAGCTTAGGAGTTCGAGATCATCCTGGGCAACATGGTGAAACCCCGTGTCTCCTAAAGTACAAAAAATTAGTCAGGTGTGGCAGCATGTGCCTGTAGTCCCAGCTACTTGGGAGGCCGAGGCAGGAGAATCGCTGGAACCTGGAGGCAGAGGTTGCGGTGAGCTGAGATTGCACCACTGCACTCCAGCCTGGGTAACAGAGTGAGACTCCATCTCAAAAACAAAAAAAAAAGAAAAAAGAAAAATCTTTGCCTGGGTCAAGGTCACAGAGATTTTCTCCTATTTCTTTCTAGCATTTTGTTTTTGTTGTTGTTGTTGTTTTGAGACAGAGTCTCGCTGTGTCACGCAGGTTGGAGTGTAGTGGTGCGATCTCAGCTCACTGCAGCCTCTGCCCGAGTTCCAGCGATTCTTCTACCTCAGCCTCCTCAGTAGCTGGGATTACAGGTGCGAGCCACCATGCCTGGCTAATTTTTGGATTTTTTAGTAGAGACGGGGTTTCTCCGTATTGGCCAGGCTGGTCTCAAACTCCTGACCTCGTGATCTGCCTGCCTTGGCCTCCCAAATTGCTGGGATTACAGGCATGAGCCACCGTGCCTGGCCTTTTCTGGAAGTTTTATAGTTTTAACTCTTACATTTAGGTCTTTGATCCATTTTGAGTTAATTCTTTTTTTTTTTTTTTTTTAAATTTTGAGATAGGGTCTCACTTTGTTGTTCAGGCTACAGTGTAGTGGCATGATGTCAGCTCACTCTAGCCTTGACTTCCTGGCTCAGGTGATTCTCCCACCTCAGCCTCCCAAGTAGCTGGGTTTTCCCAGCTACACGTGTGTGCCTCTATGCCCAGCAAAGTTTTTGTATATTTTTTGTAGAGACAGGGTTTCACCATGTCGTGCAGGCTGGCCTCAAACTCCTGGACTCAAGCAATCTGTCCACCTTGGCCTTCCAAAGTGCTGAGATTACAGGTGTGAGCTGCTGTACCTGACCAAATTAATTTGTTTCACTTATGGTTTGAGATAAAGATCTAAGCCCCCCTTTTTTTGTGGATGGAATTCAGTTATTTTAGCATCATTTGTTGTAGAGACTATCATCTTCCCATCAAATTGCCTTTGCATTTTCATCAAAAATTAGTTAAGCTAAGCCAGGTGTTGTGGCTGGATAACACATTAAGACCATGTCTCTTAAAAATCAAAACAACAGCAACAGAAACCCCACCAGTTAACCATAAATGTGAGGGTTTATTTTGGGAGTCCCCCATTCTGTTCTACTGATTTATGTGTCTGTCCCAGAAGTTCTCAACTGGGGCAATTTTGCCCCCTCGAGGGACATTTGGCCGTGTCTGGAGACATTTGTGATTGTCACAGCTGGGGGCATCTATAGGGTAGAGGCCACAGGAGAGCCCCCCACAATAAAGAATAAATGGGCCCAGAATATCTATAGTGCTTAGACTGAGAACTCCTGGTCTGTTCTTAGACCAGCAACACACTGGCTTGTTTACTGTAGTTGGATAGTAAGTTGTGAAATCAGTTAGCATAAGTTCTCCAACTTTGTTCTCTTTCAAAATTGTTTTGGTTATGCTAAGTTCTTTGCATTTCCATATATATTTTATAAATAGCCTGTCAATTTCTACAAAAACAGCCTGCAATTCTGGTAAGTATTACGTTGAATATATAGATCTATGTGATGAGAATTGCCGTCTTCACAATGGTGCCTCTTGGAATTCATGAACATGATATATCTCTACATTAATTTTGATCTTTAGCATCTCAGTTGTTTTTTTTTTCCGGATAACTTTACCTATTTAAGGTAAGTGATACTTGCCAATCTATTAGTGATATATTGCCTTCCCAATCTAGTAGTGATAAAAAATTTCCTTCTTTATATTTCTTTTTTTTTAATTTTGAGATGGAGTCTTGCTCTTGTCACCCAGGCTGGAGGGCGATGGCACAATCTTGGCTCACTCCAACCTCTGCCTCCCAGGTTCAAGCGATTCTCTCCTGCCTCAGCCTCCTGAGTAGCTGGGACTATATATGCATACCACTATGCCCAGCTACTTTTTGTATTTTTAGTAGAGATGGCGTTTTACCATGTCGACTGAGATGGTCTTGATCTCTTGACCTTGTGATCTGCCTTCCTCGGCCTCCCAAAGTGCTGGGCTTACAGGCATGAGCCAGTGTGCCCGGCTATTCTTAATAAGAGTTTTGTTGAGATCTAATTCACAGCATACAAGTCACGCTGAAAACATCCAGTCCAGTGGTTTTTAATATACTTGTGTTGTACAGCCATTACCACTGTCTAATTCCAGAACATCTTCATCACACCAAAAAGAAACCCAGTGCCCACGAAACAGTCACAGCCAGGCGAGGTGGCTCACATCTGTAATCCCAGCACTTTGGGAGGCCAGGATGGGCAGATTACTTGAGCTCAGAAGTTTGAGACCATCGTGGGCAACACAGCAAAACCTTGTCTCTACAAAAAATACAAAAATTATCTAGGTGTGGTGGTGTGCACCTTTAGTCCCACCAGCTACTTGGTGGGCTGAGGTGGGAGGATTGCTTCAGCTCAGGAGGTCAAGGCTGCAATGAGCTATGATTGCCCCACTGCACTGCAGCGTGGGCAACAGAGTGAGACTCTGTCTCTAAAGAATAAATTAATAAAATTTGGCCGGGTGTGGTGGCTCACGCCTATAACCCTAGTACTTTGGGAGGCTGAGGCGGGTGGACCATTTGAGGTCAGGAGTTTGAGAGCAGCCTGGCCAGCATGGTAAAACCCCACCTCTACTAAAAATACAAAAAATTAGCTGGACGTGGTGGTGGGTGCCCGTAATCCCAGCTACTCTGGAGGCTGAGGCAGGAGAATTGCTGTAAACCAGGAAGCAAAGGTTGCAGTGAGCCGAGATCGCGCCACTGCTTTCCAGCCTGGGCAACAGTGCCCAGGCTCTATTTATTTAAAAATGAATAAAAATTGGCCAGGCGCGGTGGCTCACACCTGTAATCCCAGCACTTTGGGAGGCCGAGGCAGGTAGATCACCTGAGGTCAGAAGTTCAAGACCAGCCTGACCAACATGGAGAAACGCCATCTCTACTAAAAATACAAAATTAGCCGGGCGTGGTGGTGCATGCCTGTAATCCCTGCTACTCGGGAGGCTGAGGCAGGAGAATCACTTGAACCTGGGAGGCAGAGGTTGCAGTGAGCCAAGGTCTCCAGCCTGGGGAACTAGAGCAAAATTCTGTCTCAAAAAATATATAGCCGGGCGCGGTGGCTCACGCCTGTAATCCCAGCACTTTGGGAGGCCGAGGCGGGCGGATCACAAGGTCAGGAGATCGAGACCATGGTGAAACCCCGTCTCTACTAAAAAAATAGAAAAAATTAGCCGGGCGCAGTGGCAGGCGCCTGTAGTCCCAGCTACTCGGGAGGCTGAGGCAGGAGAATGGCGTGAACCCGGGAGGCGGAGCTTGCAGTGAGCCGAGATTGCGCCACTGCACTCCAGCCTGGGCAACACAGCGAGACTCCGTCTCAAAAAAAAAAAAAAAAAAATATATATATATATATATATCAATAAACATTTTTTTAAAAAGGGCTTGAGTTTCATAGGAGGGTGCATTCGAAGGTGAAAGCAATCCTAACAGGCTGTGAAAATTGCAGTTGCCATTGGGGGCAACCCTGTAGAGAGGCGTGTGGTGGGAGGAGCACCAACTTCAGAGTACTGGGCTGAGGGTAGCCCCAGCTCTGCCAGTGACTTCCTCAGTGGCCTTGGCCAGTCTTGCTCACTGGGGCCCCAGGTTTCCCTGGCTGAGCCCTGGGGGTCACCTCTGATTCCCTGGGCCCCTTTCAGGTCCCGCTGCCAGTCCATGTGAGCCAGCGAGGAGGGACAGGCCCTGGCCACCATCCAGCCCGGCTTTTGTTTTTCATGATGCCCGGAAGTTTTCCGGAAAATGTTCTGTATTTCCTGGATGACCCTGGAGCGGTGACCACTCCTGCCTGCCCACCTCCCAGACCCAGTGCCGCCTGGGTCCCACATTGCCTGACTTTCCCTGTGCCCTTCCACTGTGTCCCATGAGGCTCTCTAGCTTTGCGCTTTGGGGTCATCTCGTCCCGTGGAGGACGGCGTGGTGTCGTGTGGACCATCCCTGCAGTGCCTGACTTGTGCTCGCCGAACAGCTGTAGAATTGCCCAAAGCTCAGCCCCTTCCTGCGTCCTAGGAGGGGGATGGAAGAGGAGGGGCCTGTGTCCCTCTGCTTGTTTGCGGAAAAGCTGACCTGGAGCAGTGTTGGGAGGTCACTGGATCCTGAGCAAGCATTTGGTCATTTGCCTTTCCATAGAACTGGGGGAAGAAGCGAGGGGTTTGAGGAGTGACTGAAACCAAGACCTGAGACCGTTAGAAGAAACACCATTTTCTGAGTCCTTTCATCCAGCTCGCTGGGGACTTGGGTCCTCGCTCATGGTCTTGGATGTGTGACCTCAGCAGGGCCTGGCATCCCTCAGGTGGGCAGAAGGTTGCATTGGCTCCCCAGGGCTCAGCAGTGGCGCCACTGCTCACATAACTGAAGCTTTCTTCTAACAGGGCTCTTGCCCTGCGGAACAGATGCTCTCTGTGATGTCTCTGAGAGCCCAGACTCCCAGGGAGCCTTCTGGGGAATCAAAAGAAAGAAAAGATTGCTTCAGTGCTTTGGGGAAAAAAGGTGTGTGTGTACACATACTGTACATAGACATTAAAAATTAGGCGCTGGGGGCTGGCTACAGTGGCTCACGCCTGTAATCCCAGCACTATGGGAGGCCGAGGCAGGCGGATCACTTGAGGTCAGGAGTTTGAGACCAGCCTGGTTAACATGGTGAAACCCTGTCTCTACTAAAAATACAAAAAAAAAATTAAATTAGCCAGGTGCGGTGGTGCACGCCTGTAATCCCAGCTGCTCAGGTGGCTGAGGTGGGAGAATCTCTTGAAACCAGGAGGTGGAGTTCACAGTGAGCCAAGATTGCTCCACTGCACTCCACCCTGGGTGACAGAGACAGAGTGAGACCCTGTCTCTAAATAAATTAATAAATCAAGTAAATAAAAAATAATAAATTGAGGCTAACATATTCTTTTTTTTTTTTCCCTGAGACAGTCTCGCTCTGTCGCCTAGGCTGGAGTGCAGTGGCACCATCTTAGCTCACTGCAACGTCCACCTCCTGGGTTTGAGCAATTCTCCTTCAGCCTCTGGAGGAGCTGCGATTACAGGTGTGGGCCACCACATCCAGTTAACTTTATTTTGTTTTGAGACGGAGTCTCGCATTGTCGTCCAGGCTGATGTGTGGTGCCGCAATATTGGCTCACTGCATCCTCTGCCTCCCAGGTTTAAGCAATGCTCCTGAGTAGCTGGGATTACAGGCGCCCACCACCACGCCCAGCTAATTTTTTTTTTTTTTTTTTTTGGTCTATTTAGGAGAGACGTGGTTTCACCATGTTGGCCAGGCTGGTCTCAAACTCCTGACCTCGTGATCCACCCACCTCAGCCTCCCAAAGTGCTGGGATTACAGATGTGAGCCACTGCACCCGGCCCCAGCTAACTTTTGTATATAATATTTTTTTTTTAGTAGAGATGGTTTCACCACGTTGGTCAGACTGGTCTTGAGCGCTTCTCTTTTTTTTGAGACAGAATCTCACTCTGTCCCCTGGGCTGGAGTGCAGTGGCGCGATGTTGGCTCACTGCAAGCTCCGCTTCCTGGGTTCACACCATTCTTCTGCCTCAGCCTCCTGAGTAGCTGGGACTACAGGCGCCCGCCACCAAACTCGGCTAATTTTTTTTGTATTTTTGGTAGAGACAGGGTTTCACTGTGTTAGACAGGATGGTCTCGATTTCCTGACCTCGTGATCTGCCTGCCTTGGTCTCCCTGGACCCTGGTCTTGAACTCGTGACCTCAGGTGATCCACCTGCCTCAGCCTCCGAAAGTGCTGGGATTACAGGCAGGAGCCACTCGGCCTGGCTGAGGCTACCATACATTTAGGAAACGTGCAGCTCATTAACATGCAGTTTGATAAATGATCACAAAGTGAACACGTTGAGAAAAATAGAGCAGTACCAGCCCCCAGAGACCCCCTGCTGTCCCCTTCTGAACAATCGGCCTCTCCCTTCTTCCCTGGGAACCACCCCCCTGACTTCCTCCCTGGGAGAGTTCTGCTTGGGTTTGAGCTTGAAAGCACTGGAAGGAGTCGCTCTTCTTGCTCCACCTCAGGATGAGGTGGGATACAGTGGTCTGGCGGGGTCTGTGAGCTGTGAGTAATCTGGCGTCTGCCGTGGGACCCTCCAGCGGCCAGGTGCTGCCTGTGGACGGGCTCCGAGGGAGCTGGGGACATCCTCGTGTCTGGCGGTGGTCAGTCCTTGAGTCTCATCTGTTTGGGTGCATTTTTATGCCTGGAGGTGGACTTGTTGGGGCTCTTGGGTGCATTGAGCCTTCGTAGATTTTAAACTTTTCTGAGTGAGTTAACGAATTTGCATTCCTGCAGGCGAGAACAAGGGTGTTGGTCGCTCTGCATTCATACTGGCACTAGATAGGTTGAGGGGTGTGTGCTATTGTAAATTTTTTTCAATTTCACCTTGGATTTCTCATTGTACTTTTCCCTGAAGACCAGTGAGGTTGCGCGCCTTTCTGTGTGAGAATTGGCCATCTGTTTCTCATCCTGCTGTTGAAGTGCCTGGTGAAGTCTTCTACACATTAAAACAATTGAGTGGGCCAGGCTCAGTGGCTCACACCTGTAATTCCAGCACTTTGGGAGGCTGAGGCGGGCGGATCACTTAGAGACCAGCCCGGCCAACACGGTGAGACCCTGTCTGTACTGAAAATACAAACATTAGCTGCGTGTGGTGTTGGGCACGTGTAATCCTAGCTCCTGGGGTGGCTGAGACAGGAGAATCCCTTGAACCCGAGAGATGGAGGTTGCAGTGAGCCGAGATTGCGCCATTGCACTCCAGCCTGAGCGACAGAGGGAGACTCTGTCTCAAAAAATAAAGAATTTAAAAAATTGAGTTATCTTTTTTTTCTTACTGGTTTATAGGAGCTCTTTCCTAAGTGCTTTTTATTATGGTTTTAATTCTTTGGACATTGGCCGTCTCAGTGCCGTTTATGGAAGCTAGCCTAGGCAAGAAATGGAGTGTATTGAAGGCTCTGAGGGAAGTCCCAGTAACCTCCGGGGAAATGGAAAAGTGGAAGCTGCGGGAACCCAGAGCCCCTGTTCGGCTCCGGCCTCAGCGCCATCCTGCTGTCCTGCAGAGCGCCCCAGCTGCTCCGGCCCTCGCCGCCCACCAGCCTGGTCAAGGGCCAAGTGCTGCCATCGTCCCTCGTCCCGTTCCACAGCAGGGAGATTTGGATGGCCCAGCGTCTCGGTGTCCACCTTAGGGCCATCCAGCCCTGTCTAGGGGGTGGGGGCCACCCTGAGGGTGGTGGAGGCTGTTTCCAGAAAAGGGATGTGTTGGCTGGGGAGGACACACCCCCAACAAAAAAGGTGGCTACAGCTTGTGCCTCTTCAGTGTCCCAGCGTCTTTGCGTAGTCACAGTTGTTCCCAGCTTTGTGTTCTGCACTGGGAGCCGAGCCCTTATGTTTACCTATGGGAGGTCTGAAAGGGACACCTAGCCAGTGTGGTCACACCTGCCGGAGGCTCCTTTGCGTAAATTGACTTTTTTTAATCTTCAAGACATCCTGAGTTTAGGGTGGCCCTCTCATCTCAAGTTTGCAGATAAAGAAATCAAGGTCAGGTGTGATGACTCATGCCTGTAATCCCAGCACTTTGGGAGGCCAAGGCGGGTGGATCATGAGGTCAGGAGTTTGAGACCAGCCTGGCCAACATGGTAAAACCCCAGCTGTACTAAAAATACAGAAAATTGCTGGGCGTGGTGGTGCGTGCCTGTAATCCCAGCTACTTGGAAGGCTGAGGCAGGAGAATCACTTGAACCTGGGAGGCAGAGGTTGCAGTGAGCCGTGATCATTCCACTGCACTCCAGCCTGGGTAACAGAGTGAGACTCTATCTCAAGTAAATCAAGGAGACTCCATCTCAAAAAAAATAAATCAAGATCCCAGCCCGTGTTAACTTCCCCAGCTGGGGCAGGGGACTGGTAGTAGGCAGGGAAGCATGGGAGGCTCAGGGGATCAATATGCATGGGTGATACAGCTGGGTGTGACCCCCAGAGCAGTGGAAGACTGTGGGGCCGCCACCCCCTCTTGCCTCCCACCTGGTGGGGGCATCCTGGGACCTGATCTTATGCAGGTCTGACTCACCTGGGGTTTATTGGCAATGCAGCAGCTGATTCTGTGAGACTGGTAACCAGGAACACCTGTCCTGTTAGAACGTGAGAAGAATTTTCAGCAGGTGGAAGCAGTGAGCTGTTCGGGGCCCCCGCAGACACCTCGTTGCCTTCCCACTGCCGGTTCCTCGGGTAGGAACGATGGCTGAGGCAGCGCAGTGAAGTCCACCCCTGGTGTCCCGGGTCCCTGGGCCGCTGTGTTTCTTAGGAGGCTGGCATGCTGGGTGTCTTCGTTCACATCCTAGCTTACTTCCTATGACTGAGAATGCAGGCTCTGGAGTCGGCCCGGGGGTCCCAGTGAGGACATCTCTCACTGGTTGTGTGGCCTGAGCAGGTCACTCAGCCTCACTGGGCCTCAGTTTCCCTGTCAAACACAAGTAACAACAGCATCTGCTTTCATTCATTACGTGAGTGTTCATCCAGCTCTTATGGCGTGGAGGGTGGAGGTCGTGAGGATGCGGGGCTGTGGACAGTTGTAGATGATGCCTGCTTTTGGGCAGGGGAGGACAGAGGGAATCAACGGGTACACGAGATAATGGGGCAGTGGTGACATTATGAGGAGAATGGTGGCAGGAGCATTGACTACGAGCTGGCAGTTGGCCTGCAGGGTGGTCCAGGCTGGCCTCACCGCGGCTTCCCAAGGAGGGAATACCCCAGGCAGGGAAGGTGGAATTGCTGGTCTGCAGAGCGGGGAGCTTGGTGTGGCCTTTAGGTCTAACTGCTGGAGGGGTGGGTCCATCCTGTAACCTTGCACTGTCAAGCGTTTCCCTAACTGTGAGCATGTGACTGGGTTCCAATTTTTTTTTTTTTAAGACTGTCTTGCTCTGTCGCCCAGGCTGGAGTGCAGTGGCGTGATCTCAGCTCACTGCAACCTCTGCCTCCCGGGTTCAAGTGATTCTTCTGTCTCAGCCTCCTGAGTAGTGGGGATTACAGGCATGAGCTGATTTTTGTATTTTTATTTATTTATTTATTTCTGAGACAGTTGTCTTCTGTCGCCCAGGATGGAGTGCAGTGGTGTGATCTCTGCTCACCACAACCTTTGTCTCCTGAGTTCAAGTGATTCTTCTGCCTCAGCCTTCTGAGTAGCTGGGATTACAGGTGTGCACCAGCTAATTTTTTTTTTTTTTTTTTGGTATTTTTAGTAGAAATAGGGGTTTCACCTTGTTGCCAGACTGGTCTTAAACTCCTGACCTTGTGATCCACCCGCCCTGGCCTCCCAAAGTGTTAGGATTACAGGCGTGAGCCGCCATGCCTGGCCCTAATTTTTGTATTTTTAGTAGAGACAGAGCTTTCCATGTTGGCTAGGCTGGTCGTGAACTCCTGACCTCTGACCTCAAGTGATTTGCGCGCCCTGGCCTCTCAAAGTGCTGGGATTACAGGTGTGAGTATTGCGCCTGGTGGCTTCTAATTTTTAATGCTTGATTTTTTTTGTTTTTTTTTAATACAGGGTCTGGCTCTGTTGCCTAGGCTGTAGTGCAGTGGCTTGATCAGGGTTCACTGAAGCGTTGACCTCCCAGGCTCAAGTGATCTTTCCTCCTCAGCCTCCCGAGTAGCTTGGACTGCAAATACGCATCACCATGCCAACTAATTTGTTTTGTTTTGTTTTGAGACAGAGTCCCACTCTGTCACCCAGGCTAGAGTGCAGTGGCACAATCTCAGCTCACTGCAGCCTCTGCCTCCCAAGTTCAAGCGATTCTCGTGCCCCAGCCACCTAAGTAGCTGGGACTACAGGCGCACACCACCATGCCCGACTAATTTTTGTATTTTTAGTAGAGATGGGATTTCACCATGTTGGCCAGGCTGATCTTGAACTCCTGACCACAAGTGATCTGCCCACCTTGGCATCCCAGAGTGCTGGGATTACAGGCATGAGCCACTGCACCTGGCCTAATTTTGTATTTTTCGTAGAGATGGGGTTTTACCATGTTGCCCAGGCTGGTCTCGAACCCCTGGGCTCAACTGAACCTCCCACCTTGGCCTCCCAAAGTGGTAGGATTATAGGCGTGAGCTCGTGTGCCCAGCCTTGCTTGAATTTTTTTTTTTTTTTTTTTTTTTGATACAGAGTCTCCGTCACTGCAACCTCCACTTCCCAGGTTCAAGCAATTCTGCCTCAGCCCCTCCCAAGTACCTGGGACCACAGGTGCATGCCATCATGCCTGGCTAATTTTTTGTATTTTTAGTAGAGACAGGTTTTACTGTGTTAGCCAAGATGGTCTCGATCTCCTGACCTTGTGATCCACCCGCCTCAGCCTACCAAAGTGCTGGGATTACAGGCGTGAGCCACTGTACCCAGCCTGCTTGAATTTTTACTGCTTGAAAATCCTTTTTTTTTTTTTTTTTTTTTTTTTGAGATAGAGTCTCACTCTTTTGCATAGGCTGGAGTGTAGTGGCATGATCTCAGCTCACTGCCAGCTCTGCCTCCCAGGTTCACACCATTCTCATGCCTCAGCCTCCCGAGTAGCTGGGACTACAGGCGCCTGCCACCATGCCCGGCTAATTTTTTGTATTTTTAGTAGAGACGGGGGTTTCACCGTGTTAGCCAGGATGGTCTCAATCTCCTGACCTGAGGTGATCCATCCGCCTCGGCCTCCCAAAGTGCTGGGATTACAGGTGTGAGCCACTGCGCCTGGCAAAGATCTTGTATTGATCATGCTGTGTGTCTGCAACCAAAATATGCACATCAATTGAAATTAGAATTTTGAAAAATTGTGCATCATCATAAGCTGTGAGGAATTTTTTATGGTTTGAATGGCCATTACTAATACCCAACTGATCAAACAAATATTACAATTTTTATCAGTAACTAGTAGAAATACTAAAAAACATTGGAAACATGTTTCTTGAGTAGGTGGGTTCCTTTTTCTCTGGTTAATTCATGCATTCAGCGTTGGATATAAGCTGTTGCTAAAATGATACAGATTTCAGCCTCAATTCTACTTCTTTATTTGTTTTTTCTTTTTTTTTTTTTTGAGATGGAGTCTTGCTCTGTTGCCCAGGCTGGAGTGGAGTGAGGTGGTACAATCTCAGCTTCCTGCAACCTCCGCCTCCCAGGTTCAAGCAATTCTCCTGTCTCAGCCTCCTGAGTAGTTTGCATTAGAGGCATGTACCACCACTCCCAGCTTTTTTTTTTTTTTTTTTTTTTTTTTTTTTTTGTATTTTTAGTAGAGATGGGGCTTTACCGTGTTGGCCAGGCTGGTCTAGAACTCCTGACCTCAAGTGGTCCACCCGCCTCAGCCTCCCAAAGTGCTGGGATTACAGGTGTGAGCCACCATGCTCAGACCCTCAATTCTAGTTCGTTCTTTCTTTTTTTTTTGAGACAGACTCTTGCTCTGTCGCCAGGCTGGAGTGTAGTGGTGTGATCTCGGCTCACTGCAGCCTCTGCCTCCTGGGTTCAAGCGATTCCATTGCCTCAGCCTTCTGACTACAGCATGCATCACAATACCCAGCAAATTTTTTGTATTTTAGTAGAGACGGGGTTTCACCATGTTGGCCAGATGGTCTCGATCTCCTGACCTCGTGATCCACCCACCTTGACCTTCCAAAGTGCTGGGGTTACAGGCTGAGCCACCGTGCCCAGCCTTTTTCTTTTTTCTTTTTTTTTCCTTTTTGAGATGGAGTATCACTCTTGTTGCCCAGGATAGAGTGCAATGGCGCAATCTCAGCTCACCGCAACATTTGCCTCCCGGGTTCAAGCGATCCTCCTGACTCAGCCTCCCAAGTAGCTGGTATTACAGGCATACACCACCACGCCTGGGTAATTTTGTATTTTTAATAGAGATGGGATTTCTCCATGATGGTCAGGCTGGTCTCGAACTCCCGACCTCGGGTGATCCACCCACCTTGGCCTCCCAAAGTGCTCGGATTACAGGTGTGAGCCACCACACCTGGGCTAGTTCTGTTTTTTAAGTTGAGAAACCTTGATAACATCGATTAGATAGGAATTAGCAAGATTTTTATGTAACAATAGTATCTTTTTTTTTTTTTTTTTTTTTTTTTTTTTTTTTTTTTTGAGGCGGAGTTTCGCTCTGTCGCCCAGGCTGGAGTGCAGTGGCCGGATCTCAGCTCACTGCAAGCTCCGCCTCCCGGGTTCACGCCATTCTCCTGCCTCAGCCTCCCGAGTAGCTGGGACTACAGGCGCCTGCCACCTCGCCCGGCTAGATTTTTGTATTTTTTAGTAGAGACGGGGTTTCACCGGGTTAGCCAGGATGGTCTTGATCTCCTGACCTCGTGATCCGCCCGTCTCGGCCTCCCAAAGTGCTGGGATTACAGGCGTGAGCCACCGCGCCCGGCCGTAACAATAGTATCTAATTCCAAGTTGCTTGCCAAAAATTGACATAAAAAGCTAGTATAAAAAATTAATTGTTCAGGCCGGGCGCGGTGGCTCAAGCCTGTAATCCCAGCACTTTGGGAGGCCGAGACGAGTGGATCATGAGGTCAGGAGATCGAGACCATCCTGGCTAACACAGTGAAACCCCGTCTCTACTAAAAAATACAAAAAAACTAACCGGGCAAGGTGGCGGGTGCCTGTAGTCCCAGCTACTCGGGAGGCTGAGGCAGGAGAATGGTGTGAACCCGGGAGGCGGAGCTTGCAGTGAGCAGAGATCCGGCCACTGCACTGCAGCCTGGGCGACAGAGTGAGACTCCGTCTGAAAAAAAAAAAAAAAAAATTCATCACCTCACAACTGAAGTCCTTCCAGTTGCTAATTAAGTTTTATTGAAGTGAAATTCACTTACCATCAGGGTCACCTTTTCAAAGTGTACAAGTCAGTGATTTTTGGTATATTCAGTCAAGCAACCATTACCTTGATCTCATTCTAGAACAGGGTTCCAGTTTTGTGATATTACAACTATTGCTTTAACAACACCCTTCTTCCTTGTCTCTAATCTTTTAAAAATAATTTTTCTTATTTTAGAAATGATACGTGTTAATTGTAGAAAACTTAATTTTATTTATTTATTTTTATTTTATTTTTTTGAGACGGAGTCTCGCTCTGTTGCCCAGGCTGGAGTGCACTGGCGTGATCTGGGCTCACTGCAAGCTCCGCCTCCCGGGTTCACGCCATTCTCGTGCCTCAGCCTCCCGAGTAGCTGGGACTACAGGTGCCTGCCACCACGCCCGGCTAATTTTTTGTGTTTTTAGTAGAGACGAGGTTTCACCATGGTCTCGATCTCTTGACCTCGTGATCCGCCCTCCTCGGCCTCCCAAAGTGCTGGGATTACAGGCATGAGCCACCGTGCCCGGCCAAAAACTTAATTTTAAAAAGATAAAGGAAAAAATTAATAATCATTACCTATGCAGGTGTTTTAGTTTGTAGCGTTTGTTTCTCTGAAGTTATTTACATATATGTGTGTGTGTGTGCATATATAGATATATATATAGAGAGAGTTGGTGGGGGTGAGGGGGAGAGAGACAGGGTCTTGCTTTGTTGCCCAGGCTTGAGTGCAGTGTGGTGTGATCATAGCTTACTGCAGCCCCGAACTCTTGGGCTCAAGTGATCTTCCTGTCTCAGTGAGTATCCTGAGTAGCTAGGACTACAGACATGCGCCGCCATGCCCAGCTAATTTTTTTTTTTTTTTTTTTTTGAGATGCAATCTTGCTCTGTCATCCGGGCTGGAGTGCAGTGGCGGGATCTTGGCTCACTGCAAGCTTCGCCTCCTGGGTTCATGCCATTTTCCTGCCTCAGCCTCTGGAGTAGCTGGGACTACAGGCGCCCGCCACCACGCCTAGCTAATTTTTTTGTAGTTTTAGTAGAGACGGGGTTTCACCATGTTAGCCATGATGGTCTCGATCTCTTGACCTCGTGATCCTCCCGCCTCAGCCTCCCAAAGTGTTGGGATTACAGGCATGAGCCACCATGCCCGGCCCCATGCCCAGCTAATTTTTAAGAATTTTTTTGTAGAGACAGGGTCTCCGTATGTTGCCCAGGCTGGTCTTGACCTCCGGGGCTCAAGTGATCCTCCTGCCTTGATCTTCCAAAGCTCCCAGGCATGAACCACCGGCCCAGCTTAATTACTTTCTCTGAAGTTATTGAAGCTTAAAACTGTATACCGTCAGATGTTAGAGCCTCCCATCTAGAACACCAGGCTGAAAAGTGCTGTGGAGAAGAATAAGGCCGGAAAGGGGCGTGGGAAGGTTGGTCAGCAAGCGGGGGTGTTGGGGGCTTGGCAAGTTGTAAAAGGGGTGTCAGAAGAGGCCTTGTGGAGAGGGCAGCTTGAGGTGGAGCTGGAGCTCCAGAGAAGAGCTGGATGAGCTGAGGACTCCAGGGCCCCGAGGTGTGAGCGAGCCGGGCTTGGCAGAGTGGCCTTGTCTGAGGCCTCGGAGGCTGCAGGGAAACTGCGACCTGCCCCAGTGTGGCTGGGACGCCAGCGGGATTTTGAGGGCAGTGGGTCCAGAAACAGACCTGGAGACCCAGGAGATGTGGGGAGACTGGCAAATGGGCACAGTCACAGGGCAGATGGTGCCAGAGGCTCTAACCAGGACTGTGACTGTAGAAGTGAAGTCGAACTGGGAGCCAGGAGAAGAGAATGACAGTCACTGAGACCACATCTCAGAAAGATTCGAAGTCTGTTTCTCAGTGACTCCTTAAGAATTTAGTGGCTTAGCACAGCACTTACTACCTCACGGTGTGGGTCACGACTGGGAGTGGCTCAGCTGGGGGGCTGTGGCTCACCATCACTCATGAGTCCTCGCTCAGGCTGTGGCATGGTGGCTCACGCCTGTAAGCCCAGCCCTTTGGGAGGCAAAGGTGGGAGGATTGCTTGTGCCCAGAAGTTTGAGATCAGCCTAGGTAACATAGTGAGACCCCGTGTCTACAAAAAATAAAAATGAGCCAGGCATTGTGCACACCATGGTCCCAGCTACTTGGGAGGCTGAGGCAGGAGGATTGTTTGAGCTCAGGAGGTCCAAGGCTGCGGTGATCGTGCCACTGCACTCCAACCTTGGTGACAGAGCAAGACCCTGTCTCAAAAAAAAAAAAAAAAAAAAAGCTGTGGGTGGGCTGTGGTCATCTGAGGGCTTGCCTGGGCATGGAGGGGCTGCCTCCCTGGCTCACAGGCCTGGCATGCTGGTGCTGGGGTTAGCAGGAGGCCTCGGGTCCTCCCCACGTGGACCTCTCCATGGGGCTGCTTGGATATCCTCACAGCACGGTGGCAGCTTCCCCCAGAGCCTTAGAAGCCACACACCATTTTCACGAAGTCTCACTGGTCACCTGGTCAGCCCTGTTCGGTGTGGGTGCAGTCTACCCAGAGACATGTCAGCTTGGAGGTGAGATGCTTTGGGGGCCCTCGTGGAGGCTGGCCACCTCGCTCGTCTTCTGCCTACAGAGAGGAAACTCGGAGGGCTTCTTGGACACAAAGTGGTTGTGCCTTGAGGGTGCCCTGGGAGGAGATTGTAGCAGAAGGCTTCTGGACCAGGGACCTGTCTCCTGCCTGGGGTCATGGAGTTCCCAGTGCCTCAGCCTGGAAGGCCTCGCAGGGACAAGCCCACTCCTGAGTCTCCCTCCAGACCAAGGCTGCCTGGCCTTCTGGACCCCACCTTACCACGTCAGCCTTAGGGAGAGCCTGGAAGGGTGGGGACTGGTCACTGCTGAGGGTGCCGCCAGTGATGGGTCCTGGGCTGGTCAGCAGGGTCAGTGGGCTTCCCACACCCTCTTGCCATGCTCCTGTGGCCCTTGTCTGCCAGCGGCTGGTGCGGGGGGTTCCCGTGGTTTTCATGGCCATGGTGTGTGTCTTGGAGGTCAGGCAGGTGGCTCCGGGCCGGGCCCGTCTTCAGCCCTGCTGCATGACTTGGGCTTGAGGTTGGGTGAGCTAAAGGCCAACCAAACCTGAGGCCAGCGTCTGGAGACCGCCAGGTCCTGAGGCACGGTGTGCCTTGTGTCCCCCATAGGCCGTGTGGAAAATTCACCTTGAAAGACTTTGCGTATTAAGATGCACTGAGGCTTTCAATGTGGTGAGGCTACGTGCAGGGCCCAGGTAATTGGGGAAGGCATCTTGGGCTCACCTGTACTGCAGGTATTCTTTCTTTTGATTTAAAACCACCACATGGGCTTTGCTCCACAGCTCATCTGCTCTGCACCAATTTCCCTGGCAGCCTCGTGGGTGTGTCCTTCCAGAACATTCTCTGTCTATTCACAATTTGTGCTGTGCGCATCTCAGTTCGTGCAGTGACCCCTCAGAAAATGATCTTACAATGTGTTAACTTTTCTTTAACCTGCAAATACTCTGTGACTCAATCCACATCGGTGTGTCTAGATCAGCTTGGTTCCAGCAGCTGCGTGATGGTCCACAAAATCAGGCCGTCCCACTTGCTGAAGTAGTCGCCACTTTATTCTTGTTTTCTGGTCGTCATCACCACTCAGTGGTCCCTGTTCTGCATGGGGGGTTAGGTGGGGCTGTGGCTCCTGCCCACTGTTCCTGGCAGTCAGGAGCAGCTGTGCTGGGTACCTGGCTCTAGGCCACCTCCCTCGGGAGGAGCATCCTAGACTCATGGTTGGGGCCCGGCTACTCTTGCTGGCCGTGGCTGGGCTAACTGTAACTGGAGCCGTGGTTCTCAGGAAGGACACAGGCCATGCAGGGCCTGAAGGTCTCAGAATTCCCGTTGAGGGCCCCGGGAAGGGCCCACCTGGCCTCAGGTGGGAATTCTGAGAAGGAATAGGGATTCTGGGGCTCCCAGTGGGGATTCTGAGAATTCCCGGAAGCCCCTGCAACACTTGAGGTTGAGGACCGTGTAGTCTGAGCATCCCTGAAATCTACAGGCCCCTGTGGTCACCTGGGCCCTCCTCTCAGGGACTGTGTGCCGGGAGAAACGGGGCTGGATCTGGGTGTCAGGTCAAGAATCCAGGGGAGAGGCCATACTCTCAGTGTTCCTCGGCAGGGCTCTGAACGCAGGTCTCTGAGGCTGCCCAGCTGTTCATCCCCTCCTCATAGGAGAAGCCCAGATCTCGTGCCTAAGTGTGCCAGGGTGCTGATGGGTGCCACCTACAGCCTACCGCCCTCACACGGGAGTCAGACTGAACGAACTAGTCCAGATCCACAGAGGCTTCTAAACCGGGCTTGATGCTGACATGGAAAGTACACAGGGCTTAGATTTGGGGGTGGAGTAACTTAGTCTGGGGTCAGGGAATGTGTAAGGATTTCTCGGGGTGGCTGTGACAAATGACCTCTAACCGTGGCTTAAGACGCAGAAATGTATTCTCTCACCGTCATGGAGGCACATGTCAGAAACTGAGGTGTCAGCAGAGCCACGCTACCCGAAGGCACTGGGGGAGGACTCTTCCTCACCTCTCCCCACTCCTGGGGCCCCAGGCACTCCTTGTCATCCCTGGGCTTGTGACCACATCACTCCAGTCTCTGTCTCTGTCTTCCCTTGGTCTTCCCTTCATACAAGTCTTCGTCCAAACCTCCCTCTTCTTCCTTCTGTTAAGAACCAGTCACTGGATTTAGAGCCCTTCAATCCAGTATGACCTCATCTTAACTTCATTACATCTGCAAAGACCCTAATTCCAAATAAGGTCACATGCACAAGTAGGGGGTGGATGTGGGGTAGGACCCGAACTTGTCTTCATCGGGAACACAGCTCAGGCCACCACAGAAGAAAGTGGTGTTGGAGCTGGGGGCTGGCTGACGGGCTGTGAGCAGTGAGGAGCCATCCAGGGAAGGATGTTGAGGCTGGCGGTGTGAGGAGGTCAGGAGGCCACCTTGGATGCCTGAGGCCAGGTGGCCGAGGCAGAAGGTGTGGGGGACGCCCGCTGGCCTGTGTGTACCAGCTCCCCTGAGGTGAAGTCTTTCTCAGGACTGGGTTTCTTGGCCATCAGATGTTCCCACCGGGCGGTGTTCAGCCTCAGAGTCTAGAACTGTGTTTCCAGGCTGGGCACTGTGGCTCATACCTGTAATCCCCGCACTTTGGGAGGCTGAGGTGGGCAGATCACTTGAGGCCAGGTGTTGGAGACCATCCTGGCCAATATGGTGAAACCCCGTCTCTACTAAGAATACAAAAATTAGCCAGGCATGGTGGCACGTGCCTGTAATCCCAGCTACTCGGGAGGCTGAGGCAGAGAATCGCTTGAACCCAGGGAGTGGAGGTTGCAGTGAGCCAAGATTGTGCCATTGCACTTCAGCCTGGGTGACAGAGCGAGACTCTGTCTCGGAAGCAAAAAACCAATCTATAATCGTGTTTCCTTTTTTAAACAGGAAACTACTTTGCTTCGCACTTTTTCATGGGAGGAGAGAAATTTGACACCCCCCACCCTGAAGGTTACCTCTTTGGAGAGAACATGGACCTGAATTTCCTGGGCAGCCGCCCAGTCCAGGTGGGTCTGGACAGGGCTCTCATTGGGCTGCGGGGGTGGAAGGCCCCGTCCCCAGTGGTCTGCATCCCAGCCATGAGGGCGGACGGGCACCAAATCACCCCTAAACGGGGCAAAGCTCCTGACAGGGTTCCAATTGAGCTTGGGTGTGGACATGTGCCCTGGAATGGGTTGTGTCCTGGTGCTGCCCCTTAGAGGCCAGATGGCCAGGGGCAGGTCACTGCGAAACAGAGCGGCTATACTGAACGGGCGCATCTGGGTTGCAATGGCTGCAGAACGTTGTGGATTTGATTCTAGCTTTCTTGGATGACTTTCTTTAAAAGGAAAAATAGCGGCCGGGCGCGGTGGCTCAAGCCTGTAATCCCAGCACTTTGGGAGGCCGAGATGGGCGGATCACGAGGTCAGGAGATCGAGACCATCCTGGCTAACACGGTGAAACCCCGTCTCTACTAAAAACACAAAAAACTAGCCGGGCGAAGTGGCGGGCGCCTGTAGTCCCAGCTACTCGGGAGGCTGAGGCAGGAGAATGGCGTAAACCCGGGAGGCGGAGCTTGCAGTGAGCTGAGATCCGGCCACTGCACTCCAGCCCGGGCGACAGAGCAAGACTCCGTCTCAAAAAAAAAAAAAAAAGGAAAAATAGTATTTACAGACCCCGGGCATTGTGGCTCATGCCTGTATTCCCAGCACTTGGGGAGGCTGAGGCGGGCAGATCACCTGAGGCCAGGAGTTTGAGACGAGCCTGGTCAAAATGGTGAAACCCTGTCTCTACTAAAAAAAAAAAAAAAAAAAAAAAAAAAAATTAGCTGGGCGTGGTGGTGCGTGCCTGTAATCCCAGCTACTCGGGAGGCTGAGGCAGGAGAATCACTTGAATCTGAGAGGTAGAGGTTTTAGTGAGCTGAGATTGTGCCACTGCACTCCAGTGTGGGCAACAAAGGGAGGCTGTCTCAAAAAAAAAAAAAAATTTACTTTCCCTATAACAGTGGGCAAGAGACATGGTCCAAAGGAGAGATACAGACAGCTGGCTAATATCTTCCCCTCGTTGCCAGAGGAGGGTACATTCGAATACTGTCATAGTACACGAGTACTGTGAGCTGTCCGTTTGTTCAGCACACATTTGGCACCTGTTGTGTGCCTAGCACTCTTCCAGGGCCTAGGGTGAAGGCAGACCCTGCCTCTGCTACCTAGTGGGAGTATAGACAATTAACACAGGACAAATGGGTAGAAGAGAGAAAGGGCAGAAAGGGAGACTCCACTGGAGAGGCCATGGATGAACCAAGCTGTGATAGGTGGGAAGGAGGCCCCTCCAGGAGGAGCAGAAAGGCAAGGGGCCCTGGGAACAGAGGAGGAGGTGACAGGGTGCAGGCCTTGGGGGACAGGAGACCGGAGGAGCCAGTAAACGTTGGGGGATCTGGGGGCTCAGCCTGGGGCGGGGGTGCTTGAAGGAAGCTTGAGGATGGAAAGGGTGGGGCCCAAGGAAGGGGCTGAGGTTGCTCCGGGCAGTGATGGATGTGGGAAGCCTGGGAGAGCAGGTTGGGGATGGGCGGCCCCAGTGTGCAGGAATCGGGCATTGAGGCTGCCTGGCCGGATTTGCTCAGGGTGGTTTGGTCCTGGCTGTTCCACGTGTGGGCTGTGTGGCCTGTAGCTTCTACCTGTAAATGAGGACAGCGTACCCACACAGCCTCTAACACGGGGACGAGAGCCCAGGGATACTTGTTGGGGCTGTGGCCGCTGCACCCTGGCCCGTTTTCTGTCCTTGGCCGCTCCTGAGGGAGTCACCTACGGCCCTGTGGTTTTCCTCCTAGTTTCCCTACGTCACTCCTGCCCCTCACGAGCCCGTGAAGACGCTGCGGAGCCTGGTGAACATCCGCAAAGACTCCCTCCGGCTGGTGAGGTAACCTTCGCCCTGCCCCTGGGGACCCCGTGGCTCTGTGGGGCGCAGCCCGAGGCAGAAGTTCTGGCTTGCTTGAGGAACAGGGCAGGTGGGAGGGGCCCCAGTTTCTGCACCCTCCCATGTGGAATCAGAGGCTGCCCTGGGCTGAGTGAGGGAAAGGGCATGTGGAAAGAGAGCCATTTAGCCAGGGCTTCTCAGCTGTGCCTCACAGGGACCCTGGGCAGTGTCTGGAGGCAGCCAGGTGGGGTGCCCTGGCATCTCAGGTGGGTGCCAGGGGTGCTGACTTCCCGCCATGCACAGGACGGCCCCCCCACTGCCAGGAATGACCCAGCACCAGATTTCAGTAGGTTCAGAAACTGCTTAAACCAACTAGACTTGAGGCATCTGGGGCTGTCTCTGAACCAAAAGCATGTACCCCATCTTCTGTGGGCAGGAAGGAGAGGCAAGCCCTGGACCATTGGGCTTTCATGTCCAAATAGGAAACGGCCCCCATGTCTGCTGGAGAAGTGGGCTGTGTCCACAAAGCCGCCTCCACGGCCCTCAGCCTGGCAGGGCAGGAGGCAGCCTTCGCGGATGTGGCCTCTGATCCGCTGCCTCTCTCCACCGCCTGGGCTAGGTACAAAGACGATACTGACAGCCCCATCGAGGACGGCGACAAGCCCCGGGTGCTTTACAGCCTGGAGTTCACTTTCGACGCTGATGCCCGTGTGGCCATCACCATCTACTGCCAGGCGTCGGAGGAGTTCCTGAACGGCAGGGCAGTGTGAGTCCCGCAGGCAGCTGGCAGCAGCTGGGCTGGGGGTCCCCGGACTCCTTGGGGAGACTTCTCTCTGCCTTAGTAACCAGAGGGAGAAAACGAAACCCTGCTCTCTTAGCATACTCCCAGGACTTTACCTCAATGTGAGGGGCTTCTCCCACCCCAGGGACTCCCCTCTTCTCTGCGGGAACCAGCTGGGGTCCTGTGACTCATTTCAGTTCCGATGCTGCCTGGAGTTTGTGCAGCACATGGAGGGCCCAGTCCCACAAGACTGCCCCACTTCAGATGCCAGTCATAAGCCCCCACTGCCACCTGAACTTCTCACCAACCAGCCGCAAATCAGGTTCCCACAGCCCACTCCTCAGGCTTGGTCATTTGCCGATGTGGCTCACAGAATCCAGGGAAACACTTGGCTGATGTTTGTTGGTTGATTATAAAGGATCCAGATGAAGAGGTTCACAGGGCGAGGTGTGGGGAAAGGGGTGGTGCGTGCCACCTTCGTATTCACCAACCCGGAAGCTTTCCCGAAAACCGCATATTTCGGGGCCTTTTCTGGGGGCTTCATCACGTAGGCAGGATTGATGATTAACTCTGTCTTCAGCTCCTGTCCCCTCCCTGGAGGATGGAGCTTGGCTGAAATTCAGTTCCAGGTTTTTGTTTTTGTTTTTTTTTGAGACAGAGCCTCACTCTGTTGGTCAGGCTGGAGTGCAATGGCGCGATCTTGGCTCACTGCAATCTCCGCCTCCCAGGTTTAAGTGATTCTCCTGCCTCAGCCTCCTGAGCAGCTGGGACTACAGGCGTGCACCAGCACACTTGGCTAATTTTTGTATTTTTAGTAGAGAATGGGGGTTTGCTATGTTGGCCAGGATGGTCTCGATGTCTTGACCTCATGATCCTGTCCATCTCGGCCTCCCAAAGTGGTTTTGTTTATTTTTGAGACGGAGTTTCACTCTTGTTGCCCAGGCTGGAGTGAAATGGCGCGATCTCGGCTCACTACAACCTCTGCCTCCCAGGTTCAAGTGCTTCTCCTGCCTCAGCCTCCCGAGTAGCTGGGGTTACAGGCGTGTGCCACCATGCCCTGCTAGTTTTGTATTTTTAGTAGAGACAGGGTTTCTCTATGTTGGCCAGGCTGGTCTCGAACTCCTGACCTTAGGTGATCCACCTGCCTTGGCCTCCCAAAGTGCTGGGATTACAGCCGTGAGCCAGCAGCCCGGCCCGCCTGGCCCAGGTTTTTGTTTGTTTTTCCTCAGGAGCACTTAGACGACATTTCTAAGTTTCTAATCGTGGCTTGGTCTTTCTGGCGGCCAGCCCCGTACAGGAGCCGAGAGTCACCTCACTGACACATAAGACACTCCTGCCGCCCAGGACATTCCGCGGGTTTGGAGTTCTGTGTCGGGAGCAAAGATCCCAGACCAAATAATAGAAAAAAGAGGCTCGTAGCACGCCTGTCGCTCAGGAAATGACAAGGGTTTTAGAGGACTCTGTGTCAGGAACTGGGGCCGGGACCAAATACGTATTTTTTTGTGTGTCACAATTACATATTTGCACTTTCAGAGGTTTTATTTGAAATAAGGGTCCTTCTGGCCCTGAAAGTTTGAAACCTGCAACTTCAGCAGGAGCTGGCAGGACCGCCTCCAGGCTACAAAGGCACATCTGCCCCAAGTGGCTTTAGGGACAAGCAGGAGTGTACCCCCCACCTTCCTGCATTGGAGCACACTGCTCAGTGGTCAGCTTTGCATCTGGCGATAGGGTGTGGTTGAGAGCCGAGCCTTTGAATGCTGTCCCCAGTGAGTGGCTTGGAGCACGTGACTGCTTGTGCCTCTGTGTCCTCAGCTGGAAATGCGGGAGGGTGGTGTGAGGAGGGGACCATGTGTCCTGTGCACAGCCCCTCATGTGACAAGTGCTCCTGAAAGGAGCCTGAGTGCTCGAGCTGAGGGGCTGGTGGATACAACTCATGGGGCTTCTGAGGGAACCTGCCACCAGGTGAGGCCGCCCTTGGGCTCTGGCCTTCGGTTCCCCGGCAGCCAGGGCTCTTCCTGTGGACCAGCACTTGGGGGAGGAACAGGTCCCTTTCTCTGGACTTTGTTCTTTGAGGCTCTACCTTGCCCTGGCACTTGATTTTTTATATATATATATGTATTTTTTTTTTTTTTTTTAAGATGGTGTCTCACTCTGTCACCCAGGCTGGAGTGCAGTGGCGCGATCTCAACTCACTGCAACCTCTGCCTCCCGGGTTCACGCCATTCTCCTGCCTCAGCCTCTCAAGTAGCTGGGACTACAGGCACCCACCACCACGCCCAGCTAATTTTTTGTATTTTTAGTAGAGACGGGGTTTCACCGTGTTAGCCAGGATGGTCTCGATCTCCTGACCTCATGATCCTCCCGCCTTGGCCTCCCAAAGTGCTGGGATTACAGGCGTGAGCCACCGCGCCCGGCACAGATTATATTTCTTTAATGACACCAGAAATGCATGCCTGTGTGCTATGACAGGCATGGAATTATTGGGTATAGGAGCATTTGGAGTGACCAGGGCAGGCCCCTCTGTCCCCTTCTTGCATCCAACTGCTTGGGGTTGAGTGTGTGACACCCACGGGGCCTGGTGCCCTCCGCGGGCCTGGCCGACGTGATGGAGGAGCTGGGCTTCTGGGGCCTGGTGCCCTCCTTGGGCCTGGCCGACATGGTTGAGGAGCTGGGCTTCTGGGGCCTGGTGCCCTTCTCGGGCCTGGTCGACATGATGGAGGAGATGGGTTCTGGGGAGATGTCCGGGGGCTGCTACAAAGGGGGTGTGCGCCGAGGTCACAGGCCAGTGTGAGTGAGTGGTCTGCCCCCTGCCCCCCAGCGCTCAGGGGTTGGGTAACCATCTCGGGTGCGCTTGAAGAGAGGGTCCCGCTGCCACCAGAAAGGCTAGAGAGAACAGAGAAATGCCCTGCCAACCCTGGCTGGTGTTACCCTGTCCTAGACCCCCGGAGGCTAGTGAGGAGAGAAATGCCACAGTCCCCCTGTCTCAGGACCTGGCACAAAGCCAGCTTCCCCTCCCAGTGGGGATCACAGAGAAAACAGTCCCCTCCTCTCAGGACCTGGTACGAGGCCTGCTTCCCCTCCCAGCAGGGATCACAGAGCAGGAGCAGCTCCAGGACCTGGAGGCCATGCCCAGGCACCCAGACCCCATCCAGCCTGCCAGTGCTCCATCCATTTGAGGTGCAGGGCAAGCCACCCTTCCTGCCTCATGACAGGGAAACTGAGGCTCAGACAGAGGGGTGTGTGCAGGGCTCCACAGCTCACAGGAGAAAGCTGGGGTCCACCTGAGGGTGGTGTCTTAACTGTGCGTTTTACTGAGGCTGAGCCTGGGCCTCCCCTGTAGTGCCTCCTCCCACACTGGGCTCTGGTGGCCAGGGCAGGCCTCTTCTGCCTTTGTGTGTACAGTGGTGGCCCTCCCACACCGCACCCCACCTCTGGGCTCGGTGTGCCTTTGTCCAGGAGAGCCAGCCCTGGCGGCAGGCAAGCAGGGCGGTGTGGTGGAGGGGGAGAGGCTGTGGGGTGTGAATTGGGTTCCTGCATAGAGTTTTATCAGACATGAAACTGCTTGAGGCACCTGTCTTAGGGATGCACTCGCGCCTGGCCTGTGGCGAAGACATGCGGAAGGGTGTTAAGAAGAGTGAGATATTGGTGACCATCTCAGGGGCCCTGACCGAATGATAAAACCACAGCGGGACCGGTGTGGTGGTTCACAGGACACAGCCCCGATGTGTGCGGACACATGAAAGAGCCGTGTTGACGCCTACCGCGTCTGAATGCTGAGGAAGAGAGACCTGCGGTGCATGTGGCCACCATTGTGCCTCGCTCCCCGGGAGTGATATGTGGGTCTCTGTTGGGGTGGAGAACAGGCCGCTGGGAGCAGGTGTGAGGGTTGGGGAAGGAGCATTTTACACTGTGTGTACTTAAGTACTGTGTTCATTCTAAAAGTAAACACTCAAGCTGGGCGCAGTGATTCACGCCTGTAATCCCAGCACTTTGGGATGCTGAGGCAGGTGGATCACTTGAGGTCAGGAGTTTGGACCAGCCTGGCCAACATGTCGAAACCCTGTCTGTACTAAAAATAAAAAATTAGCCTGGCATGATGGTGCACACCTGAAATCCCAGCTACTCTGGAGGCTGAGGCAGGAGGAGCGCTTGAACTTGGGGGGCAGAGGTTGCAGTGAGCTGAGATCATGCCGCTGCACTCCAGTCTGGGCGACAGAGCAAGACTCTTATCTTAAAAAAAAAAAAAAAAGTAAACCAGCTTAGCACCCCGTCGAAAGGAAAAGCACAGCCGCACTGGGGGATGTAGCAAAGGGATTGGGCAGGTGTGGGCTCTGGAAGAATCGTAGCCGGGCCTGACGTGGGCAGAGCTGCATGGTGAGCCGAGAGGCTGTGGAAGGCCCTGGAAGGTGAGGGCCACGTGGTCATGTAGGCTGTTTGCTGTCCCCCACAAGAGAGGGTCCCCAAAAGACAGATATCTGCAGCCCTGCCAGCTTTCAGAGTGGGAGGGGCGGGCACGGAGGGCCCTCGCCCTGCTGCAGTCTCACTGCCTGCTCTCGGCTCCCCGCAGATACAGCCCCAAAAGCCCCTCACTACAGTCCGAGACTGTCCACTACAAGAGAGGGGTGAGCCAGCAGTTCTCCCTGCCCTCCTTCAAGATCGACTTCTTGGAATGGAAGGATGACGAGGTAATTCTGGCTGGGCTCCTCCTTGCCCTTTGCTCCTTCTCTCGAATTCTCTCCTCTTGGGGGTGGGGCCAGCGCAGTGGGACCTGTGTGTTTGGGTTCCTCCGGGCTTCATAAGGCCTGGGAACGGCTACCCCAGTCTATGTGCTGAGGCAGACGTGTGGATGGACTGGAGCAAGGCTTGGGCCACGTGTTGGCGGAGCCAGGAGACCAGACGCCAACCAGGCAGCCACACTCGGAGGTTCAGACACTGGGGTTTCGGGAGGCGTGAAGAATGGGGCTCCCTTTGCCGGCTGCAGCAATGCAGGGTCTGTTCACACCAGGTGGTGGTCTTTGTTTTTTTTTTTTTTTTTTTTTTTTGAGACGGAGTCTCGCTCTGTCGCCCAGGCTGGAGTGCAGTGGCCGGATCTCAGCTCACTGCAAGCTCTGCCTCCCGGGTTCACACTATTCTCCTGCCTCAGCCTCCCGAGTAGCTGGGACTACAGGCGCCCACCACCTCGCCCGGCTAGTTTTTTGTATTTTTTTTTAGTAGAGACGGGGTTTCACCATGTTAGCCAGGATGGTCTCGATCTCTTGACCTCGTGATCCGCCTGTCTCGGCCTCCCAAAGTGCTGGGATTACAGGCTTGAGCCACCTCGCCCGGCCTGGTGGTGGTCTTTCAAACTTTTTAACCTTACTTTTGTTTAAAATATTGATGCAGACGTCTCTTTTTTTTTTTTTTTTTTTTTTTGAGACAGAGTCTCACTCTGTTGCCTAGGCTAGAGTGCAGTGGTGCGGTCTTGGCTCACTGCAACCTCTGCCTCCTGGGTTCAAGGGATTCTCCTGCCTCAGATTCCTGTGTAGCTGGGATTACAGGCACGTGACACCATGGCCAGCTGATTTTTTGTATTTTTAGTAGAGATGTGGTTTCACTGTGTTAGCTCGGATGGTCTTGATCTCCTGACCTCGTGATCCGCCTGCCTTGGCCTTCAAAGTGCTAGGATTACAGGCGTCAGCCACTGTGACCAGCCAAAGCTGCAGACTTCTTTTAACGAGGCCTTTTGTAGGTTGTGGCTTAAGTGGCTGCTTTGCTAGTTTTCCCTCCTAGGCCCCTCTCCAGCTTTCAGTCAAAGCTGTATCCTCCTTCCTTCTACCTTTGCCTTCTTTTCCAGCATCCATGTGGTCTGCAGCTTGCAAAGACCCTGGTCCAGGGGGTTCCTGTATAACAGTATAGACCTCGTGTGGCCAGGCGCGGTGGCTCACGCCTGTCATCCCAGCACTTTGGGAGGCCGAGGCAGGCGGATCACGAGGTCACGACAGCGAGACCATCCTGGCTAACACGGTGAAACCCCGTCTCTACTAAAAATACAAAAAACTAGCCGGGCGAGGTGGTGGGCGCCTGTAGTCCCAGCTACTCGGGAGGCTGAGGCAGGAGAATGGCGTAAACCCAGGAGGTGGAGCTTGCAGTGAGCCGAGATCAAGCCACTGCACTCCAGCCTGGGCGACAGAGCGAGACTCCGTCTCAAAACAAAACAAAAACAAGAAACAGGATAGACCTTGTGGGTCCGAGGCCAGGAGGAGACGTGGACCACATGCCCTCCCAGGAGACCTCATGAGCTGCCTTACGCTGGGGCCAGTCCTGTGGCTCCTCTCTCCCTGACCTGCAGCCACTCTCTGTGAAAAGCTTCCTTGTCCTTGCATTAACAATAAAACAAGTCAGGTGTGGTGGCTTTTGCCTGTCGTTCCAGGACTTTGGGGGGCTGAAGTGAAAGGATCATTTAAGGTTGAGACCAGCCTGAGTAAAGCCTTGTCTCTATGAAAAATACAAAAATCAGCTTGGTGTGATGGTATTCGCCTGTAGTCTCAGCTCCTGAGGAGGCTGAGGTGGGAAGATCGCTTGAGCCTGGGAGATCGAGGTTGCAGTGAGCCATGATCATGCCACTGCACTTCAGCCTGGGTGACAGAGCGAGACCCTGTCTCAAAAGTAAAAGCACCTGGGAGTGGGGGACCACCAGGTTGTCTAAGGAGGGGTGACTCGGCCCAGGCTGGAAACCGAACAGATCAAAACTCCCATGCTGAGGAGTAGTGGGATTGTCCCTTTGAATAGCCATTGTACTCCAGCCTGAGCAACATAGTGAGACTCCATTTCTTGGGAAGGTAAAAAAATAATAATAACATAAAGGTAAAAGTGAAATAAATGTCTCCCCAGACTACCTTGGGTGGGCGGAGTCTCTGTCCTCTCCCAGCATCACCGGTGTGGACCCTGCACGCTGCTCTCATGTGTGGCTGTGGGTGCTGTGTGACGTGTGTGCTGAACTCTGGGGAGTGGCAGTTTGGGGGTGTTTCTGTTCCCTGTTTGTTTCATATTCCTTGGGGTCCCCCCCCCAGCCCCTCTGGGGAGCCCCAGTCTCCATGCCCTGTGAGCCGTGGGTTTGCAGGTGAGGTGGTCGGGGGAGGGGAGTGATCATTGTGGCCAGCTTCCTGAGGGTGCAGGGCCCAGAGAGGGTTGGAACCACGATGCCCCCAGTTGTCCTTACCTCTGTCCCGGACTTGGCACTGGACCCACCAGGGGCCTTTTGGTGAGGCTTTGCTGAGGAAGCTGAATGAGCGCCCGTGTGCTTGTAGCCCTGGCTCGTCCGTGGATGGCCATGCTGAGAGTCGGCGCACGTCAGGGACAGCTGCTGCTGTGGGGCCTTCAAGGTGCTATCTTTGTCAGGACTTTTGTGGATGGAAGTGACAGAAAAACTCTTGGGTTTGTTTAAGGAAAGAAAACTAGAGACTTACTGGTGTAGATTCAGAGAAGACTGGGTGGCCTGAGGTTTCTTCCAGGGATTATGTCATCAGGGCGGGGATCTCTGTGGCTTAGCCTCCCACCTCCCGCAGCTGGCCCTGTTCTCAGCGAGTGCCCTGCAGGCCAGTGTGTGGCCATCCGGCTGGGTCCAGAGGTGCTTGGAGGCCGTGCGCCTTCTCTTTGTGGCCCCACTTGGGGCGGGGGCCTCCCGTCCTGCAGCCAGGCCACAGAGACCTGGAGTAGGAGGGAGACGCTTTCCCAGAGAGAACCTGAGGGGCTCAGATGCTGGGCCACATGTGGCTTAGCGTCGTTAAGAGCACAGCTGCAAGGACAGGCCACAGGGGTGCCCAGGGTGGCTGCACTGGCCTTGCCCAGGAGCAGAGAGGACATGTGTGGAGGGGCTGGGGGCCCACTTTGGTTCTGCTGCTTTCTCTCTCTAGAGCGTTAGGCCAGTTCTGCAGCTCTGTGAGCCTGGGTTTGCCCTTCTGCAGACTGGGGCTGGAAGCAGTCCCTCACAGGGTGGCCATGAGGGCTCCGTGATCAGCATGCAAAGGGCTTTACCCGGGGTGCCCACTGTAAACCCCAGTCTGCCAGCCGGCTAGTGGGAGAGAAGGCTACAGCTACCATCATGCACGCCTCCCCAGACCCTTGGTTTTTATTCCACACCAGTAAAGCACTGTCAGCCCTGAGTTTCTGCGGTGTGATGAGAAGAAATCACAGCTCACTCAGAGGCTCCTCCGCCAGTGCTGAGGTGCTGGCTGCGCGGATGCATTCCAGGCCTGGGTGGAAGCGCGGGGTGGGCAAGGGCGTGGGGGTGGGCACGCTCCACAAAGCTCTGCCTCCCCCATCCAGCTCCATCACCTAAAGGAGCGGCTGCTGGTGCGTGAACTCCTCCTTTCCGGGCTTAATGACAGCCCTTGTGGCAGCAGCGTGGGAGCGTTGCCAGGCAACCCTGAGACGATGGCTCCTGTGCAGACTCAGTGGAGTGGGCAGGGAACAGGCTCACAAGGGGCCTACAGTCCCAGCATCATCAGCCCCTGACAGGCTCCCCAGGCCAGGGAAGGGAGTGTCCCTCCCTCTGGCAAGCCCAGGTGTCTGTGGTATCTCTCAGTTGGCTGGGAGCTGGAGGCCTGGCTGGGTCCCGGTGGGTGTGAACATGTGCCCCACCTCCCTGCAGCCTCTCCCCCGCTTTTTTGAGACAGGGGCTCATTCTGTCTCCCAGGCTGGAGTGCAGTGGCACAATCACAGCTCGCTGCAGCCTCGAACTCCTGGGTTAAGAGATCCTCTCACTTCAACTTTCCCAGTAGCTGGGACTACAGGTGCCACCACTGCTGGCTGTTTTTTTTGTTTGTTTGTTTGGTAGAGACAGAGTTTGACTATGTTGCCTAGGCTGATCTCAAACTCCGGGGCTCCAGCAATCCTCCTACCTCGGCCTGCCAGAGTGTTGGAATTACAGGCCTGAGCCACCGTGTCAGGCCCAACAGCCTGCAGCTTTCTGATATGTGTGGACATTTGCACAAAGCTCTGGCCCAGGATTGGCCTCCTTGGCCACCTTTCGCACCCTTTTCTCCTTTTACACCCTCCAGCCCCCTCCCAGAGGAGACTGGGTTGGCTCCCATTGCCTGGACACACAGGACTTCTGGGTGCTGGTGTTGACTGTGTGCTGTGCCAGCCACAGCACTTGGAGCCTTGCGTTAGGCATGACTTCCGTTCCTTTTTGCCAAATGGGGAAACTGAGGCTCTGGTGGGGGCCTGTTTGTAGTGAATGGGAAAGGAGCTAGACTCATCGCCAGCAGCCCTGACTCTGGCCCCAGGCTGGTGCCCTGCCAACTCCTGGCTTCACCCTTCCTCGCTAACAGACCACGGCACTTCTCAGCCTTCACAGCACAGCCCCCAGCGTCAGTGTCTCTGTCCACCTCTGTCCATGTATGCATTGGTATCCATCCCACGGGACTTGTGGCTGGAACCTGTGACCCTCCCTCGTGAGATGCAGGGCCTAGGCCCGTGTGGACTTGGTCTCCAGGCTTGTGGTTTGTTCAGCTGATGGCTGCCTGCCCAGGGCTTCTTGTGTTGATGGGTTACATGTGCCATTCATTCTGATCAGAATGGAACTCTTAGCTCCAGATGGCAGGAAGCTGCGGTCGCTGTGTGCTAGGTGCCTGTGGGTATGGAGTCCCTGCTGGGTGGGGACGTCCTTGGGAGCGCCTGGGTGCTGCCAGCCTTTGCCCTGTGTCCATGTCCACGTAGCCTTCCTGGTTGGCAGTTGGGCACACTGATGTTTCTCCCCGTCCCCTTCTGACTACTCTGTGTGGTCCGTGTAACTTTTCTCCTCGTCTGTATTTTTGGTAGGAAATTCACTGTGTTGACAAATCTTAGGAAGAAACTTTTCTCTCTGTTCCTTAAATAATAGTAATATTTGGCCAGGGGCAGTGGCTCATGCCTGTAATCCCAGCATTTTGGGAGGCTGAGTCAGGTGGATCTCTTGCGGTCAGGAGTTTGAGACCAGCTTGGCCGACATGGTGAAACCCCGTCTCTACAAAAAATACAAAAATTTAGCTGGGCATGGTGGCAGGCGTCTATAATCCCAGCTACTGGGGAGACTGAGGCAGGAGAATTGCTTGAACCCAGGAGTTGGAGGTTGCAGTGAGCCAACATCCCGCTGCTGCACTCTAGCCTGGGTAACAGAGCAAGACTCTGTCTCAGAAAAAAAAAAAAAAAATCATGATAGTAATATTCACAACAACTGTAGCAACCACCACAGGCAGTGTCTGTGCTGGGTCTGTTGAGAGGACTACATTTGTGCTTTATCCTTGAAACCCAGGCGGTAGCGCAGTAATGACCCCATTTTACAAGGAAGGAAGCCGAGGCTCAGTGAGGTAGGAGGACCTGAGATGAAAGCCACCGTGGGCCGCTGGGGTGGGGACGTGTGCCCCTGCCCTGCTTCTGCCCACTTCACGGAGGGACAGTGGGAGAGGAGACATCCTGTGTGTCTGTTGGTTCTGAGCATTGCCGTTCGGGGTGAGTGCTTGGCTGCGGGCTCAGGGTTCCCGTGTGCTGGGCCAGGAGTGGTCCCACCTGGACGTCTGTGGGGGTGGTTGCTGCAGACATGGAGGGGCTCGTCCCTTCCTCGTGGGTCTTGGTCACTGAGGCCTGTGGTCGGGCTCGGGAGGCAGGAGGCTCTCCCCCGACCCAGCTGCCCTTGCCTGGACTGGGCCTGCCAGGCCCTTCCTCTTTGATGTCTCATCCATTTTTTGTTTTTGTTTTTGAGGTGGAGTCTCACTCTGTCCCCCAGGCTGGAGTGCAATGGGGTGATCTCGGCTCACCGCAACCTCTGCCTCCCGGGTTCAAGTGATTCTCCTGCCTCAGCCTCCCGAGTAGCTGGGATTACAGGCGTGCGTCACCACGCCTGGCTAATTTTTGTATTTTTAGTAGAGATGGGGTTTCACCATATTGGCCAGGCTGGTCTCAAACCCCTGACCTGAGGTGATCCACCGCCTGGGCTTCCCAAAGTGCTGGGATTACAGGCATGAGCCATGGCACCCGGCCTTGTTCTGTTTTTTTTTTTTTTTTTTTTTTTTTTTTAACACCTTTATTGTGTTATAATTACCATCTCCTGCAGTTCACTCGTGTTAAGCAAATGATTTGCTGGCTTTTAGAATGCTCACAGTGGCGCAGCCAGTATCCGTTCTTTGAGTAAATCTTTATTGAGAAATAAATGATTCTTTTTCCTCCCAGAATAAACAGATGCATGTGTCCATTGCTGTTCTGTGCCAGACACAAGGATGTCATGGTGACTGGAGAGGCAGGGACCCTGCCCTCCACGGAGGGAGTCAGGGAGCCTGATGGTGGCTAGTGGCTTTCCTGGTTGCCAGGGTCTGAATGATAGAAGCCCAGGGGTCAAGTGCTTCCTGAGGCCCAGAGAAAGACTTGGCCTGCAGAGGGCAGGGCGAGACCCGCAGAGCAGTGTCGGGGAGTAGGGCTCCAAGAGGATGGTACTGTGCTGGGTCGACTGCTGGGGCCCTGGGGACCGTGGGGTAGAGGGTGGCCTTCAGCCTGAGCACGGCAGGGTTGGGATGAAAGCAGGAGGAAGCTTCTCCTTGGACTCAAGCCAGCCTCGTGGTCTCCCTCGCTTGCCTTTTGTGTTTTCTGGGGCCAAGCCAGGTGCCTTCGAAAAGTCACAGGGAGTTGCCCAGTGACCAGCACTTCCCCTCCAAGGCACCCCCCCAGGAGAACCAAAAACGCGGTTCAGGCAGACACTTGCGCAGCGCTGCTCACCGTAGCCAGGACGCAGGCCCAGTCCGGTGTCTGTCACGGAGGAATGCGTGCACAGCGTGTGGATGTCCACACAGTGCCTGTTATTTGGCCAGAAAAAGGAAAGCAGCACCGATGCGTGCTGCACCGTGGGTGAACTTTGGAAACATACCTAGACAGAAGGTCACCTGTTGTGCAATTCCATGTAAATGTCAGGTCCGAAAATGGCAAATCCCTGGAGACAGGAAGCACGTGGTGGCTTCCGAGGGCTGGGGGAGGGGACGGAGAGTGTGTGGGTGCTGATGGCTATGCGTGGGGTTTCTGTTTGGGGTGATGAAAAGTTCTGGAAATGGATGGTAGCAGTTGCGTGACATTTTTTTTTTATTATTTTTTGAGACGGAGTCTTGCTCTGTCGCCCAGGCTGGAGTGCAGTGGCGCCATCCTGGCTCACTGCAAGTTCCACCGCCTCCCGGGTTCAAGCCATTCTCCTGCCTCAGCCTCCCTAGAAGCTGGGACTACAGGCGCCCACCACCACACCCGGCTATTTTTTTTGTATTTTTAGTAGAGACGGGGTTTCACCGTGTTCGCCAGGATGGTCTTGATCTCCTGACCTCATGATCCGCCCGCCTCGGCCTCCCAAAGTGCTGGGATTACAGGCTTGAGCCACCGTGCCCGGCCAGTTGCATGACATTTTAAATGTACTTTACTCAACGCTGTTGAAACGTGGTTAAATGGCAGATTTTATGTTTTATCTGTTTTAACACACACATTAAAAAGGTGCCAAGCCTGGCATCCGCCTTTCCTGCCATCTCGAGGTATGTCCTCTTGAGCTCTGCTGCTGCCTGCTTTCTCCAGCTCATCTGTTGACTGACTCCAGGCTTCCAGGCTTGGCTGTGTGGGTCCTGACCGTTCTTGCCAACTCTCTCCTCAGCTGAACTTTGATCTGGACCGAGGCGTGTTTCCAGTGGTCATCCAGGCTGTGGTAGACGAAGGAGATGGTGAGTGCATCCTCTTCCATCCTCCTGGGCGTGCAGGCCATGCAAGGAGGAAGCGCGTCCTGAGGGAGGAGTGCTTGCAGCAGTGATGAAGCAGGCCAGGCACAGGGCCTTGGGCTCGCCACAAAGCGGGGTGTGTGGGCAGCTTGGAGTCTGGGGCAGGTGAGGAAGTGGAAAGTGCAGGAGGGCGGGTCCCAGAACAGACTCTGGACTCTGGACTCTGCGCAGGCTGAGCCCTTGGTGCCGCAGGCCTGCCAGGCTCGGGGAGGTGAGATGCCTGGGTGGGGCAGGCCCAGATTCTTGACTGCTCTGCCCCTTTCTCCCCAGCAGTGGTGGAAGTGACCGGCCACGCCCACGTGCTCTTGGCCGCCTTTGAAAAGGTAAGTGCCATCTGGCCGTCACCTTCCTGAAGACCTGGGAGCTGGGCAGGGGGTGGTCTTTTGAGATAAGGCTGAGCAGGGCTTGGGGCTTCGTGGGGTGGCTGAGTGTCAAGGACCCGGGGCAGGTGGGGTGTACCTGTGGCTTCCCGCTTTCCAGAATTCTGGTCCCGAGGCTGAGCGTCGCTGTCAAGAGGCTTTGCATTTGCTTTTTTTGTTTTTTTTTTCCTGAGACAGGTCTCACTCTGTCATCCAGGCTGGAGTTCAGTGACCTCGGCTCACTGCAACCTCTGCCTCCCCGGTTCAAGCAATTCTCCCACCTCAACCTCCCGAGTACCTGGGAGTCCTGTGTACCACCACGCCTGGCTAATTTTTGTGTGTTTAGTAGAAACAGGGTTTCACCATGTTGGCCAGATTGGTCTCAAACTCCTGACCTCAAGTGATCCACCTGCCACGGCCTCCCAAAGTGTTGGGATTACAGGCGCGAGCCACTGGGCCTGGCCTTTTTTTTTTTTTGGAGACAGAGTCTCGCCGTGTCACCCAGGCTGGAGTGGTGCAGTGGTGCAGTATGTGCTCACTGCGACCTCTGCTTCTCAGGTTCAAGCGATTCTCCTGCTTCAGCCTCTAAGTACCTGCGATTACAGGCCCATGGTACCATGCCTGGCTACTTTTTTTTTTTTTTTTGAGACAGAGTCTCACTCTGTTGCCCAGGCTGGAGTGCAGTGGCGCGACCTCGGCTCACTGCAACCTCTGCCTCCGGGGTTCACACTATTCTCCTGCCTCAGCCTCCCAAGCAGCTGGGACTACAGGCACCCGCCACCACACCCAGCTAATTTTTTGTATTTTTAGTAGAGACAGGGTTTCATTGTGCTAACTGTGCTAGTCAGGATGGTCTCGATCTCCTGACCTCGTGATCCACCTGCCTCGGCCTCCCAAAGTGCTGGGATTACATACATGAGCCACTGCACCTGGCCACACCTGGCTAATTTTTGTATCTTTAGTAGAGACGGGGGTTTGCCATGTTGACCAGGCTGGTCTTGAACTCCTGACCTCAGGTCATCTGCCTGCCTCGGCTTCCCAAAGTGCTGGAATTACAGGTGTTGAGCCACTGCGCCTGGCCCTTTTTTTATTTTTTTTATTTTTTTTGAGATGACGGAGTTTCGCTCTTGTTACCTAGGCTTGGAGTGCAATGGCATGATCTCGGCTCACTGCAACCTCCACCTCTTGGTTCAAGAGATTGTCCTGCCTCAGCCTCCCGAGTAGCTGAAATTACAGGTGTCCACCACCATGCCTGGCTAATTTTTTGTGTTTTTAGTAGAGATGGGGTTTCACCATGTTGACCAGGCCATTCTCGAACTCCTAACCTCAGGTGATCCACCCATCTCGCCCCCCCGCAGAGTGCTTGGATTACAGGCATGAGCCACCGCATGTGGCCATCTTTTTTTTTTTTTTTTTTTTTTGAGACGGAGTCTCGCTCTGTCACCCGGGCTGGAGTGCAGTGGCCGGATCTCAGCTCACTGCAAGCTCTGCCTCCCTGGTTTACGCCATTCTCCTGCCTCAGCCTCCCGAGTAGCTGGGACTACAGGCGCCCACCACCTCACCTGGCTAGTTTTTTGTATTTTTTAGTAGATACGGGGTTTCACCGTGTTAGCCAGGATGGTCTCCGTCTCCTGACGTCGTGATCCGCCCGTCTCGGCCTCCCAAAGTGCTGGGATTACAGGCTTGAGCCACCGCGCCCGGCCCATCGTTTTTTTTAAACAGAGTCTCACTCTGTTGCCTGGGCTAGAGGGCTGTGGTATGATCTCAGCTCACTGCAGCCTTGACCTCCTGAGCTTAAGAGATCATGCCACTTCAGCCTCCTGAGTAGCTGGGACTACAGGAGTACACCACTATGTCTGGCTAATTAAAAAAAAAATTTTTTTTATAGGGAGGAGGTCTCGCTGTGTTGCCCAGGCTGGTCTCAAACTCCTGGCTTCAAGTGATCCTCCCATCTGGGCCTCCCAAAGTGCTGGGATTATAAGTGTGAGCCACCATACCTGGCCAAGACGCTTTTCAAAGGGTACTTGGAGTGTGTCAAGTGAGAATGTTCTAGACAGAGGCCAGCCCTGTAGAATTCTGTAGAGCCTGCTGACACGGGCTGGGGCTCCCACAAGGTGGGCTCTCTGCGGTAGACTACTTCACCCTGGGGTGTGCAGAGATCAGCAATGTTGTTACCTCCTTGGGCTGTAGCCTTTTCCCACCAGGCTCAGTGTCCTTGGGTGTCACCTGGCACATGTCACAGAGCCCCAGTCCTGCTGCTCTTTCCCCCACCTGGCTGCCACATCCTGCCCGTGCCGACTGGTCAGGCCCCACTCCTTGAGGAGGCTTTTCCTGACACCACTCAGGACAAACATCTGTTGTCCCCACTTGATGTTCACGAGGGCAGCCCTCTCCTCTTGGATGTCGTGGCATCTTCAGAGCTGAGTTTGACACCTGGCACAGAGCAGACACTCAGGGAACGCTGGCAGGATGGACGAGGGGCTGCTGCCCAGCTGGCATTGGTTTCTCCTGAGAACTTGGCGGAGGTGATGGGACGCACCCTTGTTTGTTAGTGCCTCGATGCCCCCCGCCAGTGTACACTGACGTTCATCAGCACCCTGCCACTGCAGGTCTGCGTGGCACCATCCTGCGGCCCCGGAGTCAGGAGGGGAAAAGGATCCCGTGAGACAAGGCCCAGCCTGCCTGCTTCGGGCTTCACTCTGCCTCTGGGTCCTGCCTAGCCCAGGCTCTCCACCCACCTCCAGCCCCATGTGCGGCCACAGCCCCTGAGAACTCTAAGTGCAGAGTCCAGCCCCTCCCTGTGATCTGGGTCTTTCTAGAGCACCCCAAGGTCGGGGGTTCTGTAAGCTGGGTAGAGGACCCTCGTCTGTGTATCCTGTGGCGAGGTTGGGTCTGTTCTCTCCCGAGTCCAGGACCACAGACTGTGGTGACGCAAGTGCCCTGGGCAGAGGGCAGCCTTCTGCCTTTTTAGCACTGGGCTCCCCAGCTTCTCTCCCCAGCCCGGCCTTGTCAGAAGCCACGGTGACTGTTGATACATCTGCGCCCTCTGGCAGAGGCAGATGGGCCATATCTGGGAAATCGGTCCATTTTGTGCTTCGAGTACAGAACCCAGTGGGAAACTGCTTTATTTTTGGAGTCCAGCATTCTGGAAATTTCTGTCAGAACCCGCCAGCCTCACCGGAAAATTCTGAGTGCTGGTCATGGTTGACTGAGAAGGGATAATGAGTGCTGTTGCGGGGTCGCCATAATTAACCTTGTCAAACTCTGAGCCGTGGTGTGTTTCCCTGGATACCACCGGGCACGCTTGTTCTATTTCGTTCCTGCGTTTTTAGAGCTCTGCGGTTCCGTGTGTGTGCACCCCTGTGCGTGTTCCTGCTCTGTCTTTCTAACTCAGCTGGGCCCTGGGAGGGCAGGAACCTGTTTTGTTTGTCTTGATTTTCGTTGCCAGGCGCTGCTTCTCGGTGTGCAGGAGGCCCTTGTCCATCAACTTGGCTGACGGGCCTTCAGCTTGAGTGTGCTTGAGACCAACCGAGGAGAGTTGGGTTCTGTGGATCAGCGCAGGATCCCAGGGCTGTATGTTCAGGAGGCTTCAGATAGTTTCACAGCCAGGCCTGAGGACCGTGTTTTGAGAAATCTTGGCTCTTTAGTTTTCAGGTGTCCCCCTCCTTTTTTTTTTTTTCTTTTTCCAGCTACGGGCATGGATTGGCTGGGGCAGGGTGGCCGACCCTGGAGGCCACACAGGGGTGCTCAGAGGCGCCAGCTTGACCACCTTATTAACCTCTGTGTCTTTCTCCCCTGCAGCACATGGATGGCAGCTTCTCTGTGAAGCCTTTAAAGCAGAAGCAAATCGTAAGTCCTCAGAGGAAATACTGCCCGTTTGAATTAAGACACACACACACAATCCCATACATACTCATACATAGACACCATACACATAGACACACATACTCATACATAGACACACACGAACACACGCACATATACTCACATACTCATACATAGACACACATACTCATAGACACACATGTACACATGCACATGTACTCATACATAGACACACATTCATACATACAAAATCACATACATACTTATAGACACATATACCCATACACAGACACAGTCATACATAGACACACATACATAGACACACACGTACAGACGCACGTATATTCACACACTCAGACACACATACTCAGACACACACGTACACATGCACATACTCAGACACATTTGCTTGCACACATATACATAGACACTCATGCACATACACTCACACGTAGACACATATACATACACATACATAGACACATACACACATACATTCACACTCATACACTCGCACACACATACACAGACACACGCATACACTCACATATAATCACACATATACACACACATAGTCACACGTACATATACACACTCATACACTCACAATCACACACACAGACACATATGTACATATACACAGTCACTCATACATAGACACATATACATTCACACACATACATAGACATTCATACACACACACATACACAGACACACATTCACTTCATACACATACATAGGCACACACTGATACATATACACTCACACGCACTCACATGCATACTCATACACATGCTCATACATAGACACACATTCCCTTGCACACATATACAGACACATACACATACACTCACGATCATTCGCATACATGTACATAGACACACAGTCACGGACGTATACAAAGACACATACACTCACATAGACACTCATACACACATATACAGACACATACACATATACAGTCACACAGACACACACACACACACATATACTCAGACACACATAGACACACACATAGACACACTCACTCCTACTCACATATAGACACACACACACACACACTCTTCAGTCCTCTTCATGCACTGGTCTTCCTAGGCCACCCTTGCTGCCTTTGAAATAACTGTGCAGGGGCTGGGCACAGTGACTAATGCCTGTAATCCCAGCACTTAGGGAGGCCGAGGTGGGCAGATCTCTTGAGCCCAGGAGTTTGATACCAGCTTGGCCAACATGGTGAGACCCTGTCTCTACTAAAAATAAAATTAACCGGGTGTAGTAACACATGCCTGTACAATCTCAGTAGAGGTTGCAGTGAGCCGAGATCATACCACTGCACTCCAGCCTGGGGGACAGAGTAAGAGTCTGTCAAAAAAGAAAAAAGATAGCCGTGCAAGAGCCTGTTGACTTCCCTGTAGAGCTCTAAGCTGTGGGACATTGGGTCCCTGTCTTGGGTGAGCATATGTGTATTGCATGCCCACCATGTGCAGGGACTCTTGCAGGCCCTGAGTTCTGTCCAGTTTGGGCCATGGTGTCTGGAATATAGTGTTGAGTAAATATTTGCCAAATGAATGGATGGTTGGAAAAGGAAGGAAAGAGACCAGAAACAAAGTCTGCAGCTCCTTCTCTTCCTTACAAGGAAGTATTGGACAGAGACTTGGCTTGACTTCATGAATACCTGAAGGATAAAATAGCCTAGAATAAGTGCAGCTATAGAGCAGTCCATCTGTTCTCTGGGGTCAGTAATCCTGGGATGCTGTATTGGGAAGTGGTGTTCCTGGTGGCCTCACGTGTAGTCGCTGAGGATTTAGAGGATGGGGTTCCCTAAACAGCAGTGTTAGATCTTGCAATGAGATGTCCTAGGCTGTGCCTAGCAGTTACCCTGTGTGTACTGTTGGGGCACGTAAGACCTATTTCAAGCCACCACTTACTTGGGCATGATTTTTGTTAGTGTTTTATTTTTTATATATTTAATTTAATTTTTATTTTTATTTTATTTTATTGAGACAAGACAGAGTCTCGCTCTGTCGCCCAGGCTGGAATGCAGTGGTGCTATCTCAGCTCACTTCAATCTCTGCCTCCTAGGTTCAAATGATTCTCGTGCCTCAGCCTCCCAAGTAGCTGGGACTACAGGTGTGTGCCACCACACTCAGTTAATTTGTTTTGTCTTGTTCTGTATTTTTGAGATGGAGTCTCACTCTGTTGCCCAGGCTGGAGTGCAGTGGCATGATCCCAGTGTACTGCAGCCTCCACCTGCTGGGTTCAAGCAATTCTTCCGCCTCAGCATCCTGAGTAGCTGGGACTATAGGCACACGCCACTATTCCTGGCTAATTTGTGTATTTTTTGTAGAGATGAGGTTTTGGCATGTTGGCCAAGCTGGTCTCGGACTCCTGGCCTCAAGTGATCCACCAGCCTTGGCCTCCTAAAGTGTTGGAATTACAGGTGTGAGCCACCGCACCGGGCCATCTGTTGGCTTTTTGGATGATAGGTTGTCCAGGTGCGGTGGCTCACGCCTATGATCCCAGCACTACGGGAGGTGGAAGCGGGACGATTGCTTGAGCCTGGGGATTTGAGACCAGCCTGGGCAATGTAGTGAGACCCTGTCTCTATTTAAAATGTAGATCACAAATAAACGAAAGAGATGTGGAGCAAACTCTAGCAGGTCCAGGTCCCTGCAGGTGCCAGGGGACTAGGAGACCCTGGTGGTGGGCAGGGCGTTGTGTTGAGGGAGCTGGCCAGCAGGCCCTGGGCTCCCTGGAGTGGTGTTCCTGGCCCGTGGTTCGAGGGAAACCCATCAGCGCAGACTGCTTTGCAATGTGGTCAGTATGAGGCTTTTGGGTTGCGAGTGGGCGGCAGGACAGAATCAGCTTGGAGACATTGCTTTGGTGTCTTTGAAACCAGAGAGGCTTTCATGTCTTGTGGAAGGAGGGTCTGGAAAGCAGTGGGCACCTAGGCTGCTGTCCGGTGCCTTTAGGCGTCGGCTCCTGCTGTCCTTGTGAGGCTGGTGGCGGTGGAACCGAGTGGTGTTGGGGGTGGTGAGGCGGTGGTGGTTGGGCCTTTGGGTTGGCTCCAGGCCCCCAGTGGTGGGGAGAGCCACCAGCTCCAGCCCTGTTCCAGGTGCTGCTGGTTGGGTGGGGGCAGGCAGCAGGTTTTCCCCTCGCCTTTCCTGGCCCCCAGGGGTTGAGCTGGACGGGCCCCTGGGACGAAGGCCTGGAACCTTGGAGGCAGGGCTAGGCCAGGTGGGTGTGGAGGAGCCCTTACATGGCGGTTGGCAAGGGCCCAGCGAGCCCCTCTGTGTTCTCCAGGTGGACCGGGTCAGCTACCTCCTGCAGGAGATCTATGGCATCGAGAACAAGAACAACCAGGAGACCAAGGTGTGTACCTGGGTGAGGTTTCCCTCGCCCACATTGGGAGCAGCCGGGGGACAGCAACGCTTGCCAGTTCCCTTCCAAGCCTTCCTCTGGAGTCCTAGACCACTAGACGCCATCATTTTTCCTTACTTTTTTTTTTTTTTAAAGCTAACACTTTGTGGAACATTTTGTCCTTTCTCCAGCAAATTCACTGGCTTGTTATGTAATTTGCCATCCAGGTTCCCCAAGGCAGCCTGGGAATGGGGGCCAGTGTCTCACCCTCCAGGCTCAGCTAGCTCGCCGTAGACAGCGTGTCCCTGCAGCTCCTGGGATGCCCTTTCTAGATGTCCATAGAACCGGCCGTGGTGCCTGACAAATATGTCATGGTAGACCGCAGCCAGGGAACGTAGCAGGGGATGAAATTAGTTTTTTTGTTTTTGTTTTTGTTTTTTGAGTCAGAGTCTCTATCTGCTGCCCAGGCTGGAATGCAGCAGGGAGATCCCGGCTCACTATGGCCTCTGCCTCCCAGGTTCAAGCGATTCCCCTGCCTCAGCCTCCCGAGTCGAGTAGCTGGGACCACAGGCGTGTGCCACCTCACCCGGCTCATTTTTTTGTAGTTTAGTAGACACAGGGTTTCACCATGTTGGCCAGCATGGTCTCAATCTCCTGACCTTGTGATCCACCTTCCTTGGCCTCCCAAAGTGCTGGGATTACAGGTGTGAGCCACCGTGCCTGGCCTAATTTTTAATTTGTGTATTTTTAGTAGAGATGGGGTTTCACTGTGTTGGCCAGGCTGGTCTTGAACTTCTGATCTCAAGTGATCTGCCTCCCTGAGCCTCCCAAAGCACTGGGATCTCAGGCCTGAGCCACTGCACCTGGCCGATGAACTATTTTAAAGGCTCACTGCCATGAGTGAAACTCCTGCCTCTTAACATCTCTTGGAAAGTCTCACAGGCCCACTTCATTGTGGCATCTGGGCCCAGCACAACTGGAGCAGCTCCACGTGGCGGGAGCAGAGCGCCTGGCCGGGCCTCGCCTCAGCCAAGGGCAGTCAGTGCATTCATGTTTCACACAAGGGGCGGCCGACTTTGCAAAAACGGCCAGAGAGGGAATGTTTTCAGCTGCCCGGGCAATATGGTCTTTGTTGCATTGACTCCACACGGCCATTACGACAGGAGCAGCGGGGACAGTATGAAAATGAGTGGGTGTGGCAATGTTCCAATAAGATTTTATTTACAGAAGCAGGCCGCAGGCCTAGTTTGTGGGTAACTGGTTTAGATTTTTGGCTTTCTCTTGGTCCAGTTGCTAATGTGGTTTCTGGTAGCTGCCATTAATGAAAATATTTCTAACATACTTTTTTTTTTTTTTTTTTTTTGAGACGGAGTCTCAGTCTGTCGCCTAGACTGGAGTGCAGTGGCGTGATCTCAGCTCACTGCAAGCTCTGCCTTCTGGGTTCACGCCATTCTCCTGCCTCAGTCTCCTGAGTAACTGGGACTACAGGCGCCCGCCACCACGCCCGGCTAATTTTTTGTACTTTTAGTAGAGACGGGGTTTCACCGTGGTCTCCATCTCCTGACGTTGTGATCCACCCGCCTTGGCCTCCCAAAGTGCTGGGATTACAGGCGTGAGCCACCGCGCCTGGCCCTAACTTGGTTTTTTTAAACCAAATGATACGGGTACCCTGACTCTCAGGAAGATGTTTCTTAGGTGCATCTCTTCCACATTTTTTCTTTGGGTCTGAAGAACAGAAAGAGACCATGTTCTCATGATTTGGGTGGGTGAGGGACATAGACCCCGCCCCCCCGCCAGATGCTGAGTTTACACTGGATTTGAGCCTGGTGGTTCTGCTATGGGGCAACCTCCCCCCCACTCTGGACTTCTCTTTGTCATGACTGCTCCCGGGGCAGGGTGGAGTGGGGTGGGACAGCTGGGGACAGGAAGCAGGAGCCCTACTCTGGCCCTTGGGAGGCTGCTGACCCACAAGCCCTTGTCTCCGCAGCCCTCGGACGACGAGAACAGTGACAACAGCAATGAGTGTGTGGTGTGCCTGTCCGACCTGCGGGACACGCTGATCCTGCCCTGCCGCCACCTGTGCCTCTGTACCTCCTGCGCTGACACGCTGCGCTACCAGGCCAACAACTGTCCCATCTGCCGGCTGCGTGAGTGCCCTGGCGGGCTGTTCTGTGGATGGTTCTGGAAGTTAGGGACTGGCCACACCACAGTAGTTGTGGCCTAGGGGGCCACAGGTCCCTTGTTGGCTAAGAAAGAAAAGAGTCGTCATTTATCTGGTCTGTGCTGAACGCGGGCGTGTTGGCTGTCAGAGTCAGTCACCATGAAAGCTGGCAGGGACGCTAGCACGGGGCATTCAGATCTTCACGTCTGCCTCCAGACAGGCAAGGCTTGCAGAACAAAGGGCTACAGAAGTGCTCCAGGGCATATGAACGAAAATTAATCAGTGAATGAAATCTTTATTCTTTTTTTTTTTTTTTTTTTTTTTTTTTGAGACGGAGTCTCGCTCTGTCGCCCAGGCTGGAGTGCAGTGGCCGGATCTCAGCTCACTGCAAGCTCCGCCTCCCGGGTTCACGCCATTCTCCTGCCTCAAGACTCCCGAGTAGCTGGGACTACAGGTGCCCGCCACCTCGCCTGGCTAGATTTTTGTATTTTTTAGTAGAGACGGGGTTTCACCGGGTTAGCCAGGATGGTCTTGATCTCCTGACCTCGTGATCCACCCGTCTCGGCCTCCCAAAGTGCTGGGATTACAGGCTTGAGCCACCGCGGCCGGCCGAAATCTTTATTCTTATTTTATTTTTATTAATTTTTGTTTGAGACAGTTTCATGCTGTCACCCAGGCTAGAGTTCAGTGGCGAGTTCTCGGCTCACTGTAACCTCTGCCTCCTGAGTTCAAGCAATTCTCCTGTCTCAGCCTCCCTAGTAGGTGGGATTGCAGGCATCCCCCGGCCGCCGGCCAGCTAATATTTTACTTTTAGTAGAGATGGGATTTTGCCATGTGGGCCAGGCTGGTCTTGAACTCCTGGCCTCAAGTCATCTGCCCACCTCAGCCTCCAAAGTGCTGGGGTTACAGGCGTGAGCCCCAGTGCCTGGCTTTTTTTTTTTTTTTTTTTTGAGATAGAGTCTCGCTCTGTCACCCAGGCTGGAGTGCAGTGGCACAATCTCGCCTCACTATAACCGCCACCTCCCAGGTTCAAGCGATTCTCCTGCCTCATCCTCCTCAGTAGCTGGGATTACAGCTCTGCACCACCACGCCCAGCTAATTTTTGTATTTTTAGTAGAGATGGGGTTTCACCATGTTGGTCAGGCTGGTCTTGAACACCTGACCTCGTGATCTGCCTGCCTTGGCCTCCCAAAGTGCTGGGATTATAGGCATGAGCCACCGCGCTGGGCCCTAGTTTTTTGTTTTAATTAATTACTTTTATTTATTTATTTATTTAGAGACAGAGTCTTACTCTGTTGCCCGGGCTGGAGTACAGTGGCAGGATCTTGGCTCACTGTGACCTCTGCCTCCCAGGTTCAAATGATTCTCCTGCCTCAGCCTCCTGAGTAGCTGGAATCACAGGCATGTGTCACCACGCCTGGCTATTTTGTGTGTTTTTAGTAGAGACGAGGTTTTACCATGTTGCCCAGGCTGATCTCAAGCTCCTGACTTCAAGTAAATGTGCCTGCCTTGGCCTCCCACAGTCCTGGGATTACAGGCAGAGCCACAGGGCCCGGCCTTGTTTCTAAATTTTTTTTGTAGAGACAGGGTCTTGTTATGTCGCCCAGGCTGGTCTCAAACTCTAGGACTTAAGTGGTCCTCTTGCCTCCTAAAGTGTTGGAATTATGGGCATGAGCTACCATGCCAAGCTCAGATCTTTATTTTAAAGGTAAAATAGAAAATATTTTGATAAATTTCTAGCATAAAGTTGGTTGCGGATCACACCTATAATCCCAGCACTTTGGGAGGCCGAGGCAGGAGGATTGCTTGAGCCCAAGAGTTCGAGACCAGCCTGGGCAACATGGTGAAACCACATCTCTACAGAAAGTTTAAAATTAGCCAGATGTGTTGGCTATAGTCCCAGTGACTTGGAAGGCTGAGGCAGGAGGATCGATTGAGCCTGGGAGGTTGAGGCTGCAGTGAGCTGTGATTGTGCCACCACTGTACCCCAGCCTGAGAGACAAGGGAAGACCCTGTTTCAAAGATACAAGTATAAATTATATATAGTGAGGTGAAAACAAAGTATACTGGGTAGAAAATCGTCCAAGGAATTAAATTGCGTTTTCTAGAGCACTCCAGACATTTCCTCAGTGAAAAGCCGTCGCGTAGGGCCCCGTTCTGAGTGTTTTCCAGTAGAGGGAACCTGAATGTTCTCAGGGTGAAAAAACCACCAGGTTAAAATGCGCATCCCGCTGGCAGGCCCTTGCCCTGGATCTTGGGATCCCTGGCCTGGGTCCTGGCAGCTGGACAAGGGCGTGGGGAGGATTTGCCTACACAGCTGCAGGACACATGCACGTAGTAGACCAGCAGACCTCCGAGCCGGGTGTGGGGCTGTGTGAGGACGCTGTTCTGTGCAGTCAGGCCATGGGGTCCCGAGAGGTGTCCAGATATCCCAGGAGGAAGTGAGGAGGCTGCTGGGGCCTGGAGGGAGAGACTGGCCGCCCAGCCTGTGGCAGATCCTGTAGCAGGGAGGGCTGGCCCAGGCCGTCTGTGGTCTGTCAGCCTCTGCTGTCTGAAAGCCACAGAGTTGCGGGGGTGGGGACCAGCAAGTGGGGCCGGGGTGGGCTGTCTGGGAAGGTTCCCTGTGCCTAGGAGGCAGGCAGTGTTGAGGACTGAGCCTCAGGGATGCTGTGTGGCTGGAGATACAGCAGGGCTGCTTTCCAGGGAGGGTGCCCTGACCCGAGTACAACTCTGGAATCTTCAGGTGTGTGGGGTCTGTGGGTCGGGGCCATCAGACTCGAGTTCAGAGCCCCCGTGTGGCTTTGAGCCTCATGAGGTGGTGGTAGAGGTGCCCCTCACAGGCGGCCAAGGACAGGGCCTGCTGTTCTCAGTAGAAATGAACACAGAGGCGGCCTGAGGTCCTGTCCCTGGGTTGACCGCAGATGCTCTCCCGTTTTGGTTTGCTGGAGGTGGCTAGTTTGGTTTGGTGGTTCAGTTTCCTGGCCTGCATACATCACTAAAGGTGTCTCAGGAACATTCTGCAGCAGCCTGTGGGGCCCTTGTGTGAGCAGGACTGGCACTGTGGGATGACGGGGCATCCTAGGTCCTGGTTTATCTTCCCTGCTCCCAGTGGCTGCTGTCTGTGCCCTCGGCTTCCCCAGTGTGATGTTCTTGCCTCAGTTTCCCCAGAGTGACTCCCCACCTCAGCTTCCTCAGCATGAGGTCCTTGCCTTAGTTTCCCCAGCATGACATCTCCACCTTGGCTTCCCCAGTGTGATGTCCCCGCCTGCCATCCTGTCCAGCAGCCAAGAGCTCCTCTGGGCTCAGCCAGGACTGCTGATTTGCAGTCACATCCTGTCTCGGGTGCAGCCTGGAGCTTCAGGGGTGTGACGCCTTGGGGGTCTTGGTACCAGCCTCTTGGAAACACCCTCTGGAGCCCCGCCTTGGGCAGCACTTCGTGGCCTCGCTGTGTCTCCTGTCCGGGGCCATTTCATTAATTCTGTGTTTGTGGGGATTCTGTCTCTAGTCTTTGGAGCCCCCCTCCCTGTACAGGGGAGCTTCTTTCTTCCTTCCCCCTTTTTTCTTGCCTGTTAAACCCCCTTTTAAAACTGAAAAAAAAAAAAAAAAAACTGTATTTGTTCTGATGTGGAAGCGGGGTTGCCCTGGGACCCCTGTGGTGTGTGGGGGGTGTCGATCCCTGGGGTTTCGAGGATCCCCTCGGGGCTGGGTGTGTCGCCCGGGCCTGATCCGAGCCCTCCTTCTGCCGCAGCTTTCCGGGCCCTCCTGCAGATCCGGGCGGTGCGGAAGAAGCCAGGAGCCCTGTCCCCCGTGTCCTTCAGCCCTGTCCTGGCCCAGAGCCTGGAGCACGATGAGCACTCTGTAAGTGCCGCCTCCTGCCTGCGGGATGGGCGGGCGCGAGAGGGGCGTGAGTGCCTGGGCCAGGCCCGAGGCCCAGACGGTCCAGCCAGCAGCCCCGTGTTCTCATCTGTCCAGTGAGCAGGCTTGGCCCCCATGGGTGACCGTGAGGCATGAAGGGGGTGGCCAGGCTGGGCCCTGGGATGCCGCTGCTGGGAAGAGTGCTGCTGCCGTCAGTACCCAGAGCCTGCGACAGGGCTGAGCGCAGTCGAGGTCTCCAGGTGCTTTTTTTTTTTTTCTTTTTAAGGCAGGGTCTCGCTCCGTCACCGAGGCTGGTGTGCGCCCAAGGTGGTGCAATCTCAGCTCACTGCAGCCTCGACTTCCCAGCCTCAAGCGATTCTCCCACTTCAGCCTCCCAAGATGCTGTGACCACAGGCGTGCACCACCATGCCCAGCTCATGTTTTGTATTTTTAGTAAGATGGGGTTTCCCCATGTTGCCCAGGCTGGTCTCAAACTCTTGGGCTCAAGTGCTGGTCCTGCCTCAGCCTCCCAAAGTGCTGGGATTACAGGCCTGAGCCACCGCCGCTAGCCCGTGGTTCTTAGTGAATGAGCCGTGCTCTTACCCTCATGAGTTGCTGTGCAAGGGGCGCTGGTGACCCTCCTCCCACGCTCCAGGCCCTCTAGGCTCCCTCACTGGGGACCTTAAGGGCAGACCCTGCTTCAGCCACACAAGGAGGTGGAACCCTGGCTTCAAGGACCCAAGGAGAGAGACAGAGACGCGGACAGAGATGCACAGAGAAGCACAGGGACGGGGTGAGAGAGAGGTGGAGAGACACAGGGAGAGACAGAGACAAATATGGAGAGACACAGAGACAGGGCAAGAGAGATGTGGAGAGACAAAGGGAGAGACTGACAGAGAGATAGGAAGAGACAGATGTGGAGAGACACAGGGAGAGACAGAGACGGGGATGGGTGGCAGGGGCAGGGGCTATGATGGGTGGGGAGCAGAATGGGGGAGTCGGACAGTGACTGGCTGGGCCCGGGTCTCAGGCCCACTGCTCCCTACTGGCCACGTGCATTGTCAGATTGAGTCCCTTTCTTGGCTCTTAGCTGCAGCTGTTTGGAGTCGTTGGTTCTTCCAGGCCCTGCTGCCTCTCTAAACAGAAAAGAGGAGCAGAGCCCCGAGGACTGGCGTTCACAGACACCGCCTTTGCTCTTGAAGGCTCCTCGCAAGCTCCCTTGATCAGGGCCTTGACCTGGGCCCCGTGGGCCTCCCTGGCAGTAGGTGCAATGTTTCGGAAATGGGGCCAATGTTTAAAAGTCTGGAATTTCCCTTAAAACCCAGATTTTGGGATTGTCTTTTAAAATCTGACATGGTCTTGAAGCTAGAGGAGAAACAAGGCTTGGGGGTCCCTGTCAACCCGGGCGCGCTAGGTCCCTGCCATCGCGGGGCTCCTGGCACCACGCCCTCCGCACTTGTGATGTTGACTTTGATTTGGAAACGCTGTGTGCGCTCAGGTTTTTGGTGGCGAGAGAAGCAGCCCCTGAGGGATTTGCCTCTGAGAGGGTTTCCTCTCTCAGGCAGGGAGAGATGTATGCTCAGGCGTGGCTAGCTTTATTGTCACTTGTTTTTGCCCCTCCCCGTTTGTGTCCTGGTGGCTGAGGGCCCAGTAGGTCCCTCTGTGTTTGTCCCTCTTAGGCTGAGCTGAGATTCCCCTACAGTGCAGGGCGGCCGGGGTCCGAGGTGTGACCAGGCAGCTCTGACCTCCAGCCACCCAGGGAGCCGTCCTCCCCTCTGCACAGAGCGAAAGCAAATGCTCCTCGTCACCTGCCAGGTTCCTGTCAGAGCCCCTTCCACATAGTGCCAGAAACAGCCACCACAGGCGTTCTGTCCAGCGAGTCCCTAAAGATGATGGTGGGTGGGTGGGTCTGGGGCTGACTCTTCTCCCCAGTCCTCTTGAGGGATTCGTTGTTGTGATGAGTTAGCACCAGTGCTTGGGCACTGGCTGGGGACTTTGACCGCAGTGACTTCAGGATCCCTGCCCTGCACCCACCCCGCATTAGGGAGCGTCCAGCTGCCCTCACTTCCACCTTGGCCAAATCTGCTCCCCAGGTGACCCAGACTGTGAGGGGCCAGGCACTGGGGATGAGATTGGGCTCCACAGCCTCCCCACTCCAGCAGCACAGCTCCTGGGAGCTCCCGAGATGCACACATGGCTCGCCCAAGGCCCGAGTCAGAACCCGCACTTAGGACGTTCCCGAGATTCACGTCCACTGGAAGCTTTTGAAGTTCTGGGCCGCGGTGTGGCGAGAGGACAGCCAGCCAGAGAGACCTGTCCAGCCCACTCCAGGGCCGCGTGGGGGTGGTGGTTGTAAAACATTTGATTTTTATCTTGACAGTGTCCCTTTAAAAAATCAAAGCCGCACCCCGCCTCCCTGACCAGCAAGAAACCTAAAAGGGAAACAGTAAGTGTCTGGTCCTCCGGCTACGTTTTTTTGCCCCTGTCCTCATTTTTAAGTCCATGACAAGTAGGGGAGATGGTTTCCGCCCCAGGCTAGTGTCTGATTCATGTAACCCATCAGCTCCGCTCTCCCGGTCACGGCCTCCCTGCTCAGGGAGTTTGTGGAACCAGAAAAGCTCTCGGTCTGTGGGCGAAATGCCAGGCTCGCTGGCCCCGCCGCCCTCCCCTCAGCTTTGCCTCCGCCCCGCGTGGCCCCCGTGCCGTTTCCCTTTTTTTTCTTGCTGGCAGTGGAATGGACGTTGCAGGCAGAACTAACGTCGCTGCTGCGTTTTGCAATCGCGCCCCACGCATGCTTCTCGGCCCCGCGTCCCACTCCTTCGCCCTGCGGGTTCGAGCTCTTTGGGCTGAGGACTTTGGTTTTCTTGGGCTGTCCCTGTGCCCCAGGGAGCAGGCAGGGGGACCAGCACATGACTACCTGGAGCCTCCATGGCCCGGGCAGACTCAGCCGAAACCTTGCGGGCCTTGGTGTAGAGAGGTGGAGGCCTCTCCGGAACCACCCAGAGCGCATTTTCCTTTCTAGAGGGGTGAGGGGCTTCTGTGTCATTACTTACCTTTAACTTGGAGGCAGGTACGGGAGCAAATGTGGGGGACATAGAGGTCCAGAAAAGCATCCCAGGCTCAGGGCCTGGGCCATGCCCGCCCCCCCATTTCTCCCCCAACTCCCCGTGGTCCCCAGGCACCCCCCACCCATTTCACCTTCCCTTCCTTCCAGGAGCTCGGTCAGGCAGGCCCAGCTGTCCTGAAGGGAGCCGTGACTAGCGTTTTGCCCCTCAACCTGGTTTTGTGGGGACAGAGCAGGGGCCCCTGCAGTCTGACTTCCGTTCCCCGGAACCTGAGCATTTTCCTTCTTCCTCAGCCTTGTCGATTCTGTCTGCTCCCAATGAGGGGAGAACAGTGGCTGTTAGCCACGGCACCCATTAGAATTGCCTGGAGCAGGCCAGCCCCCAGAGGCCCGGGCGGGGCACAGCTCCCGACAGTTCAGCTTTCCCTGGTCCAGGACACTCCGACGACCGTGTCTCTCACCTCTGGCATGGCTTTGCTCTGCCCCCGCTCCCAGCTCCTGTCTGTCACTAACCCTTCACTCTCCACCTGTGGCCAGGCGGGACTGAAAGCCAGGGAGGGGCTGGTTGAGGCCAGGGCTGGGGCGGCTCTTGGCAGATGCCCTCGTGCCCATCATCCCGGGCACCAGCATGGGCGTTTGGGCATCCGGCCCCGTGCTGGAGCTGATGGCTGAGGCAGGGAGTGCGTCAGTGCTGCCAGGGAGCTCTTGGCCACCCCCTGAGGATGGGGGAGTCTAAATCCCCCAAAGGACAGAGTGGACAGGAAGTCATCAGGAGGAGGGTCTGGGGAGCAGGTGGTCCCTGGGCATGAGCCCCCTCACACACCCTGTCCCTACAGAGCTCTGACAGTGTCCCACCTGGCTACGAGCCCATCTCGCTGCTTGAGGCGCTCAACGGCCTCCGGGCTGTCTCCCCGGCCATCCCCTCGGCCCCTCTTTATGAAGAAATCACCTATTCAGGCATCTCGGACGGCCTGTCCCAAGCCAGCTGTCCCCTCGCCGCTATTGACCACATCCTGGACAGCAGCCGCCAGAAGGGCAGGCCGCAGAGCAAGGCCCCCGACAGGTGAGCGGCAGCCAGGCTGGGTGCATGGCGGGGGGGTGGTGCCACGTGTGTGGAGCAGGCGTATTTGTGGTTTCAAATCACTTTATGGTGTGTTCCTTGTGGTGATCCCCCAGAAGGACTCAGAGACCCCACATCAGGTTAGACTCGTGGATAAAGTTTCTTACAGCAAAGAACGCAACAGACAAGGCAGGAAGGGCATCCGGGCAGCCGGAGGCTTTGACCCCCCACCGGAGCTACACCGGCGTGCAGGCGCATACACACTGTCGAGCGGGAAACTGCAGGGGTCAGTGCTGTGTCTCTACTGAGGGGAGCCCCTTTGAGCCTCTGGGTTCCCGGACTTCACTGGGGGACTGGCCACATAGGCCCACTCTGCGGGTGACCAGCCAGGGCATCCGAAACTCGAGACCTGACAGTGACCCAGGCACACTCACTGCTCTTGCCGTTCACCCGTGACAAGCCACGGGGCGTGGCTCTCCAGGTGAAGACTGCATCATCCGTCACTCATACGACAGCCTTCTGAGGGCCCGGCTCCTGGGGTTGGCCACGGCTCATTTGTGGTTCCCCTGGAGCCTCGAGGTGTCTAGAGCGGCGGTTGCCAGGGGAACTCCGTGCCTCAGGCCTGTCGGTTTTCTTAGAAGAGTTTCAGGAAGGCGGGGTTCTGCAGGGCCGTCCTGGGCACCCTCCATGCCCACGAGGAGGCAGCGTCAAAGCTCAGAGGAAAGGGAGGCCTCTGTCTCCTGCTGCTTCTCCTCCCCAGGAACCACCAGCGGTTTCTCCTCCTTCAGAAAGAAAAGGAAACCCAGGCCTGTGCCAGTGTGTGGGAGCCCTCTGTCAGGCGGGTCTGTGGGGGCCGCTGCTGCCTGTTGGCCGTTTGGGTTGGCCCCCATGGCTGGTGATGCCCTTCTCCAGGCAGTGTCCTTGTGTGGGTTCTGGCAGGTGTGTGCAGGCCCCCAGGTGCCCTGCGTGGCTTTGGTAGGGTTAGCCTTCCTTGTTGCTGTCCTCTCACCCCTGCACACCCTCCTCTGTCCCCAGCACCTTGCGGTCCCCGTCTTCCCCCATCCACGAAGAGGATGAGGAGAAGCTCTCCGAGGACGTGGACGCCCCTCCCCAACTGGGTGGTGCAGAGCTGGCCCTGCGGGAAAGCAGCTCCCCTGAGGTGAGGCCCCCCAGGGAAGCTTTGTGTGCCCGCCCTGGCCAGCCCTCCTCCAGCTTCTGTCGCTGGAATCAGACCCCATCCCCCTGCCCGCCTGGGCACTCCCGCACTTCTAGGCCCTTGCTGAGCTGTGTGGTTCCTTAGCCTCGGTCTGTGGATGCAGCACCCCCGGTGGAGCGGCTGTGTGGGTCCCGGGAGGGCCATACCTGATGGCGGCTTGTCCTGGAGGGCTGGCTGAGGCTCTCTCCGAGCTCCAGGCCACTTTACGCTTTGTTTTCTAGAGTTTCATAACAGAAGAGGTTGATGAGTCGTCGTCACCAAAGCAAGGTGAGCCCCTCCTTCCGTGGGTACAAACCGCATGCAGGGACCAGGCAGCCCTGGCTCACTGGGGTCTTAGGGCTCCAGGTGGCATTGGGCCAGCACCTCTTCTGCCCCAGGAACCCTTGGCCAAGAGGCCTCTCTCGGCGGCACTGGGATCCCGGCTGGGAGGGACTGAACGGGTGACAGGGTCAGGCCGCACTGTTCACCCTGCAGGGCCGTCTGCCTGGGATGGGGAACACCTGCCAGCGTTCAGTCCTTGTTTTGAAACATGAATGTGTAATGTTTCTATGATCAAAACAAAAAAGCCTCATGCTCTGAACATCTGGGACACAGTGTGAAAACGGGGAAAAAAAACCCCATGTGGGGGATGGGAAGGAGGGACATAGATGGGAAACACCTGGCTTTGGGGTCCCTGGAGAGCAGGTGGGGTCACGGTGGAGTCCTGCTGGAGCCCAAGCCTGGGGCCCCCACAGTGGCTACAAAGTTCTTGGGTAAGAGAGACGGCCTTGAGCCTCCTGCCCGGAGGGACCTGCCGGGACCTGGCCCCTGCCTGTAGATCCCTGACCTCGCCTTCCACCTTCAGGGACCCGAGCGCCTTCCATTGAGAACGTCCTACAGGATAGCAGCCCTGAGCACTGTGGCCGAGGCCCACCTGCTGACATCTACCTGCCAGGTAAAGGGACTGGGGTCTGGGGGTGAGGGGCTGGGTGCCTGTCTCAGTGTCCGGGGACGGGGCCCTGCTCTGATGGTCGGTGCATAGCAGCAAGGGCTGGTCCATGGGAGCCCGGTGCTCTCCCTGGCTCTAAGCCATGGCCCTGCTATTGACCCTGAAGCAGGATGCGGGCCAGGGCCACAGCCGCAAGGCAGCCTCGTGCAGGGCCTGGCTCTTGGGAGCGGAAACCGTACCAAAGCCCTTCTCTCCCCGGGGCCACCTTGGCCACAGGAGGCGAGAGAGGCTGCCTGTGAGAGGCTGGGGTCCTTTTCCCTCTGCCTCCTGCTCCCTGCCAGGAGGGCAGATCCAGCCTCTCTGGGATCACCACATCTTCCCCCACCCCAGTCGTATCAGGCGTCCACAGGCCCCATGCTGGGTGCCAGGTGAGCTCCTGGCAGTGCGTGAGAGCTGCAGACAGAGCAGGAGCAGGTGCCACATGATGTGCTGGGTAGCGGGGGACCTGGGCCACAGAGAGCAGGGGCAGTGTCTTCTGGGTCACCCTGCCCCAGGCCTGACATAGGCCACCCGATGCAGCAGCACATCCCAGGCCAGGGCACAGAGGACAGGCAGGGGCACCAGGCGCCAGCGGGGAGCAGCAAGACCAGGAGAAAGGGTTCCTCTTTTCACCTTGTCCAGAGGCTTGGGCCCAGGCCCGGTCAGCTAAGCACCTTCGTGTTCTGCTCTGCTAGGATAAGATCCTCAGTTTTGCATCCTAAGCTCCAAAGACTGGGAGGGAAGTGGGGGCTCTCAGACTTGTGTCTCAGTGCCTGCCACGAAGCTGTCTGTGGCTCTGAAACTGGGATGAACAGCTACAGCGGTGCGTTCAGACATGACCCCAGAGCCACTGCGTAGGGGGCGGGCTCCTCCCTTGCGGCTGCCAGGCCTCTTCACCCGCTTCCTGGCCCCAGGGCCCACCATTGCTCAGTCCTCCTGAGTCACCTGGTGACCTGGGCCTGGCATTGGGTGGCTGTGACGTGCTTTAGTTGGAAAGGGGCTCTTGTGTCTCTGGACTCTGGCTGAGCAGTGGCCTGTGCTCACGGGCTGGGAATGACAGGCTACAGGAGCAGGCACTGCCTCTGGTGCCCTGACGGCCACAGCAGCCTGCCCCCAACAACTCAGAGCACAAGGCGTGTTTAGGACCAGCTTACCTTAAAGTGACAGAATTCAAGTAAGGTCTTTCAAAGGACCTCAGATATTTCATTCTGATGAAAAACTTAGGGGGTGATCGGGGAGGGGCCAGGAGAAGGACCTCAGCTTCTGGGAGCCACGAACGTGACATCTGATCCTGCAGGGTGGCCCTGTGGGGCAGCATCTCAGAGGCTGCGCCTCCCCTATGTGGCCGGGCCTGGGAAGGATCAGGACAGCCACTGCCGGCCCACACAGATGAGGCCAGGACTCCGAGTCTCATGCCTCACCCCCAGGGGAGGGTCTCCGGCCTTCTTCAGGTCCATAGACGGGGCCAGGCAGCAGTCATCTGTGGAGGTGGCAGAGGAGTGGCCAAGTCTACATCGGGGCAGCCTGAGGTGAACTCCTGCGCCCCGGGCCCCCCTCTTGGAGTCGGCTGCTGCTGAATGCCAGCAGGTCAGCCTGACGGCCTCAGTTCTGAGCCACAGAGAGCGCATCTGCCTTTGGGGGCCGTGTGGCGTCATCTCCATGGCTGTCAGCCTTGTCAGCACAGGTTTCTGTGTTTTTAAATCCATGTGGTGGCCCCTCTGTTCCAATGACTTTTTCACTTATCAGAGCCCTTGACTGTCTCTCTGTGTCTATGTGTAAGGCATGATCACACGCAGGAGCTTGTGGTTTCTCAGAGGGGTGCAGCTGCTGCCTGGCGGGGTGGGCGGCATCAGTGAACCCTGGTGTCCCTGTAGATGGGAGGGCCACTGAGATGGTGAACCCCGGGGCCCTGGTGTCTTGGAGTTTCCCTGGGCTCAGTCCTGTCCAGCCCCAGCCCCCCACCCAGGGCCTTCACTCCTGAAACCAGAGGTGGACGGCGCCCGCCAGGTCCTTCGTGCGCCCTTCCCTCGGCTGCGGCGGTGGGAGCTGCGGGAGGGAGGGGCAGGGCCAGTGTGCTCCTGCGCATTGAATTCTGGCTGCACTCTGCCTCCCAGCTGTGGTTCTCCTTGTGGGTTCTCTGTGGTTGCAGCAGAGCACTTGTTTCTAGATGGCCTCGACCCCGTCCCCAAGCTGGTGCCCTTGCTGTGGCTGTGCCGGCTGCTGCGCGCTTGCTAACTGAGCTTCCGTCTGTCTCTCCTCCTCTCCGCGCAGCCCTGGGGCCCGACTCCTGCTCTGTTGGTATAGACGAGTAAGCCGGTACGTGACCTTCCAGACGCGCTTCGGGGGCTCTGACGCGCGTCCTTGGAGAGAGGAGTCTCCCCTGCTTTCTGGCGGGGTTCCTTCTGGTTTTCGGGTCTTTGTCCGCATCCGTCTTCCCAGGGGCCCTGGATTCCGAATCTAGAGCTCTCCAGTGGCTGCTGCACCTTTGCCCAAGAAAGTGGCCTCCCGGGGGGTCCTGACTTTTGGGGCCAGAGGTCTCTCCATCTGGACTAGGCGGCCAGTCAGGCTTTTCTTCCAGCCTTGAGGGGCCCTGGAACAGTCCCAGCCCAGGCAGGGAGACAGACCCAGCCCAGGCGCCCCAGAGCCACTGTCCCTTACGGGAGGCAGGAGCTTGAAGGATCAGGGCAGCACCGTGGAGGGAACCCCAGGGAGATGTGGGACGACGTGTCCCGAGGGGAGAGCCCCAGGCCTGGGTCTGGCCTTGTTCCCGGTGGTCCCACCATGAGTTCCCATTGGTCCTGCAGCAGATATGTTAGGGCGCTCGGCAGGTCCTCTCCCATGTTCTGATCATGGCTTTAAGTAACAATTCATGGGGAAAAGAATGCGCCCCAGATTGGGAGAGCCCCTGTATCACCTGTTTCCAAGCTCAGTCCCCTTCTCTTGGAGGGAGTCTGTCCTCGAGGGGCCCTCTGGTGTCCAGGACATAGCATCTTGTATCCTGTCCTGAGGGCATCCGCTCACACAGCCACCTGCTCCCCTGCTCCCCTGCTCCCTCCTTCCCTTGTCAGCATGGCTTCCGTGGGCCTAGCGTCACCGTGGGCCTGGCAGAGAGTCCCTTGTGGGCTGCCTTTGTGCCATGAGCCCACCATTGCTGCCAACTTACTTGTCCCTCCCAGTACTGGAACCTTCTGGAACACCAGCACTGAGTGATAGAAGGCCCTGTGGGGCTGGCACCCCCCATCCCCCGCAAGAGGTGCCCTCTACCAGGGTGGCCCAGGTGAATGTTGTACAGAAGGCCGCTCTGGCCAGGCAGTGGTTCACACCTGGAGTTCCAGTACTTTGGGAGACCAAGGGGATAGATCACTTGAGCCCAGGAATTCAAGATCAGTGTGGGAAACACAGACCCCCTCTCTATAAAAAATAAAAAATTGGCTTGGGCGTGGTAGCTCGTCCTTTGGTCCCAGCTACTCGGGGGCTGAGGTGGGAGGATCGCCTGAGCTGGGGAGGTGAAGGCCCACTCCAGCCTGCGACCTGTCTCAAGAAAAAAACAACACACACACACCCCCATTCCAGCTTGAGACCATGTCTCAAGAAAAAATACACACACACACACACGCGCGCACACGGTGGGGAGAGAGAAGGCCAGCAAGAGTGCCAGCAAAATGTAGGCAGACGGATTGGTGACCCTCTGTCTTCCTGAAGGGTCTTGGCACACATGCTGCGTGCAGCTCTGGTCTGCCGAGGCCCGTGCAGCCTGCTGGGAAGTGCCTGGCGGGGGTTGCAGGCTCTAAGAGGCCCTTTCCCCTTGGTGGACTTGAGCCAGGCCAGGGAGAACTTCACTGCTTTTGACTGCGCTCTGCATTCCCACGAACCTCTGTCTTGAGCCCAGCGAGTCCCTTTGTTGACCCCTCTCCTGAGCCATCATACCCCTAGACTGAAATGACACTCAGCACCTTTCAGAGGGGCCCGGCCAGCATGTCGGTGGAAGGTGCTATGCGAATGTTACGATTCAGGTCAAGCTTCCAGAGGCTGGAGTGCCGGTGTGTTCTAGAACAGGGCTCACAGCCTCGGAACCCTGCTCTCGTCGCAGTCCCCGAAAAAAATAGCCGCCTTTCACCTGAGAGTGGGGCCTGGGCCATGTCTACTGGGAGCCATGCGTCAGGGCTGGTGGCTGGGTATCGGGCAGCCCTGAGGCCATGCTGGCCCCGTCCCAGGCTCTGCACCAGCACTGTTGCCCAAGCCCCAGGGACGCCAGACCCATCCGGGGACAGCGCCTGGCAGCATCATGCAGGCTCTGTGTATTGGGGCTCTGTGGGAGGCTCCTCTCTCTGCCTTGCAGTAGCCACCTGGGGCCCACTCTGAGCACAGGCTTGTTCTCATCCAGGGCTGCTCCCCACCCCTGCACCCTAGGCTGACCGAGTTCCACTAACCCAGCCAAAGGACCTTGGCAGGACAGCGGCTGTTACATCCCAGGAAACTAACCAGGGCAAGGGCAGGAGACCCAGAGGGCAGCAGCCACGGTGCTGTGTCGCATTCTGACACGGGGCTGCAGGTCTGCTGCCGGTGTCGGGGGATGTGGGGTCGTCTGTCCTGAGAGGGACACAGCGTATTTAGCACAGCCGGGGAGTCCTCCAGCCCTCGGTGTGCTCTCATCTGAGTGAATCTGCTGTTCTGGCCACGGGCGGCGGGAGTGGGGGTGCCGGATGGGTAGGAGCGGGTGGCGCGGGACCAAGCATCCGAGTGTGACCCTCCTCCCCTCCCTCTGCTCCCACCTGCAGGATGGCCCACCTCCATGGAGATGGCCCACGGCCTCGGCACCACCAGCCCCACCTGGCCTCCACTTGGTGGCCCCAGCCCTGATCCCAGCACCGCCGAGCTGACCCCACTCTGAGAGCCTGGCCGAGCTGGCAGCATGGAGCCCTCAGCTCCCCAGACTTTGCCGAGGGGCTGCCTCGGACCCCGGTGCTAGCCGGCGTCTCCTGTCTGCATGCCCGCTGTGGCCACCAGGCTCCGAGGGGCCATGGTGACCCTTGATCAAAGAGCACAGTGGACTGCTCTCTCCAAGTCTCCCTTTTCTACAGCTGATACATTTGTAACTGGTACAAGATGAAGGACAGCAGCTTTCCATCCCTCGTTCAGAGCCCTGGTTCCCCAGGGTCCCGCAGGCTGAGCGGCTGGGGCTGGGGCTGCCCACATGCGGCCTGTGCTGGCTCTGCCTGCCCCCTCAACTCTGCGGCCACTGCCCCAAGAACTCAGCAGACCTGCAGAAGAGATTTACCGGTGGTGGAAGCACTGTCTTCACAGATGTTCAGGGGCAGTGGGGGGCTCCAGGCACCGTCAATGAAGGAAACAGTGCCTGTCCGCCCACCCTGCGTCTCACTGTGGCGACCTGGCTGTCGCTGCTTTTTGTCCTCTGCCGTGTTTGCTTAGCCTCAGTGCCCTCTCTGGTGCGTCTCCGCTGGGGCCCTCAGTGCTCGGAGCCTGGGGTGCACAGGTGCCGCCCTGGGCAGCTAGTATCTCAGCCCGGTGCTGGGCCTGACTGAGGGGTGGAGACACAGCGGCTTCCAGCATCCAGTGACCTTGTCACCCAGCTCCACACCTTCTCATGGTGCTGGCTTTGGTGACATCACCAGGTCCCTCCAGGTGCAGGGGCTTCTGTTGGACAGGCTACTGCCAGGGAGGACCTGGCGGCCTCCTTGTTCCCCTTTGCCATTGGAATGTCCCCTTGCAATTTTTTTTTTTGAGAGAGTTTCACTCTTGCTGTCCAGGCTGGAGTGCAGTGGCGCTATCTTAGGTCACCGCAACCTCTGCCTCCCGGGTTCTAGTGATTGTCCTGCCTCAGGCTCCTGAGTAGCTGGGATTACAGGCATGTACCACCACGCCCGGCTACTTTTTTTGTATTTTTAGTAGAGAAGGGATTTCTCCATGTTGGTCAGGCTGGTCTCAAACTCCTGACCTCAGGTCATCCACCCGCCTTGGCCTCCCAAAATGCTGGGATTACAGGCATGAGCCACTGTGTCTGGCTTCCTTGCAGATCTCTTTGATTTGGTTCTATAGCAGGCTTCTGTGGCAGGACTGGCTTGGGGAGGAGGGAGCCAGCAGCACACTGGGGAGTGGGGTCCCAGCCGGGAGGCTTGGCCTCTGGGCGACTTCATCCTGTTTTTTGTTTTTTGTTTTTTTTTTTAAGGTAAAACTCCTGGGCAGCAGATGTGCAAAGGGAGAGTGCCTGGGCCTGGTGACCCAGGGCTGGAGCTGTCCCAGTAGAGCCCTGGGCCAGGAAGGTGTGTGCTGCTCCCTGGCCCCGGAGGGCTGCCCTGCAGCCGGGCCTGCGGATAGGACAGCCGTGGGGCAGCTCAGTGCCCTCCCCTGAGGCTCACGGTGGCTCTGAGCACAAGCTCTGCCTAGTGGGCACTTGGGGGAGACCCAGCAGTGGATAGCACGGTCCCCACACTCAGCTCCCTGCACACCCAGGCCAGCCAACCCTCCTGCTCGTGCACACACACGCACATGCTCTCACCCATACACGCTCACACATGCACGCCCACTCACACATGCTCACATGCACACGTTCACACATGTATACATGCTCACACATGCTCTCACCATACACGCACATACTCAATGCACATGTTCCCATGCATGTGTGTGTACTGGGACCGAGCATCTCCCACGCACCTCTCCTGCCCCGCGCACCTCCTGACCCACGCACCTCTCCTGACCCACGCACCTCTCCCCGCCCCACGCACACACACACCCTGCACCAACCCCCCAACCAAAGCCCCAGCCTCTGGCCATCGGTCCTGGTGCCAGAGCTCTGCGTGATGTTTGGGCCGCAGAGTGGCCCGCTGGGACTTCCATGTGCTGCCGTCTGATGTGTTCAGATGGGCTCACCGTTGGTTCGTTTTTACTGTATATTTATAGTAATAAAATCATGCAGCAATATCCTGTCTGCTCCTTCCTCTGGGTGCAGCCCTCGGGATTGTGGCTGTTTCCTGACCCGGAGTTTTGCCGCTGGGTGGTTGGTGGTGGCTCCCACACCCTGGCAGCTCCATGGTCTCTGCCCGGCTTCCCTCCGGGGTCAGGGCAGTGAGCAAGGTGAGGGCTAATGAGAACGGGCAGCTCCCAGCCATCCCTGTCAGGACTGGTTGTCTGGTTGGAGGGAAGCCACAGCCTCGAGGTTGGGCTGTCTCCTGAACAGGTGGTGCGGGAGCCCAGGGTCTCCAGCTGTGAGTTGTCACTCCCGTCCCCATCTCTAGCCCCAGCGTTTGCTAAGTACCTGCTGTGTGTCAGTGGAGGCGGAACAGTCGAACAGCCGAGGGCCTGGCCCTGTCCCCAGGCCCCTGCCTTGCAGGCAGTGAGATGCCCAGCAGCTCATCAGAATCCTGCCAGGTGTGGTTACTATTAGGAAGAAAGTGAGCGTGGTGGTGAGACGAAACCGTACAAGGACTCACTTAACCGGGTGGAAGGGAGGGCCTCTCTGAGGAGACTTAAACAGCCCTGAGGGCTGAGGAAGAGCTGGCCCTGGAAGAATGTTCCAGGTGGCAGGAGTGAGCCTGGTGTGTCCCCTGGGGACAGCCCCTGGCTGGAGTGAAGGCTGCTGGATAGATACTGAAAAGCTTGTCGGGACTGCTGGAGTGTTTTTATAAGGGGGAGTTGAGTTTTAAGAACAGGTTTCCAAGCAGAGGAGCAGTGCTAGAGCCCTGTGGCTGGCGTGTGGAGCCTGGACGGCGGGAGCAGGTCTAGCCACCCATGGTTGTGGGCTTGCAGGCTGGAGCCCAGCCCCTGCTCCCCGGCCCAGGGAGTGGCCAGTGCCCCAGGGCACCCACCACACCACCACCTACCACTCAAGGCCCCAACTCCTTTGGCGCAGGTCAAGCTGCCACCATAACCCTTCTTCGACTGAAGACTGTGAGGCTGGAGGGGAAGCCCATGTTCTGGCCCATCAGGCCCTGCCCTGGGAAGGCTGCCACCCATGGACCCTGCAGCTGCTCTGACACGCCTGGGTCTGGCCCCATCCCAGTGTGGGTAGAGGGGTGCCCAGGGTGTCAGACGGGTGCGTGCATGGGCCAGATCGGCTCCCCATCTACCTCCCAACAGACACGGCACTTTTTTTCATGTCTGGTCTTGGGGAGGGGCTGGAACAAGGGGAGCCTCCCCTGCCGTGCGCCGGCATCCCACAGGCCCTGGGCACTGGCGGGGCTTGGCTGCCTAGGGGTGGGGGCCCTCTTTGGGTGGGAGGACCCTTCCCCTTGCTGCCCTCTCGCCTTCTGACATGGTCGCTCACCCTGGAATCTGGACTTCCCCTGCTGCCTGCAGCTGTCCCATGTGGCCCCTGACCCACTGGTGGCCATAGGAGGAGACAGAGGTGCCCTCTCTGGGTTCTTATTCTACACATCTGAAACCACCATGCACCTAACAGGTGAGTTTCCAGTGCCCACCCTCTGCCTACCTCTCCTGCTTGGCTCCACTCAAGGCAGCCTTCTCTGTGCCAGTGAGGTTGGCCTCACTGCACAGCTCTCCTGAGACTGTGCCCCAGCCCTGGGCACCCATGCTGTGAGTGCAGGCGGGTGGTTCATGTACTTAGCAAATCCATTCCCCGGGTGGGGAGGAAAGTGGCCTTGGGCCCTGCTGCTGATGAGGTGAGCCTTGCCATCACGGAGTTCAGCGGACCTCGCTCGCTCTCGGGCTGTTTCTGATGTTTCTGAGCCTGAGACATCTCCAGTACAAACACAAGGTAAGTACCTCAGGCTCTTGTGGAATCGGGATCCTGTCTCTGTCACCAGCTGCTGGGTGTACTTAGGCAAGTTCTGTCCCTCTCTGAGCTCCAAGTTCCTCATCGTAAATTGGGGAAGCCCCTCTTCCCCCAAAAGCACGGGGTGTCTGGCATGGAGGATGCTGGAAAGCTCCAGCCCCGGAATTTAAGTCACTCTCTGCTCAGCAAGCTGGGTCCACAGAGCCCCAGAGCTCCCAGTCGTCCGCCCTGACCCAGCGTGGACTCGGGGACCGGGGCGCTCAAGCCCTGCCTGGCCCTACTGCCTGTGCTGTTCTGGATCGAGCCGGCCAGCAGGGTGGCTAGGTCGGGACTGCTGTCGTGCGTGGCAGGCGAAGGCCGTCGCCCTCCGGGCTCGGGTCCTGTGGCGCTGGCGGAGCAAGGCTCCGGGGCATTTCTGGCTGGTTCGGTCGTGCCAAGGGCGCCATTGCGGATGCGCGGGGCCATGCGGGGCCCGCCTCCTGGGGAGAAACGGGTGAGCGCAAGGGGGATCGGCGCCATCGAGGGTGGAGAAACCGCAGGGATTTTTGGCTGTCTGCTTTGGGGCGCCAAGGAGGATATTCGTCGCCCACAGTGTGAACCTTGAGCCACCACGGCACCAAACAGTCGACTAGGCGCTCCCGTCGGAGGCGGGGCCGCCGCCCGGGGTGTGCGACTATTGGGTGACGCTCACCGCCTTCTTTTGCACACCGCTCGCTGCACCTCTCGACGACGCGCTGCGGCGCTGCGAGGGGCTCGGTCCCGGGGCGCGCCGGCGATTGGCGGGGGAACGGGACCCGGGGGTGCGGCCGCCCGCGGATTGGTGAGGCGCGGCGGGGGCGGGCTCGCGCATGCTCTTAAGTGGCAGCGACGGGGACGGGGTCAGTGCCAAGATGTCGACGGCGGCGGTTCCAGAGCTGAAGCAGATCAGCCGGGTGGAGGCGATGCGCCTGGGGCCGGGCTGGAGCCACTCGTGCCACGCCATGCTGTACGCCGCCAACCCTGGACAGCTCTTCGGCCGCATCCCCATGCGCTTCTCGGTGCTGGTGAGGACGGGAGCGGGCGCGGGTGCGGGCGGGCCGGGGCGGGGGCGTCCGACGATCCCCCGGCTCTGACCCGTGTTCTCTTGCAGATGCAGATGCGTTTCGATGGGCTGCTGGGCTTCCCCGGGGGCTTCGTGGACCGGCGCTTCTGGTCGCTGGAGGACGGCCTGAACCGGGTGCTGGGCCTGGGCCTGGGCTGCCTGCGCCTCACCGAGGCCGACTACCTGAGCTCTCACCTGACCGAGGGCCCACACCGCGTCGTGGCGCACCTGTACGCGCGGCAGCTGACGCTGGAGCAGCTGCACGCCGTGGAGATCAGCGCGGTGCACTCGCGCGACCACGGCCTGGAGGTGGGGCCGCCGCCCGGGCCCCGCCCCCCGCCCCGGGGTTTGGCTCTGGCCCCGTGGAAGGCACCGATGGGTAACACGTCTCCTGAGGGTCCCCTGGCCGGGCTGGGTCGGGTGTCGCTGTCTCCAGCAATGGGGTGGGGAGAGGGGTCTGGGGCTGGGGGGCCGGGAAAGGAGGGGCGGTGGTGGGGGCCGGGGCTGGGGCTCCCTCAGGGCTGTGTTACATCCGCCTTGCTGCCTGCCATTGCCAATCCTGGGAGTGGGGAGTGGGATCGGTGGGGAGGAAGGGATGGGGGAGGAGCGGGGCTTGCTTGGGGAGTTGGGAAACTTGAGCACAGTGGGGGTCGTAAAACTTGGGAACCTCATGGGGGGCGTGAAGGCTCTTGGGATTTGTGTTTTGTGGTTTGGAAGGGTTGGACTCCAGGTGTTCAGGCTTCGTTGGGTGGACGGGAAGCATGGGGTGTGGACCCCGGGTGGTGGCCTAGGTACGAGGGGGAAGTGCATGGGGTCAGCCTCCACACTTGCTTGGGGAGGAGGGGGCTGCACTGCTCCAAGGGAGCTGGTTGGCTTCTGCCAGGTCCTGCCTGGGTCTCCCATTAAGTCCTTGGCAAAGCTGGCTGCTCGTACCCTGGCCTCCTAGCTTCCAGGCCCCTTCTGCCAGGGGTGCCATTGCGTGGCAGGCCTGGCCCCAACCCCTACCTCCTGTCTGCGCAGGTGCTGGGCCTCGTGCGGGTCCCGCTGTACACCCAGAAGGACCGAGTCGGAGGCTTCCCCAACTTCCTGAGCAACGCCTTTGTGAGCACGGCTAAGTGCCAGCTCCTCTTTGCCCTCAAGGTGCTCAACATGATGCCTGAGGAGAAGCTGGCTGAGGCCCTGGCTGCGGCCACCGAGAAGCAGAAGAAGGCCCTGGAGAAGTTGCTCCCAGCCTCATCCTGAGGGCTGCCTGGGCTGCTGGCACCCTCCCCTGGGCCGGAAGACTGGGAATTCCTGCCAAGTGTGGCTTCTAGAGTGTGTGTGTGTACCCCACTTCTGACTGCCTAGGGCAAAGGGGCATCTTGTCATCTCCACTGTCCCAAGCAGTCACTAGGTGGTGGCCAGGCCAGCTGGGACCCAGCCCATCCTCTCAGGCAGAGCAGGGTGGTCTGGGCACACTGGGCCTGCCTCTCCAGCCTCAGGATGCTCTTGTTCATCCCAGGCTCAGACCCTCCTGTGTGTGTGTCTCATCCCGGCTAGTGGAGGCCCACAGGGACTGCGCACAGCTCCAGGGCCACTCGGAAGACGGGATGTGTGGGTGGAGGATGCCTCGTCTAGGTCAGCATTCCTGCCTCCTTCCTGAGCCAGCTCAGAGCCTGGGGGAGAGCCAACTTGGGGTAGGAAGTTAATACTGTTAATTTGGGTTGTTGTTGGATTTACTTTGCTAGATTTTCTCTTTCTCTTTCACCACGTGTGAACTGTGGGTGAGGTTTCAAAGTAGCTTCACCCCACGTGGCTTGGTTCCCAGGGACAGTCAGGGCCTCGGGGGCCCAGCTATGTACGACGAAGCTGTCGAAGGAGAAGACAATAAAGTCACTCCTCAGCTGCTGTGTGTGTTTCTCAGCTACTCTGTGTGTTTCGGTTCTGGATGGAGCCAGCTCAGGCCTCCTGCCCTAGGGGGAGGGAGAAGCTGCCCCAGCCAGAGGCATGTTTGTCCCCAGTGTTGACTGGGGGCACTCCCAGCATAAGCGCTGTCCCATCAGCCAGGTTGGGGTATGTGGGCTGAGACCTTCAGGGCAGGCTCCCCTTCCTGATCCTGATGGCCCTGGCTGCACCTGAGCTGACCTGCTTTGCAAACCCGCCCTACACCACCATCTGCAAGCAGCTCTAGGGGCTGGTGTAGCAGTGCAGGCTTACTGTGCAGAAGGGCAGCAGCAGAGCCATCCCTCGTGGTCTCCTACAGCCTCACATCTGGAAAGACTCCAGTGGCATCGTCAGAAAACGTTCACAGCCCATGCCTGGCCTGGTGAGGGAGGTGATGTTCCCAGCGCCATCTCAGAGCTCGGTGTGAGGGCAACATGTCGGGGGAGGCCCTGTCCTACGGCGGGCTGGGGATGTTCTTGGCTCTCGAAGCCTTGTTTGAGTCACGTGGGCTGCAGGAGCAAAGGCGCTCCCGAGCAGCAAGGGACAGGGCAGTCACGGTTGCTGCACTGGCCAGGGACTCATGTCATGTGACCAGAACTGAGCCCTTCACTAGCTGTTCTTCAATTTTATTTTCCAACAAATGGCATTTTCCAGGCGCCCCAGTCCTCACCCCTAAGGTCACACCTCAGTTGGCACCTGTGTGTGTGTATGGATATACTTTTCCCCCAGGGCCCTGCCTGGTCTGGGCCAGGGCAGCCCATGAACTCCGGGCCTCACCACCAGGTTCTGAGTGAGACCCTCGTCCCGCCTCAGTGCTGGCCCGAGCTGCTCGGCCAGGGCTGCAGCCCATCTTGCCTCTGTCTGCCGGCTGCTCCCGGGGCCTGATCCTCTGGCCCCCACTGGGCCTGGGCTGCACGTGGCAGCTGCCTGCTTACTGTCCTCTTCACTCCCTGGCACACAGCTTCAGGGTGGACCAATCACCCAACGTCAGATTCTGAAAGAAAAAGCCCCGGTAAGAAGGGAGGGGGACAGGTGGGTGCGTACGCACACCTGCAGCTGCCCAGACAGGCCCTGCTGCTCCCGCCACGTGGGATCCAGGCTGGCAGACACTCACCGGCCCGCGGGCTAGGGCTCCCGCCACTTCTTTCCGTTCAGCACCTGCAGCTTCTCCAGGCTCTGGGTCACTGAGCACAGTGCTTGCCCTGAGGAACGATGACCTTGAACCTCTCCCTCCCAGGCTCGGCAGAACTGGGTAGTGCTGCCCAGGGCTCTGAGCTGCAGGATGTCACCTGCCCCTTGGCCGTCATGGCCCCAGCCCGGAGGTCAGCCTCGGAGTAGAGGGACTCAAACTTGCTTTCCCTGGAAAGGGGACCCTCTGCCTCCCTCGGAAACAGGAAGCTCTTAGTCTTCAGCAAAGTCTGGTCCCTGGAGACTCACCCAGCTCATGGACACGGTCCTCCAGGGTTCCCGAGAGCTCGGGGAGGCTCATGGCCTGCAGGGACACTTGCCATCCCTTGGAGTCTGTGGTGCAGGAATGGAGTTAGCTGTGGGTCTGTGTCCCCACAGGCCCTGCTTTATTCCGAGCCCATGCAACCAGGAGAAGCTGCTTGGATCAGAGCCTCCCCACCCGCCTGGCAATGTCGAAGCGACCTCCTAGGGCCGAGGCTGGGGAGCCCTGTTGTGCCCTTCCTCCCACGGGCTAAGCAAACACTACAAGGCCCGGGTCAGCCCAAGAGAAGACAAAGCTGTGCTGGTGGGGACCCGGGTCTGGGCCCTGGCTGGAGGCTGCAGAAGTCACTGGCAGTCTCAGCACAGCACAGGCAGCCATGGCACAGTGCCTCCCACCCCTGGGGTAGGCGGTTTTCCCGTCACAGGTGAGGAAGTGGGCTTGGGGGCCCAGGGCCCCCTCTCCTTGGACTCTGGGATCATGTGCACACAGGGACCTGGGAGAGTGGCTGCTGGCCGGAGAACCAGGCCAAACCCACTGGGTCAAACCCCGCTTCAGGGCTCCCCGCTTTCTCCTCTGTCCAGTGCGGAGTCAGGCCGCTGCTCTTACCAGCTGGGGGGAGGCCTGGGCCCAGGGTGGCTGCACCAGGGGGATGGTCCCGCCTCACTCGGGCTGACAGCTCAGCTTGACAGGCTCTACCAGACACAGGAACAAGTGCTGGTGAGGGCAGAGGCCTGGCCGCCGCAGAGCCCCCACCTCAGACCTTCAAGGGGAGGGAGGGGCTCTGCCCTGTCCCTGCAGCTGGCCTTCGTGAGCTGGCCCAGTGCCCCACGAAGCTGTGCTAAAGAGCAGGAGGGAGAGCGGTGCAGATTCCCGACCCCGACTGCTGCCTGCAGGAAGGAAGGGCCTGGATGAAATGCGGGGGGGTGGCTCCAGGCGCTGAAATCCACCTCTGTTACAAAATCAGGAGGAAAGGATGTCTGGGGGCCCAGGGGCCAGGCGGCTGACCACTGGAGACCCAGCCCAGGCCAGCTCAGAGCCACTCACCGCAACTGGTCCAGGACAAGGGCAGCGTCCCGGGCCAGGGTCCACGTCTCCTGCAGCTGGGCCTGGAGGTCCTCGCGGGCACGGTCCTGCTCCAGCAGGCAGCTCTCCACCACGGCACGCAGCTCCTGCTCCTGGCACACCTGGCCCCGCATGGCCTCTACCTCCTCGCAGCGCTGCAGGGGGGCAGGAGGCTGGGAGGTAGCCGGGCAAGCCAAACCCCTGGCCACGGCCCTGTCCTCTGTGTGCGGCCTCTCCCCTTGCATCCACCTGACCCCTCCACACAGCGCCCACCTTTTCTGTCAGAGATGGGGCCAACTCAGGGGTGTGGCCCTGCCCCCCATCCCCCACCCACAGCCACTCACCTTGTGCAGCTGGATGGCGAGCTCCTGCATCTCAGCCTCCAGCCGGTCGGCATAGGCCAGCTCCAGGGCGTCCCCGGGCGGGCGGGCACTGCTGTGCCAGCGGGCAATGGCGGACGTCATTTTCCTCTTGGGGCCAAACAGCCTGCAGGGGGAACATGATCAGGACGTGCCTCAGCCTCCCAGGAGCGCTTACATGAGCAGGAGTTTGCCCCAACCCCAGGCTGATGGACGCACGTGATGCCGATTTCCTTCAGGTCACTCTCAGTGAGGGTCAGAAAGATGCGGAGGTCCACGTCCTGCTCCTCAAACACCTGCAGGTACTTCAGACACCCAATCTGCTCCAGCAGTGTGGCCAGGTCCTGGCAGGCACAGGGGACGGGTTGGGGGAGGTAGTGGCTGATGACAAAGCAGAGCCATTTTCCTCCGCTTGGAGCCCCACCGCTTCCCCAGGCTTAGCACCAAGACCGGGCCTGTGTGTAGCCCCCAGGCTGTCCCTTCCTACTCTGGTGCCTCAGGCAGGGCAGGACGTAGCAGGCAGGTGAGTCCTCACACTATGGTCGGCCACCTGGGGACACTGTATGTTCATCACGAGAAACTGGCCGCCTCCTGCCTCACGTGCTGAGTTCTGTGAAGGGGCGATGGAGCTGCTGATCTGGACAATGCTTTGTACACAGACAGCGCTGTTCTCTAATTCTAGTCTCAGTGTCCAATGTTCTGATTTCCACTTGTCTAAGCGCAGCTCTTCTCCGAGTTCACCTGTCTGGAGTTCACCGAGCTCCCTGGATGTAAGATCCGTGTTTCTGATCCACCTGAGATGGTCAGGCTGTGTCTTCCCTGTCGTTTCTGCTTTTTTCTTCTTCTGGAATGCCACTGTGTGGACGCTGTCAGCGTGCTTCAGCGGGTCACCGGTTTCTGTTCATTTTTTTCACTCTTTCTGTTCCTCAAGCGAGATGATCTCAGGTGACCTGCGTTCACAAGTTTTCTGATTCTTCTGCCTGCTCAATTCTGCTGTGAGCCCGACTAGTGATATTATCATTTTAGTTTACTTTTCAACTCCAGAAATCCTACTTTTGAGAGTTTATTGCTTTTAATGGAGAAACGAATGTTACTTTGCCATTTTCCTCAAGCTGTTTTCTGAAAGAAACACACTTAGGACACTACCCTGACCAGACTCCACTCAGTGTATGTTGGAGGGACTGAGGTGTGCACCTGCTCACTGAGCCAGGGGCTGCAGGGAGAAGCCGGCATAGCAAGGCTCTACTGAACAGCACAGCCGGTGCCCTAACAAATAACCAGCCAGGCCGGGCGTGGCGGCTCATGCATGTAATCCCAGCACTTTGAGAGGCCAAGGCAGGCAGATCACAAGGTCAGGAGCCTGAGACCAGCCTGGCCAACACAGTGAAACCCCATCTCTACTAAAAATACAAAAAATTAGCCGGACATGGTGACACGTGCCTGTAATCCCAGCTACTTGGGAGGCTGAGGCAGGAGAATCACTTGAACCCGGGAGGCGGAGGTTGTAGTGAGCCGAGATCGCACCACTGCACTCCAGCCCAATGACAGTGCGAGACTCCATCTCAAAGAAAAAAAAACAAATAACCCACCAGAGCTTCCCTCTACCTCTGTTCTCCGTATCTCTTCTGCCTGCACAGGGTAGGAGAACTCAGCAGACACAGGTGAGACAGCTGAGCTGAGTCACACCTATCATCCCTAAGGTAATGCGTGGTCAGAGGAACCACAGCAAGGATGAGGATGGTGGCAGTTGTAACCACCACCAAGCACACACCGTGTGTGGTCCCTGTCTCTGCTTCAGCCGCATCTCACCAGACTCCTGCAGGCAGCTCTGAGGTCAGGTGTGTGTTTCTTCTCCCCAGGCTCAGGGAAGCCAGCTCCAGTATGGAAAGCAGGGAGACCGGTCCTCCGAACAAAGCAGAAGGCCTGCAGCTGGGCCGCCAGCCATGGAGCCGGCTGTGAGCCTGCGGAGCCTAGCAGGCCATGGGGACGACACTGCCATTCTGTTCTCCAAGCAGCCTGGCACGTTATATACACAACACATGCCTCATAAGTCAGAAAAAGTGCCGTCTCTGAGTGTAACCTCCAGTTTCACAAGCGGTCTTACCTGGGGTCCTGAGTAGGGGGCCCTCTGAGTCTGGGGGCTGGACTCAAGGGGAAAGTCTTCCCTGTCAGTCCCAGTGCGGGGAGGCCACTGGCTGTCAGGATTCTTGGTCTTCATGTAACTTTTAGCTTGTTTGCGAGCTGAGCTTTTACAGGCGTGGTCCGAGTCCTGCGGTGAGAGCCATGTATCTGAAGGAGCGCACGGACTGACTGGAGAGCCTTGGTGAAACCCCCCACCCACCACACAGGGGCTTCCAGTGCATTCGCTGTCATCTGAGAAGCCAGGCCCTGGACACAGCACGTCCCAGTGCAGCACACACGTGTAGCACGCGCTTGTTACAGACGTGCTCATCTTAAAGTAACTGGGGGATGTTAGGCATCCCAGCCAGGGACCGGCTATGGGAGAACGAGAAAGAATCCGCACCTCGTTGCTCTCCACAGAAGCTTCGCTGCTGAGCCCCTGGGCTCTGGCCAGGCCCTCGCTGCTGCTGCTGCTCTGGACAGGCTCCAGGTTGGCACAGAAAGCATGTTCCTCTGAGGGCGGGAAGACAGGGCGTCCGCCTGCAGGCCTCACCGCGGTGCTGTGCATGGGCATGCCCCGGGCTGAGCCGCCTCCACCAGGGCCCTCCTTGGGGCCTGCAGCGGTTGATTCCTTATGTTTCAAGCTTCCTGCCTGTCCTAAACCCTCCCCTCTATACAGATGGGCAGGGCTTGTTTTTTGTTCACTGATAAATCCCAAGCACCCAAGGCAGTGCTTGGCGTACGGTGGGCACTATGTAAGCAGCTGCTGCACGGAGGTGCAGTTACAACAGGACATTCCTATTGGAGCCTGTCCGGAAAGCCTCAGGGGGCTCCCAAGCAAGGAGCTAAACCTGTTGGTGTGGAGTGGCTCCCCCAAGCTCACGGGGACGCTGGAACAGAAGCTTCTCCCATTCCTCACAAGAACCAGGGCTGCCCACGCCTCCCCTGTGCCTGTCCTCTGCTGGATGGCTGGGCTGTGTCCCAGCACCAAGCCCAGGGGATAAGTGGGGATGGGCACAAAGGAGCTCCAGGACCTGGCTGAGCCGCGGGCTGGACAGGGGTGGGGGTGCGCATACCCCGGCTGCTGCTGCTGCTGCTGCTCTCCACGTCCCGCTCGTTGATGGGGGAGGTGACATCCCGGCAGCAGAGGCCCTCTTCTTCCAGGGGGTTCTCACCACTACTGTTGAAGGTGACATAGCCCCGGGGAGGAGCCTGCTCTGTGTACAGAATAGAGCCCATAAGCCCAGGGAACTCCAAAGCGAAGCCGATCCTGGTTCCAGATGCCCCCACTGCCTCAGAGGCCAAGGCCCCGGATGCAGGCAGGCGACTTCCCACTCATGACCTCACCTACTTGCCCCTGCGACCTGGCATGGCTCTATCTGTGATGTATGGGTGGAAAAGTCGCTCTGAGGGTCAGTCAGTGGCCCAGACAAGTGCGTGGTGGGGCCAGGGCTGGCAGCCAGGTCAAGCCTGGGCCCTCTCCTTTGTACCGAGCAACCTCTTTTTCAAAGGGAAAACGTAGGAAATGGTAAGCTGTATTTACAGATGCCTGACCAGAGAAAACTATACCACTAGTGTTCCTTTTAGCAGGAGGTATCTAATGACCTCACACAGACACCCGTCAACCAGGTGTCTTTATGTCCCTATGACCTTTAACCATAGGCTCTTAGCAGGCTCCTCGGGTCAGTCAACCCCAGCGAAAAAGAGATCTGGCTGAGCAGGAAGGAAAAAGGCCTTCGGCTAAAAATTAACAGCAATAATATGAAATTGCCTAACTCTACCTTCCTATAAAACCAAGCAGAAAAAGGGGCATGAAGCTGGGCACGGTGACTCAAGCCTGTAATCCCAGCACTTTGGGAGGCTAAGATGGGCGGATCATGAGGTCAGGAGATCGAGACTATCCTGGCTAACACGGTGAAACCCCATCTCTACTAAAAAGTACAAAAAACTAGCTGGGCGAGGTGGCGGGTGCCTGTAGTCCCAGCTACTCAGGAGGCTGAGGGAGGAGAATGGTGTAAACCCGGGAGGCAGAGCTTGCAGTGAGCTGAGATCCGGCCACTGCACTCCAGCCTGGGCGACAGAGCGAGACTCCGTCTCAAAAAAAAAAAAAAGGGGGGGGGCATGCATACCAGGCAATTTCACTCCAGTTTTGCCCCTTTATTTACATAAAAAGACTGACTTGACCAGGCACGGTGGCACACGTCTGTAATCTCAGCTACTCAGGAGGCTGAGACAGGAGGATCGCTTGAGCTCAGGAATTGGAGCCTGCAGTGAGCTATGATCGTGCCACTGCACCACAGCCTGGGCTACAGTGAAACCCTGTCTCAAAAAAGAACCCAAAGGACTAGTTGGTGGGACCATGGGGAACTAACTTACTTCTTTACATATTTTCCTAGTTATGGAGAAGTTTTTACAAGCAGCACATGCTATTTATCATTGCCCCCTAAAATTTTTTTGAGTCAGGGTCTTGCTCTGTTATATAGACTGGAATGCAATGGCACCATCATGGCTCACTACAGCTTTGACCTCCTGGGTTCAAACAATCCTTCCACCTCAGCCTCTCATGTAGCTGGGGCTAGGGCTACAGGCATGGGGATGATATCTAGCTAATCTTCAAAAATTTTTGTAGACATAGGGTCTTGCTACATTGCCCAGGCTGGTCTCACAACTCCTGGGCCCAAGCAATCTTCCTGCCTCGGCCTCCCAGAGTGCTGGGATTACAGGTATGAGCCACTGCACCTGGCCCCCCAGTTTTTTTTTTTTTTTTTTTTTGAGACAGTCTTGCACGGTCGCCAGGTTGGAGTGCAGTGGTGTGATCTTGACTCATTGCAACCTCCGCCTCCTGGGTTCAAGCGATTCTCCTGCCTCAGCCTCCTGAGTAGCTGGGATTATAGACGCCTGCCACCATGCCCAGCTACATTTTTGTAGAGACAGGGTTTCACCTATGTGATGAATGAAATCTCAGCGGGCTACATTTCTGCTGCAGGAGAGAAAGTTCTTTTCTTTCTTTTTTTTTTTTTTTTTTTTTTTTGAGACGGAGTCTCGCTCTGTCGCGGCCCAGGCTGGAGCGCAGTGGCCAGATCTCAGCTCACTGCAAGCTCCGCCTCCCGGGTTCACGCCATTCTCCGGCCTCAGCCTCCCGAGTAGCTGGGACTACAGGCGCCCACCACCTCGCCCAGCTAGTTTTTTGCATTTTTTAGTAGAGACGGGGTTTCACCGTGTTAGCCAGGATGGTCTCGGTCTCCTGACCTCGTGATCCACCCGTCTCGGCCTCCCAAAGTGCTGGGATTACAGGCTTGAGCCACCGCGCCCGGCCTGAGAAAGTTCTATTCCTAAATTTAGCCAATGAAAAGGAAACTCAAGGAGATTAAGCAAAAAAGAAGAGCTAGTCCGTGACCAGTGCATTTCCATCAGTGGACTCAATCCTGAGTCTCCCTGAGCATGAAAGCTGGGCCACCTGTCCCGCTGCCACCTGAGGTCCAGCAACCCATGTTTCAGGAGCCTAAGAGCTATTCCATTCTCGCCAACACAGAATCTTGGTATGCAGTGAGAAAGAGCCCTCAGGAAACGAGGGCCACTCACCATAGCGAGGCCGTGGGACTCTGCCGCCCAGGCCAATGCCTGTGATCCTGGCCAGGGCTCGCGGTCCCTCGTGGATGCTGACACCCTTCTTCCGGCATGGCCTCTGTCTCTGAGGAGCAGGGCAGGACTCGTCAGAGGAGCTCAGATCTTCGTACTTTTCTGTGGTCAAACACCAGGATTAAGATAGTCTGTTCAGTGATGGACTCATTTACTAATCCTTATGGCAAACTGAAAGAAAGTAACTGTCGCTGCTTTTGTTAAATTAAGGAGAAGGGTATCTGCCAGGGCATCACTTTTGGGAAATGCCCTAACAGGCCGGGGCGCTGCTCCAATGGGCCACAGGGAGCTGCTAAGTTAGTGAGGATGGGAAGTTTCACTTTTCTTGAGACACAGTCTCTGTCCCCTGAGCTGAAGCGTAATGGCATGATCCTGGCTCACTCACTGCAACCTCCGCCTCCTGGGTTCAAGCGATTCTCATGCCTCACCCTCCCAAGTAGCTGGGATTACAGGTGCGTGCCACCATGCCCAGCTTTTTCTTTTTTTTTTCTTTAAGCAGAGACAGGCTTTTGCCATGTTGGCCAGGCTGGTCTCCAACTCCTGACCTCAAGTGATCTGCCTGCCTCGGCCTCCCAAAGTGCTGGGATTACAGGCGTGAGCCACCGCGCCTGGCCAGGAGTTTCATTCTTATCTCTGTGGAGGTTTGCAAAATTGTTCATAAGCCTATATTGTTCATAATCAGAAATTTTGTTCTAATTTGAATAAATAAAATCCATCTCTTCATTAAAATATATGGTAATATCAGTCACAACTTCTTTTTCCTGATCCCTTCCTTTGGAAGCAACTTGTTTTTTTTTTTGAGATGGAGTTTTGCTCTTGTTGCCCAGGCTGGAACTTCTGCCTCCTGGGTTCAAGTGCTTCTCCTGTCTCAGCCTCCCGAGTAGCTGGGATTACAGCCATGCACCACCGTGCCCAGCTAATTTCTGCACTTTAGTAGAGATGGGGTTTTATCATATTAGTCAGGCTGGTCTCGAACTCCTGACCTCAGGTGATCCACCCACCTCAGCCTCCCAAAGTGCTGGGATTATAGGCGTAAACCACTGTGCCTGGCTGCAAACAACTTATTAAGGAATTCTGTTTTTTCTTTTTTTCTTTATTTTTTTGAGATGAAGTCTCACTCCATCGCCCAGGCTTGAGTGCAATGGCACGATCACGGCTCACTACAAGCTCCACCTCCCGGGTTCAAAACATTCTCCTGCCTCAGGCTCCTGAGTAGCTGCGACTACAGGCGCCCGACACCATGCCCGGCTAGTTTTGTTTTTGTATTTTTAGTAAAGATGGAGTTTCACCATGTTAGCCAGGCTGGTCTTGATCTCCTGACCTTGTGATCCACCCGTGTTGGCTTCCCCAAGTGCTGGGATCACAGGCAGGAGCTACTGTGCCCAGCCGCAATTCTGTATTTTCTAAAACATGGCATGTGTTTGCTATGATTATAAAGTGTTTCAAATCACTGCCCAGTCTGAGCTTTCTGAGCTTTCAGAGCTCAACCCAGAGCTTTTACTATTTTGTAGCTTTTCAGTTTTTCATATTTGACTTGTATAAGGTTCTGATCCGATTCTACTTTTACGATACGTGAGTTGGATGCAGGAGGAAATGGTGTGAGATCTCCTTGTGGAGCTGGTAAGCTGGGATGGAAATGAAGGCAGAGGTCCCTGCGTTACCATTTTACCACCTGAGCTGTGTTTCCTATGAAACAATCCCAACACCAGGGAAGGAGCTGGGCTGAGCCTGACCCTGAGAAAGGAGCTGCTCACTCAGGTGCAAACTGACAGGATAATTCAGGGCAGGCCAGCAAAGAGGGAGAGCTCAGGCCCTGAACTTGGCCACTCTGTCCTTCCCCATGAAGAGGCTCACGCCCTGGCGACTGAGCTAGCCATGTGGACACACACCCCCTCACACTCAAAGATCTACAGCACCCCAGGGAGACTGTGCTTCCATCCAAGCTAAAGGGGAGGGAGCTGTAAGATAAATGCACAAAGGTGGCAATAAGCAAGGGAACGGCAGCTGCGTGAATCTCAGCACCTAACACACCTTCAGAGCAGCTTAAGAATTACAGGCAGATGGAAACCACAAAAAAGCCAGAGCTGCAATCCTGCTATCAAAGTGGAAATCAGGGCAAAACGCAGTAAATATGACACAGAAGGACTTTTTTTTTTTTTTTGAGACACAGTTTCCCTCTATACCCAGGCTGGAGTGCAGTGGCACAATCTCGGCTCATTGTAACCGCCTCCCGGGTTCAAATGATTGTCCTGCCTCAGTCTCCCAAGTAGCTGGGATTACAGGTATGTGCCACCATGCCTGGCTAATTTTTGCATTTCGAGTAGAGACAGGGTTTCACCATGTTGGCTGGGCTGGTCTCGAACTCCTGACCTCAGGTGATCTGCCCGCCTTGGCCTCCCAAAGTGCTGGGATTACAGGCGTGAGCCATGCCCGGCTAGAAGGACATTTCTAATACTGAAAGCCGTAATTCACAGTGAATCTATTACAAGTTATGAAAATCTGTCACCAGGCCGGGCGCGGTGGCTCAAGCCTGTAATCCCAGCACTTTGGGAGGACGAGACGGGCGGATCACGAGGTCAGGAGATCAAGACCATCCTGGCTAACACGGTGAAACCCCGTCTCTACTAAAAATACAAAAAACTAGCCGGGCGAGGTGGCGGGCGCCTGTGGTCCCAGCTACTCCGGAGGCTGAGGCAGGAGAATGGCGTAAACCCGGGAGGCAGAGCTTGCAGTGAGCTGAGATCCAGCCACTGCACTCCAGCCTGGGCGGCAGAGCTAGACTCTGTCTAAAAAAAAAAAAAAAAAAAAAAAAAAAGAAAATCTGTCACCAAAAATGCACCAACTTCCTTCATAAATCAGAAACACACTAATAGGTAATTTTGTAGAAAATGAACTAGAAGTACATAATCCTAAATAAGATACTCACAGATACGCTAAATTGTATACACAGAAAATAGAGAATACAACTTCTTCTCAAGCAAAACACAGAACATTAAAAAATATTGATCAGGGTTGGGCGCGGTGGCTCACGCCTATAATCCCAGCACTTTGGGAGGCTGAGGTGGGCAGATCACTTGAGGTCAGGACTTCGAGACCAACCTGGCCAACATGGTGAAACGCTGTCCTACTAAAAATACAAAAAAAAAAAAAATCAGCCAGGCGTGGTGGCAGACGCCTGTAATCCCAACTACTCGGGAGACTGAGCCAGGAGAGTCGCTTGAACCTGGGAGGTGGAGGTTGTGGTGAGCCGAAATTGCGCCTGGGCACTCAAGCCTGGGTGACAGAGTGAGACTACATCTGAAAAAATATATATCTATTGATCAGCAGGTGATAAATAAGATGACAAAGAAGTTCTGTCAAGGTAAGAATTATAAACACTACCTGATCAGACACACTAGAATAAAGGTGATCAGAATAACATGAGAAATTAATCACAAGATCAAAAAGGCCCCTCCACCAAGAAATTAACAAACAAAAACAACCACAAGACTTCTATTAGACAACTCATGGGTGAAGGAGAAAATATAAATAAAAATTATAGAATTTCTGAAAAATAATAAGGAAAGTATTAAATACAGAACCCCCAGAATACACTTAAAGCAGCAATCAGCAAAAATTCACAGCCTCTAACATTTAGCAACGAAAGGGAAACAATGAACATGAAAGAAATTTCCAACTCAAAAAACCAGAACAACAAAGTAAGCCAAAGAAAAATAAAAGCAGAAATTAAACCATCAGTAAGTCTCAATAATAAATCGAAATCCGATGGGTTTTTCTTGTTTTTCCACTAAACAAAGTACTAGTATTTAACTTAAAAAGGAAAAAAGGAACAAACACAAATATTCAAATAAGAAGTGAGGCCAGGCGCAGTGGCTCACGCCTATAATCTCAGCACTGTGGGAGGCTGAGGCGGGAGGATCACTTGGGCCCAGGAGTTTGAGACCAGCCTGGGCAACATAGTGAGACACTCTCTCTATTTTTTTTAATATAAGAAATTTTTTAAAATATAAGAAATGAGATCCAGCAATTCCACTACTGTTTATCCTAAAGAAAGAAAATCAGTATACCTAAGAGATGTCTACACCCTCTTGTTATTGCAGCACTATTCACAGTCGCCTAGATAGAGAATCAACCGAGTCCATGAGTGGATGAATGAAGAAAGAAGGCTTTATATACACAATGGAATATTATTCAGACATAAAGAATGAAATCTGATCATTTGTGGAAACATGAATAAGCGTGGGAGAGACTATGTTCAGTAAAATAAACCAGACAGAAAAGACAGACAAATGCCAGCCAGTGTGGTGACTCACACTTGCAATCCCAACACTCTGGGAGGCCAAGGTGAGAGGATCACTTGAGCCCAGGAGTTCCAAACCAACCTGGTCAGTATAGCAAGACCCCGTCTCTACAAAAAAAAATTAGTCAGGTGTGGTGGTAGGTGCCTGCAGTTCCGGCCATTCAGGAGGCTGAGATGGGAGGATCACTTGAGCCTAGGAATTGGAGGCTACAGGAGCCAAGATTATGCCACCACACTCCAGCCTGGGTGACAGAACGAGACCCTGTCTCAAAAACCAACCAAACAAACAAGACTACATGACTACATGATCTCACCCATTTACAGGATTTTTAAAAGCTCATGTCAAGCGTGTCAAGTAAAAGAGTGGATATCAGAGGTTGGGGTTGGGGAGGTAGTGGGAGAGGCTGGTCAATAGGTATAAAATGACAGATCGAAGAAAGAAGTTCTGGTGTTCACAGTAGAGTGATTATACGGAACAACAGTGTATACCTCAAAACAGCTACTAGAAGACAGAAATGTTCTCACCTCAAAGAAATGATAAATATTTGAGGTGATGGATAAACTAATTACCCTAATTTGATAATTACACAGTGTATACATGTATCAAAACATCACACACTGTACCCCATAAATATGGAGTTATTTTGTGTCAATTAAAAATGAGATAACTACTTTCCAGGTCAGGTGCAGTAGCTCATGCCTGTAGTCCCAGCACTTTGGGAGGCTGAGGCGGGTGGATTGCCTGAGTTCAGGACTCTTGAGACCAGCCTGCTCAACATGGCAAAACTACCTCTCTACAAAAAATACAAACGTAAGCTGGGCATGGTAGAGTGCACCTACAGTCCTAGCTACTCGTGGAGCTGAGGTGGAAGCATCGCTTTGCACCTGGGAGGCAGAGGTTGCAGTGGGTCGAGACTGGGTCACTGAACTCCAGCCTGGGTGACAAAGAAGACCCTGTCACAAAAAATAAATCAGTATTTTCCATGCTAAAAAAATAGTAATAATAATAACAGGAGAAAATAACCACTGAAACGGAATATTTTATCTTGTTTAATTTTATCTATTTACTTTTTTTGAGATGGAGTCTCGCTCTGTCGTCAAGCTGGAGTGCAGTGGCGTGATTTTGGCTCACTGCAATCTCCCTCTCCTGGGTTCAAGTGATTCTCCTATCTCAGCCTCCAGAGTAGCTGGCGCACACCACCACACCAGCTTATTTTTGTATTTTTAGTGGAGATGGGGTTTCACCATGTTGGCCAGGCTGGTCTTGAACTCCTGACCTCAAGTGATCTGCCTGCCTCGGCCTCCCAAAGTGCTGAGATTACAGGCGTGAGCCACTGCACCCAGCCTGAAACAGAATTTTTTTTTTTTGAGGTGGAGTTTTGCTCTTGTTGCCCAGGCTGGAGTGCAATGGCGCAATCTCAGCTCACCGCAACCTCCGCCTCCCGGGTTCAAGCGATTCTCCTGCCTCAGCCTCCCGAGTAGCTGGCATTACAGGCACGCACCACCACACCCGGCTAATTTTGTATTTTTAGTAGACAAGGGGTTTCTGCATGTTGAGCAGGCTGGTCTCGAACTCCCGACCTCAGGTGATCCACCCGCCTCGGCCTCCCAAAGTGCTGGGATTACAGGCGTGAGCCCCCGCACCTGGCCCTGAAACAGAATATTTTAAAAGGAGAAAAAAATTGGCCGGGGGCAGTAGCTCACGCCTATAATCCCAGCACTTTGGCAGGCCCAGGTGGGCAGACCACCTAAGGTCGGGAGTTTGAGACCAGCCTGGCCAACATGGAGACACCCCGTCTCTACTAAAAATACAAAATTATCTGGGCGTGATGGCACATGTCTGTAATCCCATCTACTCGGGGAGGCTGAGGCAGGAGAATCACTTGAACCTGGGAGGCAGAGGTTGTGGTGAGCTGAGATCTTGCCACTGCACTCCAGCCTGGGCAACAGAGCAAGACTCCATTTCAAAAACAAAAAAAAAGAAGAAAGAAAACTATAGACCAATATCACTTATGACTGAGTATCCATAGAAAAATACTAAATATTAATAAACAGAATTCAAAAACACATTAAAATAATACAACACGTGTGATTTATGCCAAGAATGTAAAGTTGATTCATTATTAGGAGGTTCATGAAGACAAGCTACCATATGAAAATTCACAGTCATCTCCAAAGATATGGAAACAAAATTCAATAGTTACTCCAGTAAAACACCACTCAAGAATACAAGAACTGATGAATACTTTGTTAATATGCTAAAATAACATATGCCTTCCCTCTCACATAATGAGGCGTTTCCACTAAGATCAGGACCAAGGTGAGGAGGCGCACTATCTCCACTATACTGAACAATGGGCTAGAGGTGTCAGCAACTAAACAAAGAACAGTGCAATTCAACAAAGTCAGAGTCATAAGAATCAGCAGGAAGCAGTGTATTCATCGATACTTAAAGATTATATGTTAGTACACCTGTAAAGCCCTAAAGAATCAGTAACAAAACTAACCTGAACAATACAAGAATTCTGTAAGGTAGCAGAATATAAAATTAGTTTGCAGGGCCGGGCGCAGTGGCTCACACCTGTAATCCCAGCACCGTGGAAGGCCGAGGCTGGTGGATCACCTGAGGTCACCAGTTCGAGACCAGCCTGACCAACATGGAGAAATCCCATCTCTACTAAAAATACAAAAAATTAGCCACGCATGGCGATGCATGCCTGTAATCCCAGCTACTTTGGAGGTTGAGGCAGGAGAATTGCTTGAACCTGGAAGGCGGAGGCTGCGGTGAGGCGAGATTGCACCACTGCACTCCAGCCTGAGCAACAAGAGTGAAACTCCCATTTCAAAAAAAAAAAAAAAAATTTGCAGAAATCCATTGCCTTCACATGCACTGACAATATGCAGTTAAACGATATAATGACACCACTAAAGAACTTATTCACATATCCAACCACCACCTGTTCCCCAAAAACCTACTGAAATAAAAAATAAAAAGCACTGAATAATTAATACCCTGAGATTTGGGGGAAAAAAAGGGATATAATGGTAGGGAAAACCCCATTGCAATAGGAAAAAAGATGATCAAACACTTAGGAACAAACTAGTCATATGCAAAATATAGATGAAGAAAAACTTAAAACCCTCCTGCAAGACCCAAAAGTGCACTGGAGCAGCCCTTGTCCTTAGACAGGCCAACCCAACAACACAAAGACACAGTTCATTTATACACTGCCACAATCTCAATAAAAATATCAACGCTGTTTTTAAGGAGCTAGACAAGTTGATATTCAAGTTCATACAGAAAAACGAATAAGCCATAGCCCAGGAAAGAGTGAAAACAGAAAACTAAGGGGGCCTGCCCCGACTCGGTAGTCAAGCATACTACAGAAAGCCTCTACAGTCACGACAGCCTGGTTTTGTGCCACTCTCCATCATAACCATCCTTCTCTCCTGCTCTGTTAGAGCAGCGGCCTCAACCTTGACATGGAAGCAGCTGGGGGAGGCAAAGCCAAATCTCAGAGGAGAAGGTGGGAGCCGGGGAAGAGGGGGACATCTTTCCCTGCCAGGTCACCTGAAGCTGAAGACAACCAGAGACCCTAGCAGGGCACGGCTGGCAGGTGTGGGTACCTGGGCTCCGATAGAGGCTCTTGGGCAGAGAGGGCGAGTGAGTGTCCATCAAGGCCACGATCTTCATGTGTCCGTACTGCTTGGCTAGCATCCGGGCTGTGGCTCCACTGTGGTCTCTCGCATCCACCTTGACTCCCTGCAAATGTCCGTGAAAGGGGGTTAGGAGCCTCTCCTTCAAAGTGCCTGCCCTTCCTGGGCTGCTGGCTGGGAAGAGAGAAGGGCATATGCTGGTTTCTGACTGCCTCCCTGCAGGGGAAACATCACATCTGCATGAGAAAAAGGCAGGCTTGTCTGCATCATAGCCACAAGTTTTGCTCTCACTCTCTTTTTAGTGACAAGCATGAGGTGAGGCTGGGGTTGGGGAGTCATCTCCCAGCTGTGGCAGCTCTCAGCTTCCCACTGCTGCCCGCCACACTCATGACCTCCCTTGCAGGGGGCTGGCAGCCACCATGGGGAGAGCCCAGCCTTCACCTTCTGCGCCTGAGCTGTGTCCCACTCGCTTTGCTTGTCTTCACTCAAAGAAAGCTGGAGACAGCAGTTCACAATGAAAGCAGCCTTTTTAACCAGTCAGAATGAAAGCACTATCCTCTGAAGCAGAATTCATCACTTTGATCAAAAGCTCTATAATGTATTTACAGGTCTTGTAGCGCAACAATTCCACTTCCATGACTCTAAGGAAATAACCCTAAATGCAGAGAAAGCTTTAGTGTGCAAAGGCGTTTGGCACAGGCCGGGTACGGTGGCTCACGCCTGTAATCCTAGCACTTTGGGAGGCCGAGGTGGGAGGATCACAAGGTCAGGAGATCTAGGCCATCCTGGCCAACATGGTGAAACCCCTTCTACTAAAAATACAAAAAATTAACTGGTGTGGTGGCGAATGCCTAAAGTCCCAGCTACTCGGGAGGCTGAGGCAGGAGAATCGCTTGAACCTGGGAAGCAGACGGAGGTTGCAGTGAGCCGAGATCGCGCCACTGCACTGCTCCAGCCTGACGACAGAGTGAGACTCTGTCTCAAAAAAAAAAAAAAAAAGTTTGGCATAACATATTCACAATAATGAAAACCTACCTACAGACAACTTGAATGCTCAGGGGGACAAGGAGCCAGTTACGTTATTGCCATAGATGATGAGATTTACAAACGGCTGTATGATCAAGTTGAAAAAGGATCATGGCCAAGTGAGGTGGCTCATGCCTGTAATCCTGGTATTTGGGAGGCCAAGGCAGGTGGATTGCTCGAGCTCAGGAGATGGAGAACAACCTGGGCAACACAGTGCGACCCCACCTCTACAAGAAAAAAAAACAAACTCAAATCAATACAGCATGTTTTCTGGTGTCGCTCTACACTGTAACTGTCCTTCTCTCCTGTCAGACCAGGCAACTGGGGTAGGCAGGGAAGCCAGAGCCCAATCCCAGAGGACGAGGTGGGACCCCAGAAAGCGGGAGCATCTTTAATAAAAATGAGCAGGGTATGGCGGCACACGCCTGTGGTCCCACCTACTCAGGAGGCTGAGGCAGGAGGATCCCTTAAGTCCCAGAGGTGGATGCTGCAGCGAGCTGAGATCGCGCCACTGCACTCCGGCCTGAGCAATAGGGCAAGACCTTGTCTCAAAAAAAATAAAAAAGGATCAGGGTACAAAACTACATATACATTACAACTCCTGCAAAATGAGACAAAAAAAAAAAAGTACACAGAAAACAGTATTGGACGGTAATATACCCAAAAGGTTGCTATTTTTAAGTTATTTATTATTTTTGATGGAGATTTTTCCAATTGTCCGATCTTCTATGTTTTTAAAATGTACTATCATAAGCATGTTTGCTTTTTTTTTTTTTTTTTTTGAGATAGGATCTTGCTCTGTTACCCAGGCTGAAGTACAGCGGCGCCTAAGGAAATAATGCAGGACATACACTATAATTTAGAATTTTCACTGTGGCATTCAGCATAGTAAGAATCAGAAAGAATCTAAAATAAGAGATTAGTGAGCTACATGAGAGCATATCCAGAAAACAGAGCGCGTCCCGCCCATTTACGTGGTGGGTGGGAGTACCTGCAGTGACACAGACTAGGGTGCACAAAACATCATTAAGAGAAGAACGCAGGGCCGGGCAAGGTGGCTCACGCCTGTAATCCCAGCACTTTGGGAGGCCAAAGTGGGTGAAGCACAAGGTCAAGAGTTCGAGACCAGCCTGGCCAACATGGTGAAACCTCGTCTCTACTAAAAATACAAAAAAAAATTAGCTGGGCATGGAAGCAAGTGCCTGTAGTCCCAGCTACTCCAAGAAGCTGAGGCAGGAGAATCACTTGAACCCAGGAGGTGGAGGTTGCAGTGAGCCAAGATCATGTCACTGCAGTCCAGCCTGGGCGACAGAGGGAGACTCCATCTCAAAACAAAAAAATCACAACCCTTAAGTAGTTTTGCTTCCACCCATACTGCAACTGTCTCTCCCATTAGACCAGGGGGCCTCAACCTTGACCCCCACATGGAGTCAGCCGGGGAGGCAGAGGTGGTCTCTGAGCAGGGATACAGGAAAAAACTGTGTTTTCACAAAGCATAAGGAGTTTTACTTTCTAGACTGCCCTCCATCCTACTTTTGACTCTGGTTAAAAATTACCTATGAAACTTTCAGCCTTAAAAAATAATTTATAGGCCGGGCGCGGTGGCTCACGCCTGTAATCCCAGCACTTGGGGAGGCCGAGGCGGGCGGATCACAAGGTCAGGAGATCGAGACCATGGTGAAACCCTGTCTCTACTAAAAAATAGAAAAAAATTAGCCGGGCGCAGTGGCGGGCACCTGTAGTCCCGGCTACTCGGGAGGCTGAGGCAGGAGAATGGAGTGAACCCGGGAGGCGGAGCTTGCAGTGAGCCGAGATTGCGCCACTGCACTCCAGCCTGGGTGACAAAGCGAGACTCCGTCTCAAAAATAAAAAAAATAAAAAAAATAAATAAAAAATAAAAAATAAATAATTTATAGGCCGGGCACGGTGGCTCACGCCTGTAATCCCAACACTTTGGGGGACCGAAGAGGGCAGATCACAGCTCATGGGTTCGAGACCAGCCTGGCCAATGTGGTGAAACCCTGTCTCTACTAAAAAATACAAAAATTAGCTGAGCGTGGTGGTGCATGCCTGTAATCCCAGCTACTCAGGAGGCTGAGGGAGGAGAATTGCTTGAATCCAGGAGGCAGAGGTTGCAGTGAGCTGAGATCGTGCCACTGCACTACAGCCTGGGCGACAGAGTGAGATTCTGTCCAAAAAAATAATAAATAAATAAATAATAATACTTTATAAGCTGGGCACAGTGGCTCAAACCTGTAATCCCAGTACTTTGGGAGGCTGAGATGGGTGGATCACTTGAGGTCAGGAGTTCAAGACCAGCCTGGTAAAACCCCAACGTGGTAAAACCCCATCTCTACTAAAAATACAAAAAGCAGCCAGGTGTGGTGGTGACCGTCTGTAGTCCTAGCTACTCAGGAAGCTGAGGAAAGAGAATTGCTTGAGCCCAGGAGGTGGAGGTTGCAGTGAGCCAAGATCACGCCACCGCACTCCAGCCTGGGCAACAGACGAAGCAAGACTGTCTCAAAAATAAAAAATAAAAATAAAAAAAAATTTCTTGGCTGGGCAGAGGCTCACACGTGTAATCCCAACACTTTGGGAAGCTGAGGTGGGTGGATCACTTGAGGTCAGGAGTTTGAGACCAGCCTGGCCAACAACCAACCTGGTCAGGAGTTTGAGGCCAGCCTGTATCTACTAAAAACACAAAAATTAGCTGGGAGTGGTGGCACGCACCTGTAATCCCAGCTACTCGGGAGGCTGAGGCAGGAGAATCACTTGAACACGGGAGGCAGAGATTGCAATGAGTCACTGCACTCCAGCCTGGGCAACAGAGAGACTCCATCTCAAAAAAAAAAAAAAAAAAAAAAAAAAAAATTCTAGTTTAAGTTTGATAGAACAAACCCTAAGATTTTAACCAGAATAAAACAGTAGCCTCTTTACTGTAGGATTTTAACTCATTATGTATTTTCGGTTTTGTTTTTGAGGCAGAATCTCACTCTGTGGCCCGGGCTGGATTACATTGGCTCACTGCAACCCTGACCTCCACAGCTCAAGTGATCCTCCCATCTCAGCCTCCCTGGGATTACAAACACACACCACAACTGGCTAATTTTTTTTTTTTTTGGAGACGGAGTTTTGCTCTGTCACCCAGGCTGGGGTGCATTGGCACGATCTCGGCTCACTGTAACCTCTGCCTCCCGGGTTCAAGTGATTCTCCTGCCTCAGCCTCCCAAGTAGCTGGGATTATAGGCACCTGCCATCATGCCCAGCTAATTTTTGTACTTTTAGTAGAGATGGGGTTTCACCATGCTGACCAGGCTGGTCTTGAAATCCTGACCTCAGGTGATCCACCTGCCTTGGCATCCCAAAGTGCTGGGATTACAGGCATGAGCCAATGCGCCCAGCAATTTTTTTTTTTTTTTTTTTTTTTTTTTAAATGTGGAGACAAGGTCTCACTGTATTGCCTAGACTGGTCTCCAACTCCCAGTCTCAAGCAATCCTCCCATTTTGGCCTCCAAAAGTGCTGGGATTACTGGCATGAGCCACTGTGCCTGACGTGAAAATAAATTTTTACTTACTTATGCTTTAAAAGATTTTTTTTCCTATTTTATAATGTCCATATTACTAAAGAGACACATGATCAAAATTCATGTTAACATGAAGGTGGGATCAGAGAGTTTAGAAACCCTGGAACAAGACTATCCAAAAGGCACGAATCAAATTTCTCTTAAAGAGAGGCCCACACAGATCCATATCCTCTTCTCCTGACTGAGCTGCTGGGGCTTGACCCCACTGGCAGAAGGGAAATGGGGGACAAGGAAAGCAGCCACAGCCCTTTCTTCCCCAGCAAAGAGCACAGGATGCCCAGCCTTGCCCAGTTCTCCACCTCCAGAAATGGAGCCCAGCTCTGGAGGGGCAGGTTGGGAAACCGGGTGGGCCCCCTCCTCTGGCTCCAGGTGTTCTAACAACTGGGTGGCAGGAAGAATGTGGGAGAGAAGAGCTTCCAGGCAGGGCTTGCCCACCAGCCTCCCCGGCAGGCAAACCACCCAGGCCATCAGGCCACCTGCCGCCAGTCCTGCCCCATCCCACCAAGCGATCACTAACCAACACTTTGACTCTTGATTAAAGTGCTGGAGGAGGAACTCAGTGTTGAGTTCCTGAGTTTGATAAGTTTGTGTGACTGGGAAAGAGAACATTTTTGCTTTTAGGAAATACATATTTAGGGGGAAAAGGGCATTATGTCACAATTTACATTTAAATGATTCAAAAAACATATGCACATTATATATAAAGAGACTGATAAGAAAATGAGGTGAAATGTTAACGTTTGGGGAATCTGGTAAAAGCATGCAAATTGTTGGCCAAGCACCACAGCTCCTGCCTGTAATCCCAGCACTTTGGGAGGCCAAGGTGGGAGGACCACTTGCAACCAGGAGTTTGAGACCAGCCTAAGCAACTTAGTGAGACCTCAACTCTACAAAACAATTAAATCAGCTAGGTGTGGTAGCACCGGCTTGTGGTCTCAGCTACTCAGGAGGCTGAGTTGCAAGGATCGCTTAAACCTGGGAGGTCGAGGCTGCAGCAAACTATGATCGTGCCACTGCACTCCAGCATGGGCAAACAGAGTGAGACCCTGTCTCTAAAAGAAACAAACATACAAACAAAAATTATAAGAGTACATATGTCTTAGGATCTCCAGTTCTACCTTACTTAAAATGGCTCTAAACTTACAAGTAGAGGGTCTTCATGGTTCTGGGCTATCAATTCTATGATGTGTCTTAAGGAAGCCTAGTTCATGTCAGCAGGATTATCTGTCAAAAGATTATCTGGCCGGGCATGGTGGCTCACACCTGTAACTCCAGCACTTTGGGAGGCCAAGGTGGGAAGATTGCTTGAGGCCAGGGGTTCAAGACCAGCCTGGGCAACGTAGTCAGATTTTGTCTCTACAAAAAAAAGTATCCAGGCGTGGTGGTGCGTGCCTGTAGTCCAGCTACTGAGGAGGCTGAGGCAGAAGGATTACTCCAGCCCAGGAGGTCAAGGCTGCAATGACCCATGATAAGGCTACTGCACTCTAGTCTGGTGATCGAGCAAGACCCTATATAAAAAAATAAAAATAAAAAAATAATTATTTGCAGAAAAAGAAACCCAAATGGCCACTAAAAAGTATAAAGTATTACAGAAACATAAAAAATAAAACATAAATTAAAATTAAGAAATGAAAAGATGCTCAATCTCATCAGAAATCAGAGAAAGGCAAAAATCAAAAGGAGACACTCATTTGACTATGGGAGCCAAAGAAGTCTAACATCCTGGCCAGGCGTGGTGGCTCACGCCTGTAATCCCAGCATTTTGGGAGGCCGAGGCAGGCGGGTCATGAGGTCAAGAGACTGAGACCATCCTGGCTAACATGGTGAAACCCCGTCTCTACTAAAAATAAAAAAATTAGCCAGGCATGGTGGCAAGCGCCTGTAGTCCCAGCTAGTCGGGAGGCTGAGGGAGGAAAATCACTTGAACCTGGGAGGCAGAGGTTGCAGTGAGCCGAGATTGCACCATTGCACTCCAGCCTGGATGACAGAGACTCCATCTCAAAAAAAAAAAAGAAGTCTAACACCCTAAGGGGAGGGGTGTGAACCAGGACCACTACGGAAGAAAGCAAGTTCACACTATCCACTACCGACTGAGATTCACCCACCTTACACAACAAAGACCCTACTTTGAAGAACACATCCTAAGCTCCCAAATAAATTCCCACATGTGCTTAAAAAGACACGTAAGAAATGTCAATGGCAGGCCGGGCGCAGTGGCTCATGCCTGTATTCCAGCACTTTGAGAGGCCGAAGTGGGCAGATAACTTGAGGTCAGGAGTTCAAGACCATCCTGACCAACATGGTGTAACTCTGACTCTACTAAAAATACAAAATTAGCCAGGCATGGTGGCACCCCCCTGTAATCCCAGCTACTCAGGGGGCTGAGGCGGGAGAATCACTTGAACCCAGGAGCAGAGGTTGCAGTAAGCCAAGATTGCACTACCGCACTCCAGCCTGGGTGATAGAGTGAGACTCCGTCTCAAAAAAAAAAAGAAATGTCAACGGCAGCACTGTCAAAAGAGCAAAGCGGAACCCAACTTAAGAGCCCACTAATAAGGGAGAGGATGAAGGTGACTGAGGCATCCCTCCACACACAGAGCTGTTAGAGTGCATTTTGCCTGCATGAACCAACATGCCGCTGAATGACACACACAATCTGACATGCTGTTTACACCCAGAATGACACACACAATCTGATATGTGGTTTACACCCATCTTTCAAGATTCAAAACAAGTCTACACATGGTGTAAGGATGCACAGTATGTGATAAAAATATAAAATCAGGGACCGGAGAGGTACACACTGGCAGCTGGAGAGTAGTTGCCTCTGGAAAAGGAGGAAGGCAGATGAAATAGAAAGGCATATAAAGGGGATTTTGGTTGTGTCCTTTACAAACACAATGGGAGAAGAGCTGAGGCAGATGAGGCGAGAGGTTAACGTGTGTCACACACAGGTACTGGGTTCGTGTGGTTGGCTATCTTACCTCTATACTCTATTGAGTGCTTCATAATTTAAGATGCATGATTCTTACTGTGGTGGGAGTGGACGATGGCAGTTTGGCAACATCCACATTAAGATTGTACTTACACTTCACCCAAAACTTGTACCTTTAGTACTGGACCATACAGATGTGGTCACACATGTTTACAGACACATGTGCAAAGATATTCTGCACAGCGCTGTGCATAATAGCAAATGGTTGGCAATGACCTAATTCTATCTGTAAATTATTGTTAAAGAAACTCTGATTCGGCCAGGTGCAGTGGCTCACACCTGTAATCCCAGAACTTTGGGAGGCCAAGGCGGGCCGATCACAAGGTCAGGAGATCGACACTATCCTGGCTAACATGGTGAAACCTCGTCTCTACTAAAAAGAAAACACAAAAAATTAGCCAGGTGCAGTGGCACATACCTGCAGTTCCAGCTACTCAGGAGACTGAGGCAGGAAAATAGCTTGAACCCAGGAGGTGGACGTTGCAGAGAGCTGAGATCGTGCCACCGCACTCCAGCCTGGGTGACAGAGCGAGACTCCGTCTCAAAAAAAAAAAAAAAAAAGAAAGAAAAACAAACAAAACTAACAAAAACTCTGATTCATCCCTACAGGGAATACCATGCCACTATAAAAAAAAAAAAAGAGAGAGAAGGGGCTGGGCACGCTGGCTCATGCCTGTAATCCCAGTACTTTGGGAGACTGAGGCAGGCAAACTGCCTGAGCTCAGGAGTTCAAGACCAGCCTGGGCAACATGCCAAAACCCGTCTCTACAAAAAATAAATACAAAAATTGGCTGGGCGTGGTGGCACGCAACTGTAGTCCCAGCTACTTGGGAAGCTGAGGCAGGAGGATCACTTGAGCCTCAAGGCTGCAGTGAGCTGAGACTGCACCACTCCACTCCAGCCTGAGTGACATAGCAAGACCCTGTCTATCTATGTATCTATCTATGTATCTATCTATGTATCTATGTATCTATCTATCTATCTATCTATCTATCTATCTATCTATCTATCTATTTACTTACTTAGAAATAGTTTCACTCTGTCGCCCAGACTGCAGTGCAGTGGCAACATGTTGGCTCATCGCAACCTCCGCCTCCCAGGTTCAAGTGATTCTCCTGTCTCAGCCTCCCAAGCAGCTAGGATTACAGCGCCTGCCACCTGTATTTTGTATTTTTGTATTTTTAGTAAAGGTGGGTTTCACCATGTTGGCCAGGCTGGTCTCAAACTCCTGACCTCAAGTGATCTGTCTGCCTTGGCGTCCCAAAGTGTTGGGATTACAGGAGTGAGCCACTGCACCTGGCCCCATCTCTTTATACACCAATATAGAACAATCTTCATGATTAAGTTTTAAAAAAAAAATGCAAGATGGGAGCAGCTGCACACGGGGCAGGACTATGGGTGTGTGGGTGTATTCCAGTGTATTCCCAGAGTCGCCCTTGAGGAGGGTGCCAAGGAGATGCAGGCAGGGTGGGGGAGAGGCCTGCGGTGCACCTGCCTTCTGGTCTGCATGTGTACCACGTGCATGTTCTGTCCCAAAATTCTTTGTTAAAAAGAGATACCGGCCGGGCGCGGTGGCTCAAGCCTGTAATCCTAGCACTTTGGGAGGCCGAGACGGGCGGATCACGAGGTCAGGAGATCGAGACCATCCTGGCTAACATGGTGAAACCCCGTCTCTACTAAAAAATACAAAAAACTAGCCGGGCGCGGTGGCGGGCGCCTGTAGTCCCAGCTACTCGGGAGGCTGAGGCAAAAGAATGGCGTAAACCCGGGAGGCGGAGCTTGCAGTGAGCTGAGATCGGCCACTGCACTCCAGCCTGGGCGACAGAGCGAGACTCCGTCTCAAAAAAAAAAAAAAAAAAAAAAAAAGAGATACCATGTGAAATTTTCATTATTTAAGAAATTCCCACCAATAAGTGAGAAAAAAACAAACTATCCAATAGAAAATTGGGCTATAAACAGACAACTCATAAGAGAAATACGAATGGCCAGCCAGGCGCAGTGGCTCACGCCTGTAATCCCAGCACTTTGGGAGGCCAGAGCGGGCAGATCACGAGGTCAGGAGATTGAGACCATCCTAACTAACATGGTGAAACCCTGTCTCTACTAAAAACACAAAAAATTAGCTGGGCGTGGTGGCAGGCACCTGTAGTCCCAGCTACTTGGGAGGCTGAGGCAGGAGAATGGCTTGAACCTGGAAGGCGGAGGTTGCAGTGAGCCGAGATGGCGCCACTGCACTCCAGTCTGGGCGACAGAGTGAGACGCCATCTCGAAAGAAAAAAAAAAAAAGAAAGAAATACAAATGGCCAAAAAAAATTGTTTTTTTTTTTTTTTTTTTTTTTTGAGATGGAGTCTTGCTCTGTCGCCCAGGCTGGAGTGCAGGTGCGATCTCGGCTCACTGCAAACTCCGCCTCCCGGGTTCACGCCATTCTCCTGCCTCAGCCTCCTCAGTAGCTGGGACTACGGGCACCCGCCGCCACACCTGGCTAATCTTTTGTATTTTTTAAGTAGAGACAGGGTTTCACCATGGTCTCGATCTCCTGAGTTCGTGATCCGCCCGCCTCGGCCTCCCAAAGTGCTGGGATTACTGGTGTGAGCCACTGCGCCTGGCCAAGAAATGTATTTAAAAATGTTCAACTGGCCGGGTGCGGTGGCTCATGCCTGTAATCTTAGCACTTTGGGAGGCCGAGGGGGGCAGATCACCTGAGCTCAGGAGTTCAAGACCAGTCTGGGCAACATGGTGAAACCCCATCTCTACTAAAATACAAAAAATTAGCCGGGTGTGGCGGCGTGTGCCTGTAGTCCCAGTTACTCGGGAGGCTGAGGCAGGAGAATTGCTTGAACCTGGGAGGCAGAGGTTGCAGTGAGCCGAGATCACACCACCGCACTCCAGCCTTCCAGTCTGGGCGAGAAAGCACAAGACTTCCGTCTCCAAAAAAAAACTTCAACTACACTAACAAGGACAAACCAAAATGAAATGCCACAATTCACCTGCCAGATTGACAAAAGGCTGACTGACATCAGGGCTGGTGAGGACATGAGAAAATGGGCACCTTTGTATACGACTGGTGGGCAGGATGAGAGACAACCTTAGTAGTGGGAATTCATTAGGCCTGCCTGAACTTCCCCCCACTGGGTTTAACAGCCTTATGAAGATATAATCCACATACCAACAAGTCACCCACTTACAATGTACAATTCAATGGCTTCTAGTACATTCACAGTTGTTCAACCATCACCACAAACAATTTTAGCACATTTTTATCACCCCAATCTTCCCACCCCCCAAGACCCAGGAAACCACTCATCTATTTTCTGTCTATGTATTTGCTTATTCTGGACATTTCATATGAATGAAATCACACAGTGTGTGGCCTGTTGTGTCCAGCTTCTTTCACTGAGCCTAATGTCTCCCTTTTCTTTTTGAGACAGGATCCACTCTGTGACCCAGGCTGGAGTGCAGTGGCACAATCATAGGTCAGCGCAACCTCCAACTCCAGGGCTGAAGTGATCCTCCGGCCTCAGCCTCCCAAAGTGTTGGGATTACTGGCGTGAGCCACTGCACGCAGCCCAGCCTAATGCTTGAGGGTTCACCCATGCCGCAGCATGCATCAGAACTTCACTACCTTGTAGGGCCGAATAATATCCTGCTATATAGATAGATATTTTGTTTATCAATTCCTCAGTAGATGGACTTGTGGGTTGTTTCTACTTTTTGGCAATTATGAATAATACTGCTATGAATATTTATGTACAAGGTTCTGTGTGGACAGGCTTGCACCTGTAATCCCAGCACTTCGGGAGGCTGAGGTGATCGCTTGAGCTCAGGAATTCAAGACTAGCCTGCACAACACGCTGAGACCCCCAACTCTACCAAAAAAAAAAAAATTAAATATTTAGCCAGGGTGTGGTGGCATGCACCTGTGGTCCCAGCTACTTGGGGGCTGAGGCAGGAGGATTGCTTGAGCCCAGGAGGTTGAAGCTGCAGTAAGCCATCATCTCGCCATTGAACTCCAGCCTGGGACACAGGGCAAGATCCTGTCTCAAAAAAAGAATAAAATAAAATAGAAATACAATATACAGCAACAACTGTAAGTGTATTAAAGTTTTGTGTAAAAGGATATTCCTGGAGCACTGTTTATAATTGCAAAATGTTGAAAACTAAGTTTCTACTAATAAGAAACTCATTGAATTAACTGGGGTAGATTGTACACGGAATACTGTACAAAGACAAGATGTCTATAAGATGTCTCTAAGTTACACAATAAAAGTAGAATCCCACTTTGTTCAAAACACAAAGCAATGTGCACACACTTGCCTACAGACACACCTTTCCACAGCAGAGGAAAAGTCCCAGGGCAGCTCTTTCCCAAACCAAGTGGGTATCTTAGGGAGGTTGAAAAACAGAGGAAGATCTTTGCCTTTTTTTTTTTTTTGAAACAGAGACTCTCTCGCTCTGTCATCCAGGCTGGAGTGCAGTGGCGCGATATCAGCTCACGGCAACCTCCGCCTCCTGGGTTCACACCATTCTCCTGCCTCAGCCTCCCGAGTAGCTGGGAATATAGGCGCCCGCCACCACACCCAGCTGATTTTTGGTATTTTTAGTAGAGACGGGGTTTCACCATGTTAGCCAGGATGGTCTTGATCTTCTGAGCTCGTGATCCACCTTCCTCAGCCTCCCAAAGTGCTGGGATTACAGGCGTGAGCCACCACACCTGGCCTCTAACTTCTTATTCTATACAATTTTTCTAAGTGACAGGATTATGAGTGCTATTTACTTTTAAAATATTTTTCCATATTTTTCAAATAGTATTTTCAAAATTATTACAGGAATAGGTGTCTATTTCTACTCACCATTGTACCCTTAACGCCAAAGCACCACTCAACACTGGGCGTCAACAGATAAAGAAAATGTGTTGAATAAATGAACGAAAAGCAGTTATTTCTGTGCAAAGGAAAATTCTGTAATAGCTTATACTTCAGTAATATGGTTCCTCATTTGCTGTGACTACATTACATGCTAATAAACAGGGTCACTTACGTGATTCAGAAAATACTGCACGATTATCTCATGGCCAGCCGCAGCTGCTTCCATCAAAGGAGTAAATCCATATATCGGCTCCCTGCAAGATGTGGGCCACAGTCAGATGACTGGCAGAGACAAGTTCTGCCAGGCAAAAACTCCCTGCTGAAGATAAACCCAGGGCAGTGCACGAATCACCGAACCCTCAGTGTAGAACACTCTCTCTCCCTTTCAAGAATTAACAGGTGAGATGAGAATAACACATCAGCTCCATTTACTCTTCTGGTGTCTGTCCCCAGGGCTGGTCTTTGTCCTAAAGACGGATGTCTGCCTATCATCCCTCCTGTTGGCTATTCTCTGCTACCTCTGAAATCTCCACCTCAATCATATTCAAAATGCAGTTCTGACTCCTTACTCCTCACAGAAAGCCAACGTCTCCCATCCATTCATCCAAATCCTAGCTTCAACATCCTCCACGAACCCACTCTGAAAAGCTCAAGTACTAATGATCTAAGCTGTCCTTGCTATGCTTAGCTCCTGAAGCTTGCTTTTCATACTTGGTTATGCTAACTCGGCACTGTCTTCAGAGGGCTTCCGAATCCCTCCTTGTCTCATGCTGGTCTAGAAGTCAGGAAGCATGCACGGGAAATGCTGGTTTTCATCCATTCTAAGACACACAGTGTTCATATTTTAACATCTCTGAAGTCAGAAAACATCTTTAAACCAACAGGTGAGTTGAATGTTAATTAGTAGCATATTTTTTCTTTCTCAGTGGCATACAAAATTATGGGGTGTCTTAGGATGGATGACAGCCAGGGTGGGTCTGCATTGGTACCCACTGTGTTTGTTCAAAGGTGATATCACAACAAGCTTTAGACAACAATCCCACTTCCAACTTATAAAACTCAAGACTGGTTTTTTGTTTGTTTGTTTTTGAGGAGTTTTGCTCTTGCTGCCCAGGCTGGAGTGCAAAGGCATGATCTCAGCTCACTGCAACCTCTGCCTTCCGGTTTCAAGTGATTCTCCTGCCTCAGCCTCCTGAGTAGCTGGGACTGCAGGCGCCCGCCACCAAGCCCAGCTAATTTTTGTTTTTTCAGTAGAGACAGGGTTTCACCATGTTGGCCAGGCTGGTCTTGACCTCCTGACCTCACGATCTGCCCTCCTTGGCCTCCCAAAGTGCTAGGATTACAGGTGTGAGCCACCACTCCCGGCCAAAACTCATGACTGTTTTTAAAGCATCACCTCATCTCATCCATACAAAAGGCAAGAAAATGGAAGGAATTTGCATGTAATGTATGACATTTAAATGCCATTCAGTATGTTAGGCCCCTGGCATACAATAAAACATGTAATTCTTACAACTCTATGACCCAGATGGGTTTCAGATAAAGAACATGAAGCTGAGAGGGCTTGAAGAGATGCACTCACAGATGTGGGAAAAGGCCCACGCCTTCAAGGACTCTCGTCCTACCCCTCATCTTGAGCCTTTCCTGCCGAAGCAGGGTGGCCCTAAACTCTGGTTAGCTGCCTCCAGAGCCAACCTCCTTAGAGTCAGATGACACCTAGGCCACTCCTGTGGCCACTAAAGACGTGGCAATCACCTCACGTTGGCATTGGCTCCACTGTCCAAGAGGAACCTGACCATGTGCTGGTGCCCGGCGCTGGTACAGTGGAAAAGGGCCGTCCAGCCCTGGATGTCTTTCATTTCTAGCTCTGCACCTTGCTTCAAGAGAACACAGAACGTGCGTTACGGCCTCATCTCCTCTGCGTGGGGCGGGCGCCCTCCAGGCGGCCATGCTGCAAGAATCAGAAATGATTACACGAGCACACACGAACACCATGACCTGCAGTGGTTTGCGTCTCTGTCAGGGCGGTCAGGGAGCCCCTCAGGTTTCTGGGCCTGAGTTCCCTCGTAGCTCACCTGGAGGAGAAAGTAGGCGATGCTCTCGTTGCCACAGCTGGAGGCCAGCATCAGTGGAGTCTGCCCTTCTGGGGTCGGCACATTCACACTCACCCCCGCCTCAAGAAGCAGGTGCACGATGGTGTCGTGGCCAATGTAGGAGGCATACATCAGCGGGGTCCAGCCACCACCGTTCTTCTTATTCAAATCTAACTCTCTCCTAAACAAACGCAAGATACGCTAGACATGGCCAGCCGCCTCACATGTGGGGTTCGCCAAAGCCGGTGGCGAGCCTAGGCCAGGCGGGATGAGTTGACAGGAAGCAGAAGTTATCTGCCACCCTGGACGTTGTGGGCACTGGGGGCAGGCAGGCAGAGAAATGCTGACAGTTGCTCGTACACTGCCTCGTGAGGCCCTGAGCCTTCGTCTCCTTGCGCTGATTTCGCATCCTCCTAGCCCGAGGCCGGCTATGTTCTTTCACACCACCAGACAGACAGATGGCGCTCAACCAAGGAGTATCTGGCAACGTCTGGAGGCATTTTTGGTTCTCACAGCTGGGCAGGGAAGGGCTGCTGGCATTTAGCAGGTGGAGGCCCAGGCTGCTGCTAAACATCCCACAGTGCCCAGGACAGCCCCACAGCAAAGAATGATCCAGCATGGACTGTCAACACAGCCACAGTTGAGAAACCCTGACCACCGCAGGACTGGCATCTACTAGCCCAGTGCTAGGTGGAGAGGAGCACTGAGGAAAGAAAGGACTCCACCGTGGACAAGTCCCACCGCCACTGATTCATCCTTTGTCACCTCACCCTAAAAAAACATTCTTGAAAAATCTGTGACCAAAGAATCCCATCTTTCTCACTGACTTCCGTTAAAATTCTGGAAATGTATTTTCCCATGGGAAAAACCTGTGGGCTTCCTAGTCGTGACTTTGGGGTTGGGACAAGGGAGTCACGTTTAAAACAATACCCACTTGCATGGCTACCTGGGATCCTACAGGGTTAACCCCCACAGGACTTTCTTCCCTTCCCCAATTCTTGCCTGCAGTGGGGGTAACAACTGGAGACTGAACCCCGGGATCTGTCCCTTTTGTGGGATTCACACTTTTTTTTTTTTTTTTTGAGACAGTCTCGCTCTGTTGCCCAGGCTGGAGTGCAGCAGTGTGATCTCAGCTCACTGCAACCTCCACCTCCCAGGTTCACGCCATTCTCCTGCCTCAGCCTCCCAAGTAGCTGGGACTACAGGTGCCCGCCACCACGTGGGCCTGGCTAGTTTTTTTGTATTTTTTAGTAGAGACGGGATTTCACTGTGTTAGCCAGGATGTCTCGATTTTCTGACCTCGTGATCCGCCCGCCTCGGCCTCCCAAACTGCTGGGATTACAGGCGTGAGCCACCGCGCCCGGCCGGGATTCACCTATTACACCACACCAGGCAACTACCTTCCATTGCCTGGCAGCCCTCAGTGACTCTGGGATGCACACCCAGGCAGCCATTCCAGAAGGTCCTGATACCAGGGTTCAGTGGCAGCCCCTGGCCAGGGGGCTGCATGCAGATGCTTCTGCAACAGGGCTCGAATGCACCCAGCTCGTCCTAACACTACCTTCCTTTACACAACAGCAGAGCGCCTTTCTGGGGCTCTCTCACCACTCCTCGTTCAGCCCCACCCCTCCCTTCTGATGCCCCCGTCTCCCCTCAGGCCCCATCCCGTGCTTACTGTCAGCAAGCCTCCACCTCAGCTAGTGTCAAAATCCCACCACAACACAAACAGCTCCCGCTGCTCCTCTGCGGAGCCATTCTGGACTCTGCATCTTAACAGGACACGCAAAGACTTAGGAGCCTGAGAATTCCAAACATGACCCTGTGAGGGGTCGCACTGACTGCATACCCAACTGCCTATGCCTAGAGCTTCCTGCAGGGGGAGCACAACAGACTACCCTGTACCAAGCTGCACCAGCGCTCCACGGGCTGGGTATGTCTAAGTGAGGGCCACAAGCTGGGAACCGGAGACCTGGGGCTTCAGCAAGGCTTTGTTCTGGCTCACTGGGAACTGGAAGAGGCACGCGGAGATAAGGAGAGAGGTCACTGCACCACAATATCAAATGAGAACCAGGAGACAGAGTTACGCAGTGTGTGGAACATGACGGGGAAGAAGTGAGGAGACTACCCTTTTCCAAAAACAAGATGATCACATCCTGATATGGGCAAGACTCAGCCATGGGCCCAGCCAGGGGCTTTGCATTGTCTCTAACTATTGCATACAGATTACCAAAGTGCAGGTGGGCAGTGAGGTCTGGAGGCCATTCCCCAGAGGCACGGAAAACCCAGCCTCTCTCAGTAGCAGAAGCTAGAGGGGAACAGGGATCACAGGGATCGAATGAACCCTCCAGGAAAAGAAGGCCAGGGATCACTTTCCTTTTTCTTTCTTTTTTCTTTTTTTTTTTTTTTTTGAGAAGGAATCTCACTCTGTTGCCAGGCTGGAGTGCAGTGGTACAATCTCAGTTCACTGCAACCTCCACCTCCCAGGTTCAAGCGATTCTCCTGCCTCAGCCTCCTGAGTAGCTGGGATTACAGGTACATGCCACCACGCCCAGCTAACTTTTATATTTTTAGTAGAGATGGGGTTTCATCACATTATCCAGACTGGTCTCAAACTCCTGACCTCAAGTGACCCGTCCACCCCGGCCTCCCAAAGTGCTGAGATTACAAGCATGAGCCACTGTACCCGGCCTTCACTTTCTGTCTTTATTTTTATTTTGCTTGTTTGTTTGGGCATTTCTGCAATTAGTGAATAAAATTAGTCTGGTTAAAGAATGACTGTTTATAAGCTTCTGATCAAAGTTTATACCCTCTTTTTCTTCCCAGGAATAAAAACTGCCTCTTTGTCAGTGCCCAGCATCAATAATTACTGACAGCTGCCTGAGATAAGCAGGTTAACCTATTCTACACGCATTACACATCCACATCTGTGTGCAAAGCCCCATCACGTGGGATCCGAAGCCATTACTGCGCTACTCAAAATGTGACAGGGAAGCTCCCGCGATCTCTTACCGCTGCACACATTCCTTCACCACTTCATACTGGCCAATGGAAGCAGCTGTGTGAAGATCCAGGGGGACGTCCAGCTCCTCCCGGCTGACCTGTGCCCCCAGCCCATGCCACATGGACAAGCTGCGGTTCAGGAGTTCCGGCTCGCTGGCTTCATCGCTGAGCTCGGACATCACTGAGGAGGAAGGGCCAAGGGTTAGATCTTTCCTGGCTGGTTGTTCCAGGGCATGAAACAGGCTGCTCCTGCCCCTGCTACACCACTACACTAGCAGACTGATAACCCACTGCACTAGCAGACTGATAACTAGCAGACTGATAACCAGCACACTGTTAACTGTGGAGTACGTCCTCCTCCTTCCATCCTCAGGCACCAGGTAAAAGAGAATTTTCCATCAACTCTAGGAACCTGACAACCTCTTGGATGGGCAGTAAAGAAATGCTAATTGGGTTATTTAACCAAATCAGCTCCTTGATGTGGTGGGGAAGAACCCTGGATTTGGGGTTAGATCAAAATTCAGCTCGGACCAGGTGTGGTGGCTCACACCTGTAATCCCAGCACTTTGGGAGGCTGAGGTGGGTGGATCACTTGAGGTCAAGGGTTCAAGACCAGCCTGGCCAACATGGTGAAATTCCGTCTCTACTAAAAATACAAAAATTAGCTGGGCGTGAAGGCCAGCTACTCGGGAGGCTGAAGTAGGACAATCAATTGAACTGGGGAGGCGGAGGTTGCGGTGAGCAGAAATCAGGCCATTGCACTCCAGCCCGGGCGACAGAGCAAGACTTTGTCTCAAAAAAAAAAAAAAAAAAGAAAAGAAAAAAAAAGGCACCTCTGCTACTCAGCACCTCCAATCCCTAGTGCCTCACCGTCTAACAGGGACATATCTGAAAAGGCTGCTATTATGATACATGAAAGAATGGATAAACAAACGGTGGCACATCCGTATAATGGATGCTACTCAGCATTAAACACAAGGATCCAACAGTTGACATGCAACACATGAACGAATTTCAAATGCTTCAAGCTAAATGGAAGAAGCCTGCCTACTGTATCATTTCACTTACACGACATTCTGTAAAAGGCAAAATTAAAGGGTTGGAGGTTAGGGGCGAGAGGGAATTTGGGGGACAATAGACCTGTTCTGTATGACTGGGATGGTGGATCTGTGCCTCTATGCCTTTATGAAACCACAGACCTGAACACCAAAATGAATTTTACTATATGTAAATTGCATTCATTTTTTTTTAGACAGTCTTGCTCTGTTGCCCAGGCTGGAGTGCAGTGGCGTGATTTCAGCTCACTGCAACCTCTGCTTCCTGGGTTTAAGGGCTTCTTGAGCCTCAGCCACCTGAACAGCTGAGATTACAGGTGTACGCCACCATGCTAGGCTAATTTTTGTATTTTTAGTAGAGACAGGGTTTTCACCATGTTGGCCAGGCTGGTCTTGAACTCCTGACCTCAGATGATCCACCCGCCTCAGCCTCTCAAAGTGCTAGAATTACAGGCATGAGTCACCGCACCTGGCCTACAAACTTTAAATATAAATTAATTTTTCTGGAATGGTTATGAAATTGAAAATTTCAAAAAAGTAAAGAAAAATAAATTTTTCTGAGAAAAACAGAAAGCAATTCCCCAACACAGAAACCAGGATGTGATTGGTGACACTCAGCAACGGCCAGCTGAACAGGAATCCACTTTGGCATCCTTTGAAGAGAGAGATATGGGGGGAAATATAATAGGGCAGTGAATTGGTGGGGTGACGCTTTTCCCAAGATGGGCCTACATGGGTAACAGCACATCAGGAAACCCCAAATCAAGGCCAAGTCATTAGCTTCCTAGTAGAATCCTTAGGTACAAGAGTGCCAGGAAACAAGGGTAGGAAAGGCAGCAAAGGCGAAAACAAAGGCCTTGTCATGTTGCCATCACCTACAGGTGCTATGGCAGTTAATAGATGCAATGAGGACCTCAGTTTCTACTAAAGAATGCTTCCAAGCCCCAGGTGATAGCCAAGATGGCTGAAGAAACAAGCCACCAATGTTGGGGACAAACACTTCACAGGCCCTTGGCGAGAGTATTTGTAGGTGTGGTGGGGCAGGCAAAGCCCTCCCTCCTGGAACCATCACCTCTTCAGCTGGCAGAGCCCAAGATCATGCAGTCCCCTCCCTCACTCTGCAGGTGAGAATCCCACCCTCAACCGTCCTGGCCAAGGGCGCCTGGATAAGACACCAAAGGCTCGGCTGGGCGCGGTGGCTCACGCTTGTAATCCCAGCACTTTGGGAGGCCGAGACGGGTGGATAACAAGGTCAGGAGATCGCGACCATCCTGGCTAACACGGTGAAACCCGTCTCTACTAAAAAATACAAAAAAAACTAGCCGGGCGTGGTGGCGGGCGCCTGTGGTCCCAGCTACTCCGGAGGCTGACGGAGGAGAATGGCGTAAACCCGGGAGGCGGAGCTTGCAGTGAGCTGAGATCCGGCCACTGCACCCCAGCCTGGGCGGACAGAGCGAGACTCCGTCTCAAAAAAAAAAAAAAAAAAAAAAAAGAAACCAAAGGCTCTGAGCTGAGTGTCACTTCAGAGTCCCTTCCATACCTCCCTCAAGCCTTCACTGGGCATGTCTCTTCCACTCCAAAGGCCTCCTGCAGGGTGAGGCCGTGTTCTCTATTTATTGGAGACTTGCATGTCTGACACCCCCCAAGGACTGAGGGATAATCAGAACCAGACCAAGCCTGATAGACCACTGGAGGCCAAGGGTTCGAGACTAGCCTGGCCAAAATGGTGAAATCTCATCTTTACTAAAATTACAAAAATTAGCCGGGCGTGGTGGTGGGCGCCTGTAGTCTTCAGTATTCGGGAGCCTGAGGCAGGAGAATCACTTGAGTCTGGGAGGCGGCTGCAGTGAGCCGATATCAAGCCACTGCACTCCAGCCTGGGCAACAGAGTGTCTCAAAAAAAAAAAAAAAAAAAAAAACTAAAGTCAAAACTAAAAGTCCCATCCCATCCCGAGTGATGTGGTGTAAAGTAGCACTGGTGTCCCTACTTTACAGGTGTGGTGTAAAGTAGCACTCGAGATAGGATATTTCATTCAACTTTTTGGTTCTGTCCACTCTGAAAATGTGAAGTATCTGTTACCCTTACAATAAATCCTAAAGAAAATGTGGTACTTAGACACAATGGAGTACTATTCAGCCATAAAAAAAAGAGATCCTGTCATTTGCAAAAACATGGATGGAAGTGGAGGTCATTACGTTAAGTGAACTAAGCCAGGCACAGAAAGACAAACACTGCATGCTCTTACTTATTTGAGGTTATCTAAAAATCAAAACAATTGAACTCATGGAGATAGAGAGCAGAAGAATGGTTACTTCTATTGTAACCAAGGCTGGAAGGGTAGTGGAGGGTGGGGATGGTTAATGAATACAAATAAAAAATAGAGCGAATAAGATGTACTATTTGACAGCACAACAGGGTGACTATAATCAATATAATCTAATTGCACAATTTATTTATTTTTATTTTTTATTTTTTTGAGACGGAGTCTCACTCTTGCCCAGGCTAGAGTGCAGCGGCGTGATCTCGGCTCACTGCAACCTCCGCCTCCTGGGTTCAAGTGATTCTCCTGCCTCAGCCTCCCAAGTAGCTGGGATTACAGGTATGAGCCACCACGCCAGGCTAGCTTTCGTATGTTTAGTAGAGATGGACTTTCCTCATGTTGGCCAGGCTGGTCTCGAATCCTTGACTTCAGGCGATCCGCCCACCTCGGCCTCCCAAAAGGCTAGGATTACAGGCGTGAGTGAGCCACCGCGCCTGGCTGCACATTTAAAAACAACTAAAAGAGGCCGGGCGCGGCAGCTCAAGCCTGTAATCCCAGCACTTTGGGAAGCTGAGACGGGCGGATCACGAGGTCAGAAGATCGAGACCATCTTGGCTAACACAGTGAAACCCCGTCTCTACTAAAAATACAAAAAACTTAGCCGGGCGTAGTGGTGGGCACCTATAGTCCCAGCTACTCGTGAGGCTGAGGCAGGAGAATGGTGTAAACCCGGGAGGCTGCACTCCAGCCTGGGCGACAGAGCGAGACTCCATCTCAAAAAAAAAAAAAAAAAAAACCTAAAAGAGTATAATCAGACTGATTGTAACACAAAGGATAAATGCTTGAAAGAATGGCGACCCCATTTTACATGATGTGAGTATTACGAACTGCACGCCTGTATCAAATCTCTCATGCACGCCATAAATTTATACACCTACTACGTACCCACAAAAATGAAAAAATTTTTTAAAATCTTAACAAATGTGATGCTGGTGGAAACTGTCACGCCCACAGAGGAGGTCTGTGAAAGCCCCCGGGCACCGCCTCTCGCCCCGTGGAACCGCAGCGGGAACCGGCGCTTCGCAAAGCTAGCTCACTGGCCCCGGGGCGGGTCCCTGGCCGACAACCCCAGAACTCACAGCAGTGACGCTTCCCGACGCCCCTGGCCACATACCCACAGGAACCCTACCGTGCACAGAGCATTAGTGTCCCCACGCCACAGCCACATAAAGAAAATGTGGGACTCGGTCCTCCAGTCACGCGGCGAGCAAGTGCAGCGCGGGACGCCCGAGTGCCGGGTCAGGGCGGGCAGCAAGTGCCGGCAAATGGTGGGGCCGGGCCGCTGCGGAACCCACCTGTGCTGGGCCTCAGGCCTTGCGCCGCCCTCCGGCTGCCGCCGCCAACCCCGCAAACAACTAGCCGCCACGCTCCCTTGCCGGGCCACCGCCCCCGGCACCCGCCCCGGAAGTAGTTGCGGGAGGGCGCGGAGCACGCCGGGAAGCTCACGGGTCCACACCGGGACAGCTCCCGGGCGCCGTGGAATGCACACGTCCCACACCCGGACCTTCCGGTCAGCTTCCCGGCTCGTTGTATGATACCCGCGACAGCCAATGAGCAAGTGGTGTTTGTCCTACCCAGTCCCCGCCCTGGCCAGGGGAACCAATCCCATTGCAGAAGAGGCAGAACGCGCAAAGGCCCGAAAGAGGAGCGGGAGGAACGGGGCGGCAGTCTAGTAATGTAAAGCTCCGCTAAGAGGAAGAGTGCCGAAGAAGGGGACAGTCTCTGTACCTGTGGCGCCGCCCGAGGGACGGACGCGAATGGAGTGGCGCGCTGGAGGCTGTTTACAGCCCTGTTAGGACCGCGCAGGGAGTGGAGGTGGAAGCCTCAGGTGAGGGGCCTCGGGCCTGCTGCGCCTGCAGGGAGTTGAACAAAACGCGGGGAAACACGGGCTGGGGGTGTGTGAGAGGAGGAGCGATGGGCTTTCCACTTCCACAGCTTTAAAATTTAAAGGCTCGACCCGGGAGGCTGTTGGCGTCTGGTTTCCATGACAACCGGCAGCCTCGTGGCAGGCGGGCTGGGGGCGGGGTTCTGGGGACCTGGGCGGGGCTGTGGCGGGCCTAACGGGCTGCAGCTGAGAAACTGACCCCCGAGCCGGAGCCGGAAGGCCGTTATTCAGTGGCGGCTCCGAGCCTCCCCTTCGCCTTTTGGATGCGCCGAGCTCCTCATCGTGGCGTTCAGGGCCCTGCATTGTCTGGTCCGTTTTCACCGCAGATTCCAGCAACTGACACTTTCTTCCCTTAAACCTGTTGGGCGGTTCATTCCTTTGAGCCACTGTACGTGCTCTTCCTTCTGCCGCTAATGCCGTTCCCTCGCCTATTGTCTTGTTCGCCTGAAGAGTATCAGAGTCTCTGGAGGCCCTCTTCACCTCGACGATTCTGTTGCCCTAAGAAATACTGTGCCCTGAATTGCGGAACAGAGCTCTAGTTACAAAAAACACCCGCGGAGTGTGTGCACCAGATGCGCCCCCAACCTGCTGCTCCCAGTTGATAGTGCACCAAGCACCTGCCCTGGTCCCAGAAGCACAGAGGAAGCAAGCAGCCCCCAATTCACATCTCCTGCCGCTGCCCTGATTGGGGATGAAGGGCCACTGACTGCAGGGCCAAAGCCACAGCGGCCTCTCCGGCTGCAGGGTTCTCCTGACACTGACTCTAGAGGACCCTCACCCCCCGGCTCTCAAGCTCAAGCTCCCCAGTCCCCTGAAGAACAGGACCATCTCCTTTAAGACTCTAAGATACAAATGCAGGGGCTGGTCAGAGTGGTGACTCCAAAAAAAAAAAAAAAATCACTGGGTGACTGCAAACTGTCAGCCAGGCACGGTGATACATGTCTGTAATCGCAGCACTCTGGGAGGCCGAGGCGGGCGGATCACGAGGTCAGGAGATCGAGACCATCCTGGCTAACACGGTGAAACCCCGTCTCTACTAAAACTACAAAAAATTAGCCGGGCGAGGTGGCGGGCGCCTGTATTCCCAGCTACTCGGGAGGCTGAGGCAGGAGAATGGCTTGAACCTGGGAGGCGGAGCTTGCAGCGAGCTGAGATTGCACCACTGTACTCCAGCCTGGGCGACAGACTGAGACTCTGTCTCAAAAAAAAAAAAAAAAAAAAAGCAAGGTGTCTCTCTTCTGTTCCTTGGTAAAGGGCAGCGAAGGGTAGTAGGACTTGAAATTACCCCGATTCAGAGATTCAGAGTCTATTGTGGCTATTTACTAAACACCCTGAGGCTATGAAATGAAGCAAATAGTGATGCTATATGGCGTATATATAAAATATACCTATATATCATTACATATCATACATGTGACATTCTATATAACATATACACATATCGCCGGGCGCGGTGGCTCAAGCCTGTAATCCCAGCACTTTGGGAGGCCGAGACGGGCAGATCATGAGGTCAGGAGATCGAGACCAGCCTGGCTAACACGGTGAAACCCCCTCTACACCAAAAAAATACAAAAAACTAGCCGGGCGAGGTGGTGGGCGCCTGTAGTCCCAGCTACTCGGGAGGCTGAGGCAGGAGAATGGCGTAGACCTGGGAGGCGGAGCTTGCAGTGAGCTGAGATCCGGCCACTGCACTCCAGCCTGGGCGACAGAGCAAGACTCTGTCTCAAAAAAAAAAAACAAAAAAAAACATATACACATATCTACATACGCATATTTATATCAATACATATATTTGTATATTATGTATATATCACTATATATGTGATATACCTGCAGGCTCCACATGTGTCCATGAGCGGACACACACACACACACACACAGAGTGCCTGGCACTCAGTAACAGGAGCTTGCATAACCTGAAGGAAACAGGCAGGTGGTGAGGCCTGCCAGCCTATTTGGTCACCTATAGCTGGTAGGGCAGCCCCTGCTCTCCTGACCTTCGATGGCCTGGACCCTCTTCCATCACCCCTTGTACCCCACAGAGCTCCTCGGATGATGGTGCACTGAGAAGGCATCCAGAAACCTGGGCCCTCATGGCATCCAACGACGAAGGTATGGCACCCTCGCTGGGCTCTCCCTGGGCCTCCCAGACGGGGCCCTGGGACGCCATCCTCAAGGCTGTCAAAGATCAGCTCCCGTCTCTGGACTCAGACTCCTCCTTGGTAAGCAGAAACTCTCTCCCTGGATGCCTTGTCCTTCCTACCAGAGCAGGCATGACGTTGACCAGGATAGCTTTGGAGCACTTCTCTGAAGACTTCTCCCGCTGATCTGTGCAGTTTGTTGTCATTTTACTTTAAATCACATGGCCAGACTCAAAGTTGTGTTTTCTGGGTGCCTATTTCCTTCTTTACTCTTTCTTCTGCCTTGAGTGTCATCTCTGAGCATGGGTATTGGTGCTCAGCATCTTGGGAGACCCTTTCAGTTGGGTTCTGGTGCTGACTTGGAACCCAGGTCAACTCGATGCAGCAGCTCTGTCCTTTCCATTCTGCTATTCTCCACTCAGGCCAGGACAGGACCAGAACACCCACTGAGAATGCACAATTCCAGTGCACTGTGATGAGCCTTCGAGGGATTCTGCATTTGTGGTTTGGGGTCCCTGAAATGGCCCTCAAAGACACTCAGACCAATAGCCATAGGTGCAGGTGTAAGATGCTGCTGAAGATGCTCCTGGCAGGGGCTCCTCAGTGCACAGGTTGGCACTGGGTGTTGAGAGACAGTGTGAGGGTTTTAAAAGAAACAGGCTGGGTTTAGGTCCTACCTGGGCACCAGCAACAGAGCTTCAGGGACCTCAGACGTCATCCAGTGCATGGCGAGGCTAAGGAGTACCTATGGGGACCCCGCACCTCAGTGCTCAGTGCGTTTTCACACCATCAGTCTCATTTGAGAGTATGAGCCCCAGCCCCTTTAAGAAGACACACTAAGCTGTGTGATAGCTCAGGGTCACAGGGGACGGGGAGGGCTGGACCCTGCTTTCAACTGCCACCTTGCTGCCCTGTTCATGTCACACGAGGCATTAATGAAGCACCTGCTGTCTGCAAGGTACTTGCAGAACCAGGAGCCTGAATCTTACCTCCACGAGGTGGTACTGCCGAGCTGATTTCTAAACGGTGGCAAGAAGCCACGCACAGCAAGGCTAACTGGGAGAGAACCAGATCTCCCCCAGGCTCCTGAGCAGCAGGGCTAGGCGGGCTGGGCGTGCTGGGCTGGAAGTGAGGGTGGAGAGCAGGGACGGCTGGGCCCTCAGGGCTCTGCCTGCTGCCGTGTCTTCCAAAAGCCCTCTCATTTGTCCACAGTCGGACTATGGGGAAGAGGAGCTGTTCATCTTCCAGCGAAACCAAACCGCCCTGATTCCAGACCTATCAGAGGAGCTGGCTGAAGATCCTGCCGATGGCGACAAGTCCAGGACCTGGGCCGCTGCAGCTGAAGAATCCCTTCCCGAGGTCTGTGGGACACAGAAGAGTGTGCGCCTGTGTGTGTGCAATGTAAGTCTAAACTGACTGATCTAAACCACTGGTCTAGCATTTCCATGACACCCAGTCCTTTTTTTGGTCCCATGTACAACCCAAGGTATTCAGATGCCCAACATCTAACCTCCACACACCTCCCTCTCCCGGGGAGCCCAGCACCTTAGGGCTGGTGTGCGGATTTTCCATCTGATTTTGACCCTCCTCTTCCTCTTGATCGCTCCTATCCTGTTTTCTACCATGGCATCCTGAATAGCTTCTGGCCATTGTCATGACTGATTGTCCTAAATGTCTCTCCCTTAATCCAGCTGGCTTCATGGCTACCTGGCTCATCCCAGCACCCAGCAAGTACACAGGAACTCTGGTTTACTAAACTGCTAAACTAAACTGCTACAGGCTACTGTGGGGAGTGGGAGGGAGGAAGATGGCCCATCAGTGCCTGAGCAAGCACAAAAGCTGGACCTCGCGGGAGGGACACCCCAGGAGACAGTGAGCAAGTGTGGACTAAGCGTGCCAACACAGGCCTTCGGTGCCAGTGCCGCACACTGAGACAGACGTTCCCATGAGGCCAGAGTTTGAGACCCCTGGGCAATACAGCAAGACTCCATTTCTGGCTGAGCACAGTGGCTCATGCCTGTAATCCCAGCATTTTTGGGAGACCAATGTGGGTGGATCACTTGAAGTCAGGAGTTTGAGACCAGCCTGGTCAACATGGTGAAACACTACCTCTACTAAAAATACAAAAATTAGCTGGGCATGGTGGCAGGTGCCTGTGATCCCAGCTACTCCAGAGGCTGAGACAGGAAAATCGCTTGAACCCCGGAGAGCAGAGGTTGCAGTGAGCCAAGATCACGCCACTGCACACTCCAGCCCGGGCAACAGAGTGAGACTCCATCTTAAAAAAAAGAAAACAGGCCGGGCGCGGTGGCTCAAGCCTGTAATCCCAGCACTTTGGGAGGCCGAGACGGGTGGATCACGAGGTCAGGAGATTGAGACCATCCTAGCTAACACGGTGAAACCCCGTCTCTACTAAAAAATACAAAAAGCTAGCCAGGTGATGTGGCGGATGCCTGTAGTCCCAGCTACTTGGGAGGCTGAGGCAGGAGAATGGCGTGAACCCGGGAGGCGGAGCTTGCAGTGAGCTGAGATCCGGCCACTGCACTCCAGCCTGGGCGACAGAGCGAGACTCCGTCTCAAAAAAAAAAAAAAAAAAAAAAAGGAAAACAGTGTAGAGGCACTAACCCACTTCCAAAATGGGGGCGGGGCCTAGCTCCAGCGTCGCTTCTCTCAGGTATTCTGCTGAGAACCATTAACCTACTGAATGAAGGGGGCACAGGCACTGAACCAGATGATCTCACAAAACCAGGACATGCCCCCAGCCACCCATCACCTTGAAGGAAATCCCCCATCTGCCCTGCCATGCCTAGACCTAGGTCTGAAATAACCCCACACAGGAGAGATCCCCAGGGTGGCTAAGAACTCCGGTGGGTTCAGGTGCAACGATTTCCATGTGGATTTTATTTTGCTTCTTCATTTCTACAATCAATTACTTCAGGAACTCTTCTGGATTATTTTCTTTTCTTTTTTTTTTTTTTTTTGTAATGTGAGATCTCTACTAAAAAATAACTGGGTGTGGTGGTATGCCTGTGGTCCCAGCTACTCAGGAGGCTGAGGTGGAAGGATGGCTTGTACTCCAGCCTGGGGTATCAATTTCTGAGCCCCAACATTATCATTATTGATAATTTAAATATTGTTCCATTGCTGTAACAATACATTCCACTCTAGCCTTGTATTTAAATAGTGGGAGTCCTCAGTGATGTTGTCTTTAGCCAACCAATATTCAACAGTAGCTTTCCAACTGTCTTTTTTTTTTTTTTTTTTTTGAGACAGGATCTTGCTCTGTCACCCAGACTGGAGGACAATAGTGCCCTCACCACTCACTGCAGCCTCCACCCCCTGGGCTGAAGCGATCCTCCCACTTCAGCCTCCCAAGTAGCTGGGATTACACGCATGCCACCATGCTGGCTAATTTTTGTATTTTTAGTAGAGTGAAGTGTCCAGTTAAAAATGGTTGAAATAGGTCAGGCACAGTGGCTTATGCCTGTAATCCCACCACTTTGGGAGGCTGAGGCAGGAAGATAGCTTGAGGCCAGGAACTTGAGACCAGCCTGGAAGACCAACTATGTTGCAGAGACTCCGTCACTACAAAATAATATTTAAAAAAATTAACTGGGCCTGGTAGTATGTGCCTGTCATTCTAGCTACTTGGGAGGCTGAAGTGGGAGGATCGTGTGGGCCAGGGAAGTCGAGACTACAGTGAGCTATGATCACACCACTGCACTGCAGCCTGGGCAACAGGGTGAGACTTCACCTCAAAAAAAAAAATTATGCACATATTTTACTATGAAAAAAATTCCCTGAAGCATGTTTTGGAGGATGCTAACTGAACATACCTGTTTTCTCGACAGCCAGTTCTGGTGCCTGCAGAATTGGCCACAGAACCTGGGAACAGACGGAACACAAGGACAAAGGATGCACCCTCTCAGGAAGGAAGAGACCCTGGCAGGCCTTTTGAAAGCTCTGGTGAGGTCAGCGCTCTTCTTGGGATGGCCGAGGAGACCCCCAGGTGGCTGGACAGCGACCTTGGAAGCCTGTCTTTCAACACCAAAGGATCCCAGGGTCCTCCCTGGGACCCACAGGCCGAAGCCAGTCTCTCCCGCCATGAAGGAGACCCGAAGGCAGAGCCCACCTCACAAGAATCTGTGAACCGCCGGGCCCTCCGACAGGAGAGAAGGAAAATGATAGAGAAGGACATCCTCCAGAAAGTCACCCGGGATGCCTGCGTCCCGGCCAGCAGTGACCAAGGCGGGGTGAAGGAGGCGCCCTGCCACGCTGTGGAGTCAGCTGCCAGATCCAAAATGCCCCTTGCGGAGCCTCCGGAGGGACCACCAGTGCTCTCGCTCCAGGTAGGCGCCTCCGCGTGCCTGGCTCTTTCTCAGGCCTATTACCTGCGGCATGGCCGCTGTTCCCATGCACTGGGGCTAGAAGCAGCTTGAGGGCTGGCCCACTAGGACCTTAGGCCCATTATCCACTATTCTGTGTACCTGTCTCAGCAGAGCGGTTGGGGGGTCCCAGCAGAGCACATCCTTGGGTGGGGGTTAACAAGAACCAGAAGAAGCAGGGCCTGCCTTCTTTAAAGAGACAAAAGGAGGCCAGGCACAATGGCTTGCGCCTGTAATCCCGGCACTTTGGGAGGCCGAGGAGGGAGTCCAGGAGTTCGAGACCAGCCTGGTCAACACAGTGAGACCCTCATCTCTAAAAAAGAAGAAATAATGTATAAATTTAAAAAGAGAGAAAAAAAGGAATTCCACTTGCAAGGATGTTTATAAATACATATAGCCATATCTAAAATATAGAACCTGGTTCTGTCAAAGCCTGATCTCAAAATATGAAAGCCCTCATTCTCATAAACTAGTGAACACCTGTTACAGAGTTGTATTCAGTGCATTAATGAGGGAACCAGCAGGATGACAGAGCCGGTTTAATGAGATCATAAGAAATTGGGATTTTAGCCGGTGTGGTGGCTCACGCCTGTAATCCCTGCACTTTGGGAAGCTGAGGCAGGAGGATCATCTGAGGTCAGGAGTTCGAGACCAGCCTGGCCAACATGGTGAAACCCTGACTCTATTAAAAATACAAAAATTAGCCAAGTGTGGTGGTGCACACCTATAACCCAATACTTGGGAGGCTGAGGCAGGAGAATCGCTTGAACCCAGGAGATGGAGATCACGCCCCTGCACTCCAGTTTGGGGGACAGAGCAAGACTCCATCTCAAAAAAAAAGAAATTGGGATTTTGTAAAACACTGGGGAAAGAGAGAGGAATGCAGAGATACACTTGCTACATTCATGTCCTAGAGGAGTTGTCTACTGGACAGAAAAGTAACCATCACACCTTCTCAGTTTTACAAATTTTTGATAATTTTTCTTAACAGCTTAGAGAAAACTGGCATCAGGTATACACAGAAGTCATCTTTACTACTGTTTAAATCAACAGTTCTTTCTGTTTACCTAAAAACTTATTTTTCTCCACTTAGAGGGCTGCAGAGAGTTGAAAGGTCATATGATAAACATGAATTCTTGATTAATTTCCTCACACTCACTCTGCCCCTAAGTACTCACTGCCAAGCCTTTCAATTTTAGCTCCTGCTTGGAACAGCTTGATTCTTGAAAGAACAAAACTTTTTAACCTCCAAACATTCTGAACCTGTATGAACCTAAATAGTATTTCTTAAAACAACACAGGGTTTGGCTGGGCTCGGTGGCTCACGCCTGTAATCCCAACACTTTGGGAGACCCAGGCAGATGGATCACTTGAGGTGAGGCATTCGAGACCAGCCTGGCCAACATGGTGAAACACCGTCTCTACTAAAAATACAAAAATTAGGCTGGGTGTGGTGGCTCATGCCTGTAATCTCAGCACTTTGGGAGGCGGAGGTGGAGGCAGGTGGATCACCTGAGGTCAGGAGTTTGTTCGAGACCAGCCTGGCCAACATGGTGAAACCCCGTCTTTACTAAAAATACAAAAAAAAAAAAAAAAAAAAAAAAAATTAATCAGGTGTGGTGGCACATGCCTGTAATTCCAGCCACTTGGGAGGCTGAGGCAGGAGAATCGCTTGAACCTGGGAGGCGGAGGTTGCAGTGAGCTGAGCTTGCAGCACTACAGTCCAGCCTGGGCGACAGAGTGAGACTTGGTCTCAAAAACAAAACAAAATGAAACAACACAGGGTTTCCTTCAGGTCAAACAACGTCTTTGTGCCAAAAACAAAAGTAAAGTACGGACCTCCAAGAAAGCATAGGAAGGAGGTGGCCAAAGTGCAGGCCCACCTTAACAGAGGCGTTCAATCTGGAATGGAAAGGTGGGGTCAGCCCATTTGCAAACTCTGTCATGCATTTAATTCCTGAGTTCCACACCCCAACATCCTATGACCATGTCCGTGGGTCACAGCAGCTGTGAAGCAGGTACCGTGCCTCTGGGGCCCCTCAGCATCCTCATCATCACTGGTTTTAATGATTTCAGCAACTTGAAGCGTGGGATTTGGATTACATCCTTCAGAGTCTGGCGGGGCAAGAAGACAACCAGAGAAATCGTGCACCTGGAACTGTGTGGTGGGCAGCCGACTGCCGCCAAGTTCAAGGTCTGACCTTGAACACTGGAGGCCACGTGAATCCCCATAAGCAGCACCTTCCTGGGCCCCTCAGGCTGGTCACAGACCGTCCTGCAGCCCACACGTGTCTTCCCTGCTGGCCCCGCCCTGAACATTCATGCTGCCAGTCCCTGAAAGACTTCATTCATTCAACATATATGTGACCACCTGCTACGTGCCAGGCGTGGGCCAGGTCCTAGGGACAAAGGAGAGGCCTCCAGACACCACCCATGACCCATACCACCTCCTCCCCACCTCCCTGGGCCAGCCTTCCTTTCCTTCCTTTCCTTCCTTGCCTTCCTTTCCTTCCTTCCTCCCTCTCTCCCTCCCTCCTTCTTCCTGGGAGGAGGAAGCCCCACCTTCTGTGCACAGTCAGCTCCTAAGCACATTCCTGCTTCCCCTGGCCTCCCCATTTTAAAAGGCAGGCAAAGGATGTCACCACTGTCACCACACTCATAGCTTTGCTCTGGGAAGTCCTGCAAATAAAATGAAAGCTCTCTAACCCCTCCCTACCCACTTGGTCCGCAAAGGCGAGGGGAGGCAGGTCTGAGGCAGAGGAGCCAGGGCAGGTGCGGGGCTTCTGCCTCTGGTCCCAAAGCAAAGACTCCCCGGTGACTGACAGCCCGTGCTATGTTAAATATCATTTTGTTCGTTTGTAATTCACACCCCATAAGACAGGAGGTAGAGAGCCAACCATCCTGGAGGGCGCGTGTGTGCATGTGTATGTGTGTGTAACTGGCATTCCCTTTGTGAAGGGGAGTGCGGCAGAATGTATTCTTTCTTTTTTTTGAGACGGAGTTTTGCTCTTGTTGCCCAAGCTGGAGTGCAATGGTGCGATCTCAGCTCACTGCAACCTCCACCTCCCGGGTTCAAGCTATTCTCCTGCCTCAGCCTCCTGAGTAGCTGGGATTACAGGCACACACCACCAGGCCTGGCTAATTTTTTTGTGTTTTTAGTAGAAACAGGATTTCACTGTGTTAGCCAGGCTGGTCTCAAACTCCTGACCTCAGGTGATCTGCCTGCCTCAGCCTTCCAAAGTGATGGGATTACAGGTATGAGCGACTGCGCCCGGGTGAATGTATTCTCTATTTTAAAAGCACATAACCCTTTGATCAAGCTATTTCACTTAGAAAATCTGTCTTACACTGTTACTCTAGTAGGTAGTGTGTGTTCAAAGATGTTTGCTGCAGTGTTGTTTAAAAATATGAAAAGCTGGGCCGGGCGCGGTGGCTCAAGCCTGTAATCCCAGCACTTTGGGAGGCCGAGACGGGCGGATCACGAGGTCAGGAGATCGAGACCATCCTGGCTAACACGGTGAAACCCCGTCTCTACTAAAAAGTGCAAAAAACTAGCAGGGCGAGGTGGCGGGCGCCTGTAGTCCCAGCTACCTACTTGGGAGGCTGAGGCAGGAGAATGGCGTAAACCCGGGAGGCGGAGCTTGCAGTGAGCTGAGATCTGGCCACTGCACCCCAGCCTGGGCGACAGAGCGAGACTCCATCTCAAAAAAAAAAAAAAAAAAAAAAAAAAAAAAGAAAAGCTGGAAACAGCCCATATTCAGGAGTCCAGCTAGATCGTTTTAGCACAGAATACCGCGGCTAGTGAGGGGATCTCCGTAGGTTAACGTGGAAGCATGTAATATACAAAGTGAAAAAAGTGAAGTTGAAAAAAAACCTATAGAGGATGATCCTATTGTTATTTTTTTTAAATCAGCACACAGAACTGTTCATTATGATCACCTGTGACAAGTGGAACCAGGGTGTGAGGAAGTGGGATAAACTTTTAAAACTACCTCACTCCTACTTCACAGAGCCCTTGTGCCACAGGCCCTGCTCATAAAGACTCTGCCCCCCTCAGCCCTGCTGAGCTGGAGGTGGAGTCCTCAGAGGGCTGAGGAGGGAGAGGGCTGGGTGGGGGCAGTGGAGGAACCTGAGGTCCGTTCACATGCAGAGACCCCAGGGGTCCTGAGGCTCAAGCTGCTATAAGTTACAAGTGGGGCCAAGTCCCCACTAATCAGCCTCTCCTTTGGCCATCCTCAGACCGCAGGGTACCGAGCACCGACGACAGGCTCATGGAACAGCTGGCCCTCCTGTGCACCATGCAGTCCAGGGCCTCTGCTTGTGCCTGGAAGGTGCCTGCCGACACCCCCCAGGACACCGAGGAGGCAGGGGCAGGAAGCAGGTGGGACTTGTAGCCAGGCATGGCTCCTGTGGTCCTTTACAACAGCCCCATGGTTTTGTGGCACTGACTGGGCCTACTAAGGGCGGGGCACTCCATGTGTATTTTCTCAGTCACTCTCAAGCGTCTGATCAGGCAGTCACTCTTATCATCCCCATTTTAGAGATGGGGAAACTGAGGCTCACAGAGGTTGACTCCCTGGCCATAAATGGCAGGGCTGGGACTCAAGCCCTAAAATACCTACTCTTTCTCCAGACGCAGTGGGAACCCTCTCTTCAATGGGAAGCCATGAGGCCTCCCTGGGAGTAGGAAGGTTATCACATGACCCTACCCCTCTGACCACATCTGATTGGTCCAGCCTTGGGCATGTGACCCCAGCCATGGGATTTTTCAATCTCTGTGTCACTGTGTAGGGGTGGAAGGGCAACAGCCACCTGTCCTGCCACAGGGAGAAAGGCAAGCTGCAGTGAAGCTGGGAGAGGCAGAGGTGGAGGCAGGGCCCCAGGGTCCCGTAAGGCCCCACTATATGCCTGCACTCCCAACACTTCGGTTGTTCCACACTTGAGGAATCTCAGAACCAGTGAATCCCTTTTCACCTGAGCAGCAGTGGGTTTCTGTGCCTAGGAACCAAAGTACCAAACAGAAATGGCTAGACCTGGCCAGGCGCGGTAGCTCACGCCTGTAATCCCAGCACTTTGGGAGGCCAAGGCGGGCAGATCACCTGAGGTCAGGAGTTCGAGACAAGCCCGGCCAACATGGCGAAACCCCATCTCTACTAAAAATACAAAAAAATTATCCAGGCATGCTGGTGCATGCCTATAATCCCAGCTACTTGGGAGGCTGAAATCTCTTGAACACAGGAGGTGGAGGTTGCAGTGACCAAGATCACGCCACTGGCCACTGCAGTCCAGCCTGAGTGACAGAGCGAGACTCTGTCTCAAAAAAAAAGGAGAGACCTGCACTGTTCACCATGGCAGCCATTAGCCATGTGTGGCTATTAAACACCTAACGTGATGAATGTGACTGAGGAACTGAAGTTTTTATTCATTTGATTTTAAATGGCTTAAATGTAAACTTAGTCACTTGTGGCAAGTGGCTACACTTACCACAGATAGACAGCATGTCCATCAGTAGGGAAGTTCTGTTGGCCAGCGGTGGCCTAAATCTCACAGGCTGTTCTGAAGCATAAAAGAGCAAATGTGTTTAATGTGCCTTTTGGTAGAGAGTGGGCACTCACTGGGGTACAGCCACGAGCACTGTGACTGGACAAACCCAGCGCAGGTCACAGAGTTATCACAGACAGGTGACTCCACTACACCTGCTTTTCTCATCTCAGATGTTCCTCGAGGAAGCCGGGCTCTGAGGCCGGGCCAGGCCCGCAGCTGGCCCAGGGCATGAGGCTTAACACAGAGCCCCCCACCATCTTCATTGACCTGCGGCAGACGGTGCCACCAGACCACCTGTCCCCAGAAAGGTCCAGAGGGCAGTGACTACCCCATACCAGCCTCTACGTTGCAGAGTTGCCTGTTGACCTCACAAAGCCTCTGGTGGATCCCAGTGGGGAGGAACAGGGACTTCAAAAGGCTTGGATCAATTCTCAATTGAAAAGTGCTTTTAGCCTGGAGCAGAGTCTGGCCTACAGTCCCCCTGGGTCCCTGCAGGGAGGGAAGAAGAGGGGCACGGGGCACACCTCCTCGGGCTGGGCTCTATACAATAGAGGGCATCACCCACACCTGCTCTCACCTCCTGGCAGGGCGTCCACTGGCCTCCAGTGTGGCTGCAGCCCTCTTGCATTGGGTCACCAGCAAAGCCCAAGTGCTTCAAGCCCCAACAGGAGTTGGAACACCAGGTGGAGTGGGCACATCCAGAAACCAATTTCTCTCCCCGCAGCTCCAGCCACAGCTCCTCTGACAGCGAGGAGGAGGAGGAGGAAGTGGAGATGGCAGCTCTGGGAGACGCAGAGGGGGCATCTCCTTCCTCCCTGGGGCTACGGTAACCACCAAGGGGCCTCCAGCCACCTGCAGATGTCCCACCTCTGCTTTCCGCAGCAAGCCCTCCACCTGGCACATTTACCGCCTGTGGTGAGGTCTTGCTGCACCCACTGCACAGAGTGGGGGGGCGGCACAGCTTCCATCATCCCGCCAGTGTCCACTGGGTCCCAGCAGTGGCAGCGGCGATGGGCCGCCTGAATTGCATTCTTACTCTGAAATGGGAGCTGGGCTTACCTGCTTTTCTCCCATTTCAGTAAGGAGTGCTGGGAGGTGCGGCCCCCACGGGGTTGAGTTTGGTCTCATTGTGTCACAGGAGCTGTACCGGGAAGAGCCAGCTTCTCCAGCAGCTCAGGGCCTTTCGGAAGGGGATAGCCCAGCCCAAGCTGCCCGCCAACAAGGGGCCTGGTGGTGGGAGGGCTCAGGCCCCTGAAGACACAGCTGGATCAGGAACTGTGAGGAAGCAACACATGAAGCTCTGCGCCAAGGGGCAGAGCGCCCAGGCCCGACTCCCAAGAGGCAGGCCCAGGGCCCTGGGGGATGCTCCTGAGCCAGGGGCAGCCAGGGAGGCCCTGATGCCTCCCTTGGACCAACTGTAGCTGCCACAGGTAGTGGGATCCCAGGAGTGGGCAGGGGCGGGCTGACTTGGCATGGACCATGGGTCCCGGTGTCCCCTTGTTGTCCCTGCATTTCCACTAGCAGGGGCATTCCAGAGGCAGGGACCTTCAGGCTGTGGACTATTGCCCACCCTGTTAGAGCTTGGTCACAGATGCATGAACTTAGAGCAAGGATGCAGATGCAAATCTGTATGCAATGTGTGACAACGGCTTTGGGAAAAAGGGGCCTGCTCCTCTGAGGGAGAGGGGCAGGCACAGCAGGAGGACGGGGTGCTGCTCTCTGCAGGACTCTGAGACTCTTCGTCTGTCTCCAGGTCTGCATTTTTTTAAGCAGGCATCTAGTATTTCCATCAATAAGGTCTTTTTAAAAACCAAGCAAAACATACTTAGAGGATTTCAGGGTTGAAAAAGACCTAAGCCTTATTTTCTGGCTTCCTGCATATTTGCTATTTTGGGCACCTAAATTAACACACAACACACACGTATGCCTACCAACACAGACCTAATACAAGTTTTGTTTTTTTTTTTTTGTCTCTTTTCGAGACACAGTAGCTGGGACTACAGATGCATGCCACCACGCCTGGCTAATTTTTTTTTTTTGTAGAGATGGGGTCTCACGATGTTGCCCAGGTTGGTTTCAAACTCCTGGGCTCAACCCTCCTGCCTAGGCTTCCCACAGTGCTAGGATTACAGGTATGAGCTGCTAGCCTGGCTCTTAATGAACTTTTTGAAAGAGGAGTAACGAGAATTTGCTTTCTCTTTCTCTTCTTTACCTAAGATAGTAAGGCATACATAGATTCTCAAAGCCTTTGCCCTTTATGAATCTAGAGAGAATAGTGGAAACCCCTGGAAATGCTGTCCCGTGGAGAATGGAGCAGCAGCCTCACTTGTTGATCACCAGCAAGAGCTGGGGACAGCTGCTTGCCCCGTGCCAAGACCTGGTCCCTCCACAGGACATGCCTGGTCTTCCTGGGTCCTGTTCCTTTGTCAGCACTGTCCTGCAGCTCCATCTTCACAGGATGCTTTTGTAACTGCTATGATCAGTCCTGACCTGGCCACCTGTGTGTCTCCCCAACCTTGTCTCCAGGATGTGTCCCGCTGCCTGCCCCATGGGAAGAACAGAGAAATCATCATCACCTCAGGCCCTACAGCGCCATGGGCTCAGGCAGCACAGCAGGGTGCCAGGCCTTTGGGCCAGTGTCCCAGCTTCTCCTGGGGTTCACCCCTGGCTGCCATGTCGCCAAGGATGGGCAGGGGTCTCTTTGCATCCTGCCAGGCAAAAGACAGGCCCTGCCTGGCTGTGGTCACTGGCCGCCAAGATCAGGGCCACAGATGTCTACTCTCCAGACCCCATGTGATCTGGCCACTGGGGATCCCCACCCAACCCCACTCCCAATGATGAGGGGTGTTTTCGTTACAAGTCAAAGGCAAGACAGGCTTCCATAAAGTCCCAGGAGGTTCCTCCTGCAAGGTACAAGGCCAGGCTGCCTCCCAGCCCCCAGGCCCTCTCCCACCTACAAAGACCCTCCTCTGCCCCTCCACTCCGGGACATGTGCACCCAGAACGGGCCTCCGCCCCATACTCTGCCCTCGCCTCCACTGTGGCTGCCTAGCTGTCAAGAGCAAAGCCTTTTTTTTCCTTCAACCCCATTTTCTTCCATTTCCCCCACCTTTTTAATGCCAGTAACCTCATTGAGAATGTTTTACAGTGATGGAAAATAAACTCTGTTCCAAGTTCAACTCTGTGAATTACTGTGTCTGTCAAGGCAAGGGGAGTGAGGCAGGAAGTCAGACTTGGGTCCAAAGATGGCTCTGCCACCTGGGCAAGGTTTTCATGCTTCCAGTGACCCGGTTCCTCCACCCACAGAAGGAGAATCATGGCCGGGCGCAGTGGCTCACGCCTGTAATCCCAGCACTTTGGGAGGCCGAGGTGGGTGGATCATGAGGTCAGGAGTTCAAGACCAGCCTGACCAACAAGGAGAAACCCCCGTCTCTACTAAAATACAAAAATTAGCAGGGCGTAGTGGTGCACACCTGTAATCCCAGCTACTTAGGAGGCAGAAGCAGGAGAATCACTTGAACCTGAGAGGTGGAGGTTGTGGTGAGCTGAGATCGTGCCATTGCACTGCAGCCTGGGTAATGAAGCCAGACTCCGTCTCAAAACAAAACAAAAGGGAGAATCATGGGAGTCCCCCCACTGGACTGCATGAGATAACATCACAGCACACGCAGGCACCTGGGACTCACAGCTCCTGCAAAACTGCCCCATCACGTCAGCGCTAAGGATGACACCCATGAGATGGGGGCAAGCAGCAGGCAGGAACCCACTGAGCCAGCGGGAGGTTACAGCCTCGGCATGGGGAGGGAAGTGGGCAGACACCAACCACACTTCCCCCCAGGCCGCAACCTCCAGCACAGGCCTGGATATGAGAGAGAGGGGCCTGGGGGCTCAGGCTGTGCTGGGAAGACGGGTATCAGCAATGCTGGGCGCTTTGCTAGCTCCTGGAGGGTGGCCTGGCCGTATCTGGCTGGGTACCTTATGCCCCATGAGAGATCCCAGAGCTGGTCTCTAAGGTAAAAGCCGTCCCTCAACCAGGCAGCCCCATTCTGCAGACACAGGACAGAGCACAGAGAGGCCAGAAACACTGACTTAAAAAAAAAAATTATTTTATCTGAGACAGGGTCTCACTCTGTCGTCCAGGGTGAGTGCAGTGGTGCACTTACAGCTCACTGCAGCCTCGACTTCCTGGGCTCAAGTGATCCTCCAGCCTCAGCCTCCCAAGTAGCTGGGACTACAGGCACACCCCATTATGCCTGGCTAATTTTTTTGTGTGTAGAGTCTCGTTCTGTCACCAGGCTGGAGTGCAGTGGTGCGATCTTGGCTCACTGCAACCTCTGCCTCCCTGGTTCAAGTGATTCTCTTGCCTCAGCCTCCCGAGTAGCTGGGACTACAGGCACGCACCACCATGCCCAGAAAATTTTCCTATTTTTAGTAGAGATGGGGTTTCACCATGTTAGCCAGGATGGTCTCAATCCCCTGACCTCATGATCCACCCGCCTCGGCCTCCCAAAGTGCTGGGATTACAGGCGCCAGCCACTGAGCCTGGCTTTTTTTCTTTTTTTTTTTTTGGTAGAGACAAGGTCTTTCTATGTTGCCCAGGCTGCTCTTGAACTCCTGGGCTCGAGCAATCCACCCACCTTGGCCTCCCAAAGTGCTGGGATTATAGGCGGGGGCACTGTGCCCGGCCTCTTACACTAAATACTGTCAGTTAAGGGAATGAGGAAAGGGCAGGTCACGCACCTGGAACCTGGGCTGTGTCGAAAGGTCAAATGTCCACATATACACAGTGACTAGGTGACCAATGGAACGGAGCATCCCAGGCTGGGATGAGGGCCAAGGCCACCTACCCATGAGGAACAACCACTGCCTAGCTAGAAAATTCCAGAACCCAGTGGTTTCCACAGCTGCCCTACGACTTCCGAGATGACTAAACCCACCAAGGGCTCTATCACACTGCTCGTCTCGGCCACTCACCTACCGCGGATGTGTACAGACCAGCAGTTCCCACACAGCACAGGCCAGACAAAAGCTGGAAGGTGAAGGCTTCTTACCTTAAAAAGACAGGCCGGGCGCGGTGGCTCAAGCCTGTAATCCCAGCACTTTGGGAGGCCGAGACGGGCGGATCACGAGGTCAGGAGATCGAGACCATCCTGGCTAGCACGGTGAAACCCCGTCTCTACTAAAAAATACAAAAAACTAGCCGGGTGAGGTGGCGGGCGCCTGTAGTCCCAGCTACTCGGGAGGCTGAGGCAGGAGAATGGCGTAAACCTGGGAGGCGGAGCTTGCTGTGAGCCGAGACCGCGCCACTGCACTCCAGCCTGGGTGACAGAGCGAGACTCCGTCTCAAAAAAAAAAAAAAAGGCCGGGCGCGGTGGCTCACGCCTGTAATCCCAGCACTTTGGGAGGCCGAGGCGGGCGGATCACAAGGTCAGGAGATCAAGACCACGGTGAAACCCCGTCTCTACTAAAAAAAATACAAAAATGAGCCGGGCGCGGTGGCGGGTGCCTGTAGTCCCAGCTACTCGGGAGGCTGAGGCCGGAGAATGGTGTGAACCCAGGAGGCGGAGCTTTCAGTGAGCCAGGATCGCGCCACTGCACTCCAGCCTGGGCGACAGAGCGAGACTCCGTCTCAAAAAAAAAAAAAAAAAAAAAAAGACAAAGTGGGACGACCACAGAAGGCCACATCCCAGACACTAAGGGGCGAGGAGCAAAGGTAGCCCTGGGTCCCCGCCCTGGGGAGGTGTCAGGCCTGTCACATCCCTGGCGACAGGTCAGGAACATGGAACTCAGGGGTCCCTTCCTGCCCCAGGTGTCTTCCACCCTGCAGAGCAGCTATGAATCTGCAAAGGGGACTGGAATGCTGGAAAGCCCCAGGCTCCATTTGGAAACTCTGGCAGGATGAAGAAGCTGGAGACCATGTCCTGGGAAGGCTGGGGTGCAGCAGGGATCCCTGCAGCAGACTAGAGAGGGGCCCTTCAAATTCATGCCCACTCAGACATGTGACCTTGTTTGGAAACACGGGTTTTGACTATTTAATTAGTTAAGATGAGGTCACAGTGGATTGGGGGACCCTAAACCCAGGAAGTGGTGGCCCTACCAAAAAAGAGACTGGGCATGGCAGCGCACACCTGCAACCCCAGCTACTCAGGAGGCTGAGGCAGGAAGATCGCTTGAGACCAGGGGTTCGAGGCTGCAGTGAGCTATGATCATGGCACTGTACTCCTGCCTGGGGGACAGAGCAAGGCCCTGTCTCAAAAAAAAAAAAAAGGCGGGGGACGTCGGGTGGGTGGGGAGGGACACACAGAGATGGCACACAGGGTCACAGACACACAGGGGAGGGGTAGGGACGCGGTGATGAGGCTGTACACCAGCAGCCACTGGATGCTGGAGGCAGCTGATGGACCCTCCCGGGCCCTTCAGGAACACCTTGGGTGTGGGCTTCTGGCCTCCTGAGTGCGTCTCTGTGGCTGAAGCCCCTGCTCTGTGTCGCCTGTTCTGGCTGCCACTGGACACTCAACAGAGCCTGTCCTTGCCCTTGCTCTGCACCCAGTGCCCAGCTTCCTCCACGGCCCGGGCATCCCAAATGTCCCCTGATGGCCTCACACTGGGCCATGGAAGGAAACAGGCAGCTGGCAATGCTTCTGGACCAGGCTCTCTGGCAGCTTCCTGAATGCTGTGCCCAGGGACGAGAGTCTGGGAAAGGGAGTTTCAGGCATGGTGATCAGGCCTTGGCCCCGGGGCCTCCAGGAGCCACCGGCTGGAGCGTCAGCAAAGAGCCTGCCCTCGTATGGGTCCGCTGGTGCTTGTGCAGGTCGGTGCCCCGGCGGAAGCCCCTGCCACAGGCCGGGCAGGTGTAGGGCTTCTCACCTGTGTGCGTCCGGCGGTGCGCGCTGAAGTGGGAGCTGTTGTTGAAGCGCTTCCCGCACTGGGTGCAGGCATAGGGCCGCTCCCCGCTGTGCGTCCTGCGGTGGATGACCAGGCTGGAGCTCTGGCTGAAGCGCTTCCCGCACTCGGGGCATGGGTAGGGCTTCTCGCCCGTGTGCACCCTCTGGTGCGTGCTGAAGTTGGAGCGGTCGCTAAAGCCCTTCCCACAGACCAGGCACTTGTAAGGCCGCTCGCCCGTGTGTGTGCGCTGGTGCTTGGTCAAGTGAGACGTCTTGCTGAAGCCTTTGCCACATTCGGGGCAGGTGTATGGCTTGTCAGTCCCATGGGAAGCCCCTCTTCCTGGTGGGGGGCCGCCTCTTGGCTGCTCAGGCCTGACCAAGCCCCTGACTGGGGCTGGCCTCTGACCTGGGAGTGGGTGGCCAGGCCCCTGGCATCGCGCTGACAGCACTCGGTACCACTCCATTCTCACTGGGGCATCCTCCCTGCCATCACCGCCGTCCTCTAACTGGATCCCAAGTCCTGAGACAGAGAAAACACGATCTCTAAGAATTAATGGCAAGAGGGCAAGGGAAATGCTTCTAATAGGAAGATGAAGGCCTCACAGGGCTCCTAAAGTTCCCCTACAAAACATTTAGCAGGGGCTGGGCACCATGGCTCACGCCTGTAATCCCAGCACTTTGGGAGGCTGAGGTGGCAGGATTGCTTGAGCCCAGAAGTTCAAGACCAGCTTGGGCAACACAGTGAGATCTCGTCTTTACAGAAAATAAACAAAACTAGCTGGGCATGGTGGCGTGTGCCTGTAGTCCTAGCTACTCAGCAGGCTGAGGTAAGAGGATCACTTGAGTCCAGGAGGTCGAGGCTGCAGTGAGCTGTGATCGCACCACTGCATTCCAGCCCGGGTGACAGAGTGAGACCCTGTTTCAAAAACTAAGCAATCAATAAAACAAACAAACAGGAATTCATTTGACCATCACAATAACCCAGTGGGTCAGTGCTGTTACCTGGGGAAACTGGGGCACAAAAGTGTTAAGGAACTTACCCAGAATCACAGGGCTGGTAAGTTACAGAGCAAGGGCCATCAAACTCTGGACTCTGCTGTACCCTCTAAGCCAGGGGTTCCCACCCAGTGGCAAGGTCTGGAGATGTTTTTGTTGTGTCTGGGGAGGGGGTTGTAAATGGCCTCTAGTGGACAGGGGCCAGGGCTGCTGGAAAACCTGCCCAGCACAGACAGCCCCACGTGGAGAGCCATCTGGAACGAACGCCAGCAGCAGCGAGGTGGAGAAGCCTGCTCTGGGCTGTTCTGGCTGAGCAGAGAAGTCATGGGTCCCAGCCACTGGACCTCCCTTGTACTTGGTGCAGCCCCTGAGGCCCCTCTGCACATCCAGGTTCTAGAGCCACCACCGTCAGGACAGGAGAACAGGAGGAGGGGTCTGGAATGATCCAGGCTTTGCCCCTTCCAGGACTTGACTTCTCTGCTTCTCCTCTGCAGCATGAGGGTGACTGCAGCTGGGGACCTGGTAGTGCAAAGTGCACCAGGGTGCCTGGGGGGCTGGGGGAGCAGCCGTCTTCATAGCAGTCCCAAAAGGCTCTGTGCATGGTAGGCACACGCTGACCTCACAGGGGAGGGACAGAACCACCCACTGCCCTTGGAAACGTCCACTTTAAGAAGCTTCCAGCCCCAGACGTCCTGGGCGAACCCTTCTTGCCCTCCCCTCCCATCTCCAGGCCTAACTTCCAGACAGCCTAAGATGGGTTTGGCACTTACTGAGCCTCAAATTCCACATCTATAAAACTGAGAGGAGGCCGGGCATGGTGGCTCATGCCTGTAATCCTAGCACTTTGGGAGGCCGAGGCAGGCGGATCACTTGAGGTCAGGAGTTCGAGACCAGCCTAGCCAACATGGTGAAACCCCATCTCTACTAAAAATACGAAAATTAGCTGGGCGTGGTGGTGGGTGCCTGTGCTTGTAATCCCAGCTACTCGGGAGGCTGAGGCAGGAGAATCGCTTGAACTCAGGAGGCAGAAGTTGCAATGAGCCAAGATCATGCCACTGCAGTCCAGTGTGGGTGACAGGGTGAGACTCTGTCTCAAAAAAAAAAAAAAAAAGAAAAAGAAAATAAATAAAACTGAGAGGAGGATTGGAATCACCTCATTGGCCTGTTACAATAATATTTTATTTATTTATTTTAGAGATAGGATGATATGGTTTCAATCTATGTCCTCACCCAAATCTCATGTCAGACTGTAATCCCCAACGTGGAGGTGGGGCCTGGTGGAAGGTGAGTGGATCATGGAGGCAGATTTCTCATGAATGGTTTGGCACCATCCTCTTAGTACTGTCCCGGCAATAGTGAGTGAGTTCTCATGAGATCTGGCACCTCCTCTCCCTCCCCTGCTCCTGCTCCAGCCATGTGAGATATGCCTGCTCCCCGTCTGCCTTACACCATGACTGGAAGCTTCCTGAGGCCTCCCCAAAGGCTGGGCAGACACCATCATGCTTCCTGTACAGCCAATTAAACCTTTTTTCTTTATAAATTACCAGGTCTCTGGTATTTCTTTACAGCAATGTGAGAATGACCTAATACACAGGGCCTCACTATATAGCCCAGGTTGGTCTCTAACTCCTGACCTCAAGGGATCCTCCCACCTCCACCTCCCAAAGTGCTGAGATTATACGTGGGAGCCACAGTGCCCGGCTTTGTTGTAAAAATATTTTTGTTTATTTATTTTTGTTTTTTTTTCTTTGAGATGGAGTCTCGCTCTGTCTTCCAGGCTGGAATGCAGTGGTGCGATCTCAGCTCACTGTAACCTCTGCCTCCTAGGTTCAAGCGATTCTCCCACCTCAGGCTCCCAAGTAGCTGGGATTACAGGCATGAGCCACCACGCCCGGCCAATTTTTGTATTTTTAGTAGAGACAGGGTTTCACCACGTTGGCCAGGCTGGTCTCGAACTCCTGACCTCAGGTGATCCCCCCGCGTTGGCCTCCCAAAGTGCTGGGATCACAGGGGTGAGCAACCGTGCCTGGCTGCAAAAATATTTTTAAAAGAGACTCGCCGGGCGCGGTGGCTCACGCCTGTAATCCCAGCACTTTGGGAGGCCGAGATGGGCGGATCATGAGGTCAGGAGATCGAGACCATCCTGGCTAACACAGTGAAACCCTGCCTCTACTAAAATACAAAAAAAAAAAAAAAAAAAATTAGCTGGGCGTGGTGGCGGGCGCCTGTAGTCCCGGCTACTCGGGAGGCTGAGGCAGGAGAATGGCATGAACCCAGGAGGCGGAGCTTGCAGTGAGCCGAGATCGCACCTGCACTCCAGCCTGGGCGACAGAGCGAGACTCCATCTCAAAAAAAAAAAAAAAAGAAAAGAAAAGAAAAAAACCCCTGAAATAACAACCGTTGGTGTGCATGTGGAAAAACCAGAACGCCTGGGCACTCTTGGTGGGTACATGAGATGGTAGAGATGCTGTGGAAAACAGCATGGCAGTTCCTCAAAAAATTCAACACAGAATGATCATATATGCTCCAGCCATCCCACTGCTGGATACATCCACCCCAGGAACTGAAAACAGAGCTGATCAGAGATACACCTGTATACCCACATTCACTGCAGCATTATTCACAATGGAATATTCTTCAGCCTTAAAAAGGAAGAAAATTCTGGAGGTTTCCCAAAGCAGGAAGTCTGCCTCAAGACCATGGCACAGAAATCCTAAGCTTCCAGCCTGCTGGCCTCGCCTGCAAATTTCAAACTTGTCAACTTCTGTAAGCAACCAAGGGAGCTGTCTGAGTACCCACTCCTTAAAATAAATCTGTGTATGTGTGTATCTTCTATTGGTTCTGTTTCTCTGGAGAAGAACCCTAATACAAAGTGACATCTCACTGTCATTAGAAAAGGCTTCAGCATGGCTGGGCACAGTGGCTCACGCCTGTCATCCCAGCACTTTGGGAGGGCGAGGTGGGTGGATCACCTGAAGTCAGGACTTAGAGACCAGCCTGGCCAACATGGTGAAACCCCATCTCTACTAATAACACAAAAAGTTGCCGGGCATGATGGCAGGTACCTGTAATCCCAGCTACTAGGGAGGCTGAGGTGAGGGAATCACTTGAACCCAGACGGTGGAGGTTACAGTGAGCCAAGGTCGTGCTACTGCACTCCAGCCTGGGCAACAGAGCAAAACTCCACCTCAAAACAAAATAACCAGGAAAGGCTTCAGCAGCATCAGGAAAGGCAGGAAGAGACAAACGGGCAGAGAAAGAGCTGAGGAGCTGGTGCTGGGTCTGGGACAGGGTGGTGCCGAGTGCGATGGGGAGAGGCAGCTCTGCCCTGGAGAGGAGGGCACAGGGAAGCTGAAGTGAAGTAGGAGCAGCGTGTAGGTGGCAGGAGCAGAAGAAAAAGGATGGCAAGGCAGTGCTGGGCATCTGCCTGGGTCATGGCCAAGTACCTGTGCAGGCCCTGCAGCTGGGACTCTGCAGGGACACAGGCAGTCCTGGTCACGCAGGATCGCCCCAAGCCAAATGGACCAGCAGAACCAAGTCCAGGAACTGGTGCCTGAGAGTTCCTATTTTTGGCAAGCCCCCTAGAGGACACAGTCCCTTGCAAGTTACCTTCATTCTCCAGCGGCACGTCCCGCTCAGCTGGGTCCAGGCATCCTGGCTCCTCCCCAGAAAGGTATACAGCCATGTCCTCCAAGTTCACGGGCGCCTGCCAGAAGGCACCCCACTCAGTCCTGGCCCCAAGCAAGCTGCCTCCTCCCCAACTGAGCCCACTGGCCCAGGCAGCTGCACCGCCACTGCCCCTCGAGGCTGGGGCCAAGCCTGGTGGTGCAGCTGGTCTTCTCCACTCTTGTTGCAGTGGCGAGTCCTGGTGCCTCCTCCCACTGCTCCCACGCGCCACTGCTGCAGAGCTGGGACACCACTGCAGAAGGGACAGACTTGCCGCGAGGAGCGGTGGACCCACTGCGCACTCAGTCACTGGGGCCCAAGCTCCCCAGGGAGATGAGAGCATCCCCTGGCTCCACGGCCAGCCAGCCCTGGGACCCCGATGCGGCAGACAGGGGACTTCAGGATGCCTCTGGGCCAGTGGTTCCCAGATGTAGCACCAGACTGATCCCGAAGCATGATTAAAAACAAGCAAACCCTTTCCAGAACAGGCAAATCTACAGAGACAAGAAGGAGCTTTGTGGTTGCCAGAGGCTGAGGGAAAAACAGGCAGAGACTCTGGTAGTGAGTCTAGGGGGCTTTGCAGGGAGGTCTAAAGAAAATGTTCTTAGGCCAGGTGCGGTGGCTCACGCCTGTAGTCCCAGCACTTTAGGAGGCCATGGCAGGAGGATCACCTGAGGTCAGGAGTTGGAGACTAGCCTGACCAACATAGAGAAACCCCATCTCTACCAAAAATACAAAATTAGGCCAGGCGCAGTGGTTCACGCATGTAATCTCAGCACTCTGGGATGCCGAGGCGGGCAGATCATGAGGTCAGGAGATCGAGACCATCCTGGCTAACACAGTGAAACCCTGTCTCTACTAAAAAATACAAAAAATTAGCCGGGTGTGGTGGTGGGCGCCTGTTGTCCCAGCTACTTGGGAGGCTGAGGCAGGAGAATCACTTGAACTCGGGAGCCAGAGGTTGCAGTAAGCCGAGATCGCACCATTGCATTCCAGCCTGGGCGACAAGAGCAAAACTCCATCTCAAAAAAACAAAAACAAAACAAAACAAAACAAAAAATATATATATATACGCACACACGTATATATATAAATTATAAACAAATAAATAAAAATAAAAATCAAACAGGCCAGGCACAGTGGCTTATGCCTGTAATCCCAGTGCTTTGGGAGGTTGAGGCAAGAGGATCACTTGAGCCCAGGAGTTCAAGACCAGCCTGGGCAGCATAGGGAGACTGTGTCCCTATAAAAAATAAAAAAACCAACTAGCCGGGTTTGGTGGTACATGCCTGTAGTCCCAGCTAACTAAGGAGGCTGAGGCAGGAGGATCCCTTGAGCCCAAGAGGTCAAGGCTGCAGTGAGCCATGATCATACCACCGCACTCCAGTGTGAACACAGAGTCAGACTTTGGCTCAAAAAAAGAAAAAACAAAAACAAAAGCGAGCAAGCAAACAGAGGAGACACCCATTCCAGCCCAGGGGTGTCGAGGAACCTGTATCTCCCCCAGGAGTCCCAAGAGATCCCTGTGCCCAGCGGGGTACAAGTCACCACCCTGTCTCACTGTTGGACCACAGAATCTTCCGGGCACAGCCGAGCACTTAAATGGCCTCTGGAGAGAAGAAAAGACTTCCCAGGAGGCCAGGAGAAGTGACTGCAGGGCTGGAGCAAAGGGAGGAAACTCCAGGGAAGAGCTCCTCTGACATCCAAAACCTTGGCCCCCAGGAGAGGCGTCCCCTTAACAAGGAAGTGTGACACACAGGAGATCGGGTCAGACCCAGGGGTGCTGCAGACCAGGAGCATCCCACTCACCTGGGACCAGGCCGAAAGGAAGGGCGAGGCTGACGCCATCTCCTGATGCCGGGGGGCCGGAGGGCCTGGGAACGAGCGGAGTCATCACTAGTCACACAGCTCACCCAGCACCGCCCCTGCCGCCCCCTGCACACCAAGGCCCCCACAGCCCAGTGGCTGCCCACCCCACTCCTTGCTGGAGAGTCTGTGCACCCCACATCCAGGCAGGCCTCTGCCCTGGCCACACGCCACACCCCATTCGCCTTCACCCCCTCCCCTGCACCACTTCTCCTTCCTCCAAAGGGGTGCTACTCACCCCTCTCTGGCCACAACAGTGGGCCCCTCTGTGGCCTGTGGCTCAGCTGGGCTGGGGGCTGCTGGCTGGGGCATCGAGCCTCTTCCTCCAGGGACAGATCCTCTGGCTGAGCCTCTGCCTGGCGTTTTAAGGACTGTCCCTCCATTCTGAGGGGCACCTCGTCATCAAAAAGCAGCTCTGAGCCCTGCACACAGACAGAGATCTTGCCCACCAGCTCCCAGAAGGCCAGAAGGAAAATCCCCACAGGGCCCCACACCCCTCGCCTCAGGCACCCCAGCCGGCTGCCCACCCCCAGGCTGTCTGCAGCCTCCCTCCCTCTGCCCAGCCATGTGGCAGTGCTCCCTGCAGCCAGCTCCCAGCCTGCTCTCCATGGTCTCTCCCTGTCACCACAATCATGTCCCCATCACATTCTTACCCTCCATTCCTTGGTCCTCCTGATAGACCCTGGGCCAGAAGAGCCCTGAGTCAGCCCTGGCCTCATTTCACTTCACATAACTGCATTTGCTAGATTTTTTGAAATTATCTGGCCAGCCGCAGTGGCTCACACCTGTAATTCCAGCACTTTGGGAGGCCGAGGTGGGTGGATCACTTGAGGCCAGGAGTTCAAGACCAGCCTGACCAATATGGTAAAACTCCATCTCTACTAAAAATACAAAAATTAGCCGGGCATGGGGGCAGCAGGCCTGTAATCTCAGGTACTTGGGAGGCTGAGGCAGCAGAATCACTTGAACCCGGGAGGTAGAGGTTGCAGTGAGCCAAGATCATGCCAGTGCACTCCAGCCTGGGTAACAGAGCAAGACTGTCTCACGGGGAAAAAAAAAAAAAAAAAAAAACGAAATTATCAACAGGTGCTCTGAGATTATCTATTTCCTAATTCCAGGAAATGTGATTTGAATGAAATTGGGTCTTAGAATTGAGTTCTAAAATAGCACTTGGACAAGAAACATCCCTAGGCAACTGCAAACCCAGCATCAGGGACCCATCTCTGGGTTGCTCTTGTCCACCATTCCACACCTCTAAGGGAGGGTAGTCCTCTTGGGGAGCAGAGCCCGCCCCTCTCAGCTCAGTCATGGCCATGAGGCATGTGTGCAGAGGTGCCAGTGCAGTGACAGAAGGAAGCCAAGGGGTTCTGGGAACCCCAAACACTGAAGCTGTCGTGGCCGGGAAAGAGGCTGGCCGACTGGGAAGAAATCCCAATTTCTTGGCCACCACAATGGCAGGATTTTCTGACTGCGGTCAGCTCACGCTGTGGTCAAGCATTACAGGATGCGTCTCCTCTGTTGGCTGCAAAAGGCCAGCAGTGTGCAGCCAGCAGCACTGCCACAGGAACAGAGGCAGCTGGTCAGCACTGCCCATGTGCGCCATCCACACAAGGCCCTGAAAAATGAACTGAAACAGGAGATGGCAGGACTTCTCCTTTTTAATCTCCAGGAGTTCAATGACTGAAACTGAAGCAGGAGGAATGAGTAAGAGGCTTCCCCTGCTCCCTCAAATGGGGCTGGAAGGAGGTGGAGAGACACTGTCTACAGAGATTTCGGGGTGTCAGAAGGGTCCTATCTGTGCTGTCCAGTACAGTAGCCACTGGCCATGTGTGACGACTGAGCCCTTGAGAGGTGGCCAGTGTGACTGAGGAACTAATTTAACATTCTACAAAGTGGCTGGGCGCAGTGGCTCATGCCTGTAATCCCAGTACTTTGGGAGGCCGAGACAGGCGGATCACTTGAGGCCAGGAGTTCGAGACCAGCCTAGCCAACATAATGAAACCCTGTCTCTACTAAAAATACAAAAATCAGCCTGGTGTGGTGGCGCACGCCTGTAATGCCAGCTACTTGGGAGGCTGAGGCATGAGAATCACTCCAGCCTGGGCGACAGAGAGAGACTCTGTCTCACAAAGATAAAAATAAAATAAATGTGCATAGCTATAATTTAAAAAGCTACATGTGGCTGGCAGCTACTGTTTTGCATGGCATAGTTCTAGAACCTCTGGGGGCTCTAACCAAAGTGCCCCCCATGCCCCTGGTCTTTCTTCCCAGTGTTCTCCCACTTTGAGGGTCTTTTCAACTCCCTGCCTTGGAAGGTACTGGATCTCTCTCCCACCAAAACCTGTGTTTGGGGCTGGCATAGTGGCTCATGCCTATAATCCCAGCACTTTGGGAGGCCAAGGTGGGAGGATCACTTGAGGCTAGGAGTTCAAGACCAGTCTGGGCAACATGGCAAAACCCTGTCTCTACAAAAAATACACAAAATTAGCCAGGTGTAGTGGTGCGTGCCTGTAGTCCCAACTACTCAATAGGCTGAGGTGGGAGGATCCCTTGAAGCCTGGAGGTAGAGGCTGCAATGAGCCGTGATCATGCCACTACAGGCTGGGAAACAGAGCGAGACCCTGTCTCAAAAAAAAAAAAAAAAAAAAAAGAAAAAGAAAAGAAAAAGAAACACCGGTTTGGCCTATCTTAGGACAGTGTTCACAAACCGTCTGCACTAGCTAATAAAGGGCTATCGGGGTAGGATGAGGTTAATCAAAGGGTGGACGCCCACTGGGCAAGGCTGAGAAACCTTTTGTAGTTGCCTTCTTCAAAAGGGTTCAGGGGTCAGGCAGCCACACTTAGTCACCCAATGACCAAGGAATCTCCAGCTGCAGACCCCAGCAGCAGGGCCCCATTTCCTCACCTGAGGGTCAAAATGCCCCCCACCTCACCCGCTGCCTGTGTTTCCTGGGCTCCCGCTGCAGCCCTTCCACGAGGACCACGGCCTCCTCACCACTCTCCGGCTGCTGCTCACGCACTCGAGCCTGGATCTCCCCTGGCAGCACAGTCAGGAACTGCTCCAGCACCAGCAGCTCCAGGATCTGCTCCTTAGTGCGCAGCTCCGGCCGCAGCCAGCGGCAGCACAGCTCCCAGAGGCGGCTCAGGGCCTCCCGGGGCCCAGCCACCTCCTGGTAGCAGAAGAGCCGGAAGAGCTGGCGGAAAGTCTCAGGGCTGGGGTCCTCCGACTCCACGGAGGGCTCCTCTTCCAAGCAGAAGTCCTCCTCCACCTTCACAATCAGGATCTCATCCTGTTCCAAGTCCTGCTCCAAGGTTGGCAGGGGCTGGAGGTCAGGGACGGTGGCCATTGCTTCCGGTGGGCCTTGTTCCTTTTCAGGCCTTAGAGTCGAACCTGTCTCTCTATATACCTCTGGCCAGACACAGGAAGAGCGTTTTTTTCAGGGCCCTGTGGAGAGACGATAAAACCATCTAAAGGGCAGCCCTGGGGCTGAATAAGCCCTTTGTACTGGGAAGCCAATGCCCTGGTTCCAAGGCCACGATGGAAAAGGAAAAAGGAAAAGGAAGTACATGAATGCCATCTTTGCTATGAATTCCCGGATAATTCACTGAAGGGCTCTGGGCTTTGCTTTCTCACTGGGCAAAGAGATGATAACAGGACCTACACACACAGGTTGCTAATAGAACTAAAAGGGATGGCTGGGCGCAGTGGCTCCCGCCTGTAATCCCAGCACTTTGGGAGGCTGAGGCGGACAGATCATGTGAGTTCAGGAGTTTGAGACCAGCGTGGTCAACATGGTGGAAACCCATCTCTACAAAAAATACAAAAATTAGCCCGACGTGGTGGTAGCACATCTGTAATCCCAGCAACTCGGTAGGCTGAGACAGGAGAATTGCTTGAACCCGGGGAGCTGGAGGCTGCAGTGAGCTGAGATTGCGCCACTGCACTCCAGCCTGGGAAACAGAGAGAGACTCAAAACAAAAACAACCTAAAAGGGATGTTTGCGGTCAGAGCTTGAGAATCGTTATTTTCCATGATTACAGTGGGTCTTATATGGAAAGGGTTCCTTTGGAAATCTGATGAAAAGTAGGGCCCTTCTGCCGAGGAAGGTGCAGACTGCCTCAACTTGATCCCCGGTGTCCAGGTCTGGCGAACCCTGAAGCCCCTACGCGGCCCTGTCAGGCACCCCCGAGTGGGTGGTCGCAACGGGCCCCCAATTCCAAGGTCCTGGGAGAGCTAGGACCCCCAGGCCGGAATGCTTTTTCGTCTCACCCCTCAGGTGGAGGGTGAGCAGTGCCCGAGTCCGCGGCACAGACCCCGGCGCTGGCGCGGGCCGCGAAATCGAAGCTTCGGCCGGGACCCGCGTCTTCGCGACCCCAGCACTCACTGGAAGCCCTGCGGGCCGTGGGCAGTTCGGGGCAGGACCGGAGAGACGGGTCTCGGCGGGAGTGGGACTGCCGGCCTCAGGCTCTGCAACCCGAGACGCCAGAGCCGGGGCCGAAGACCTCAAACCAGGTGTGGAAACCAGGCCGTGTGGGCGGGCCCACGGGCGGCATTGTGGGTAACGTAGCCTAGGCACCATTGCCTGAGCCGGCTGTTAAGGCGTGGCAACAAGGCCGACTGGGCGGGTCCGCGACGTGCACTGTGGTTAATGTGGTCCTCAAAGGAACGCATTGTGGGTAACGTAGTCCAGCACCTCGGTGACCGCGAGAGCGTGCGGCGACTCTGCAGCCTCTGGGCCACTCTCTCAGTCACTTTTCCACACCCGCTCTCCTCTGGCCTGAAAAAGTTCACAGTAAAGGCCGCCTCCTCCATCTTTAAAGCCAGCGAAGTCGTCCGGGCACGATGGCTCACACGTGTAATCCCAGCACTCTGGGAGGCCAAGGCGGGAGGTTCGCTTGAGGCAATCTGCCTTGTAGAGGCGAGCCTGTGTCTCAGCCCAGGCTGCTAAGCACTGAGGCTCAAATTCAGAAGAAGCGATCTTTCTTTCTTTGCTTCTCTCCTTTCATTTTCCTTCCTTCCTTCTTTTCTTTTCTTTCTTCTTTTTTTTTTTTTTTTTTGTTTTTTGTTTTTTGAGACGGAGTCTCGCTCTTGCTCTGTTGCCCAGGCTGGAATGCAATGGGGTGACCTCAGCTCACTGCAACCTCCGTCTCCCGGCTCCAAGCAATTCTCCTGCCTCAGCCTCCTGAGTAGCTGGGATTACAGGAGCGCACCACCACACTAGGCTAATTTTTGTATTTTTAGTAGAGATGGGGTTTCATCATATTGGTTAGGCTGGTCTCGAACTCCTGACCTCATGATCCACCCGCCTCAGCCTCCCAAAGTGCTGGGATTACAGGCATGAGCCACCGCGCCGGGCCGGCCTTCCTTCCTTCCTTCCTTTCCCTTCTTTCCTTCCTTCCTTTCCCTTCTTTCCTTCCTTCCTTCCTTCCTTCCTTCCTTCCTTCCTTCCTTCCTTCCTTCCTTCCTTCCTTCTTTCTTTCCTTCCTTCATTTCTTTCCTTCTTTCTCCTCCCTCCCTCCCTCCCTCCCTTCCTTCCTTCCTTCCTTCCTTCCCTCTCTCTCTTTCTTCCTTTCCTTTTTTCTTGAGACAGAGTTTCGCTCTTGTTGCCCAGGCTGGAGTACAATGGCACTATCTCGGCTCACTGCAACGTCCACTTCCCAGGTTCAAGCGATTCTCCTGCCTCAGCCTCCCAAGTAGCTGGGATTACGGACACCCGCTACCATGTGCAGCTAATTTTTGTATTTTTAGTAGAGACGGGATTTCACCATATTGGCCAGGCTGGTCTCGAACTCCTGACCTAAGGTGATCCACCCACCTTGGCCTCCCAAAGTGCTGGGATTACAGGCATGAGCCACCGCGTCCGGCCCACCCGGCTAATTTTTGCATTTTTTGTAGAGAAGGGGTTTTGCCATGTTGGTCAGGCTGGTCTCGAACTCCTGAGCTCAAGTGATCCGCCTGCCTCGGCCTCCCAAACTGCTGGGATCACATGTATGAGCCACTGCACCTGACTAACATGGTGAAACCCCGATTCTACAAAAAATTAGCCAGTGTGGTGCTAGGCCCCTGTCATCCCAGCTACTCGTAAGGCTAAGGCAGGAGAATCGCTTGAACCCGGGAGGCGGAGGTTGCAATGAGCCGAGATCGTGCCACTGCATCTATCCTGGGCAACAGAGGGAGACTCTGTCACAAAACATACAATAAATAAATAGGCCGGGCGTGGTGACTTACGCCTGTAATCCCAGCACTTTAGGAGGCTGAGGCGGGCGGATTGCCTGAGGTCGGGAGTTCGAGTCCAGCCTGACCAACGTGGAGAAACCCCTATCTCTACTAAAAATACAAAATTAGCTGGGCGTGGTGGTGCATGCCTGTAATCCTAGCTACTCAGGAGGCTGAGGCAGAATTGCTTGAACCTGGGAGGTGGAAGTTGCAGAGAGCCGAGATCGTGCCATTGCACTCCAGCCTGGCCAACAAGGGCGAAACTCCACCTCAAAAAATAAATAAATAAATAAATAAATAAAGGCAGAAGTTCTTCAAGATAAAACTGGAAGAAGCCGGGCGCGGTGGCTCAAGCCTGTAATCCCAGCACTTTGGGAGGCCGAGACGGGCGGATCACGAGGTCAGGAGATCAAGACCATCCTGGCCAACACGGTGAAACCCCGTCTCTACTAAAAATACAAAAAATTAGCCGGGCGAGGTGGCGGGCGCCTGTAGTCCCAGCTACACGGGAAGCTGAGGCAGGAGAATGGCGTAAACCCGGGAGGCGGAACTTGCAGTGAGCTGAGATCCGGCCACTGCACTCCAGCCCGGGCGACAGAGCGAGACTTCGTCTCAAAAAAAAAAAAAAAAACTGGAAGAGATGCCAAGTGTTTGTGCCCACACTCCCCGAGGAGGGCCCCCAACAATGCCTAATCCCAAACATCCCTTGTCCTGCCTGCTTCTTTGTGACAACATAATAATGGGCATCAATTTATTTTTTATTTTTTTGTTGGAGATGAAGTCCCACCATGGTGCCTAGGCTGGTCTAAAACAATTAGACCAAGCAATTGGTCTAATTGCCCAAGCAATCTTCCCGCCTCAACTTCCCAAAGTGTCGGGATTACAGGTGTGCCCAGCCAGGTATCAGTTCTTGTATTTATTTATTTATTTATTTATTTATTTTTGAGACGGAGTCTGGCTCTGCCGCCCAGGCTGGAGTGCAGTGGCTGGATCTCAGCTCACTGCAAGCTCCGCCTCCCGGGTTTAAGCCATTCTCCTGCCTCAGCCTCCCGAGTAGCTGGGACCACAGGCGCCCGCCACGTCGCCCGGCTAGTTTTTTGTATTTTTTAGTAGAGACAGGGTTTCACCATGTTAGCCAGGATGGTCTTGATCTCCTGACCTCGTCTTTGGGAGGCCCGTCTCGGCCTCCCAAAGTGCTGGGATTACAGGCTTGAGCCACCGCGCCCGGCATTTTTTTTTTTTTTTTTTTTGAGAGACAGGTTCTCACTGTGTCGCCCAGGCTGGAGTGCAGTGGCTCGATCTTGGCTCACTGCAACCTCCACATCCTGGTTTTAAGCAGTTCTCTTACCTAACCTCCCGAATAGTTGAGATTACAGGCACACACCACCAGGTTCGGTTAATTTTTGTATTTTCAGTAGAGATGGGGTTTTGCCGTGTTGCCTAGGCTGGTCTCCAACTCCTGGCCTCAAGCAATCCACCCACGTCGGCCTCCCAAAGTGCTGAGATTACAGGAGTGAGCCACCACTCCCGGCCGCATCAGTTCTTGAGCACCAAGCAATACACATTTGTACTTCGTTTCTTCCCCATTTAGCAATAGAGGTACTATAACTTGCCCTACGGGTTCAACAGAACAAAACAAAACCCTGAAGCTCTGAGAATTTTAAGTATTGAACCCCTCAGGGAAGGTCAAACAGGAAGTACAGAAATGGAGTTAGAACCCAAATCTTTTTTTTTTTTTTTTTTTTTTTTTGAGACGGAGCCTCCCTCTGTCTCCCAGGCTGGAGTGCAGTGGCCGGATCTCAGCTCACTGCAAGCTCCGCCTCCCGGGTTTACGCCATTCTCCTGCCTCAGCCGCCCGAGTAGCTGGGACTACAGGCGCCCGCCACCTCGCCGGCTAGTTTTTTGTATTTTTTAGTAGAGACGGGGTTTCACCGGGTTAGCCAGGATGGTCTCGATCTCCTGACCTTGTGATCCACCTGTCTCGGCCTCCCAAAGTGCTGGGATTACAGGCTTGAGCCACCGCGCCCGGCCTTTTTTTTTTTTTTTTTTTTTGAGACGGAGTCTCGCTCTGTCGCCCAGACTGGAGTGCAGTGGTGCGATCTCGGCTCACTGCAGGCTCCGCTTCCCAAGTTCACGCCATGCTCCTGCCTCAGCCTCCCAATCAGCTGGGACTACAGGTGCCCGCCACCACGCTCGGTTAATTTTTTGTATTTTTAGTAGAGACGGGGTTTCACCTGTTAGCCAGGATGGTCTCTTTCTCCTGATCTCGTGATCCGCCCGCCTCGGCCTCCCAAAGTGCTGGGATTACAAGCATCAGCCACCGCGCCCGGCCTGACCCCAAATCTTTGATTCCAGAACTTCAGCTCCTAATTACTAGGTTAATGTACTCTGGCCCCTAATCCTAACTCGGGCATCCTAAGGCCGGTCTCCTATACTGGATTCTCGCTGCTTTTCCTCTTTGGTTGAACACGATGCGGAGTTTCCCTCTGCCTGGGGTGCCCAGGAAAGCGCCCCAGCTCCCAGTTTGGGTGAGCAACGCAGCAAGCACAGTAGGCGTACACTCAACGTACACCGCCCCGTACAAGCCCCGCCCCCCCATGCGCGCCCCGCCTCGCATGCCGGATCTACTCCCGGAATCTCGCGCGTCTTTCCCAAAGCATCTGCTAGGACTGAGCCTGCCGGAAACGAAAGTTGGGGAGGCCAGATTCAGGGAGCTGGCGGGAGTACATTTCCCAGAGCGCCCTGCGCCCTCCCTGGTGGCAGAATCTTGGGAGCTCTAGAGGGGGTGGGTTGGTGGCCTGGAGGTTCTCGTCTAGTGGCGGCACTGCCAGGGGCTCGGAGGAAGGGGCTGCAGTCTCCCGGTGGCAGCGTAGTCCCCAGCTACCTGGGAGGCTGAGGCAGGAGAATGACTTGAACCCAGGAGGCAGAGGTTGCAGGGAGCCGAGATCGTGCCATTGCCCTCCAGCCTGGGCAACAAGAGCAAAACTCCAACTCAAAAAAAAAAAAAAAAAAAAAAAAAAAACTCCGTCTCAGAAACAACAACGACCACAAAAACTTGGTTGGTAGCAGTGGTAATCCCAGTGTTTTTGGAGGCTGAGGTAGGAGGGTTGCCTGAGGTCAAAGACCAGCCTGAGCAACCTAGTAAGGCCTTATCTCTACAAAAAAATTGTAAAAATCAGCCCACCAAGGTGGTGTCATGCCTGTAGTCTTGGCTACTCGAGAGGCTGAGGCAGGAGGATCGCTTGAGCCCAGGAACTTGAGGCTGCAGTAAGTCATGATCGCGCTACTGTACTCCAGCCTGGACAACAGAGTGAGACCCAGTCTTTTTATTTGTGGATAACTCAAAGAAGTCATTTACAAAATGCCTTTTGTTTTCAAAGCACAGCTTTTCATAAAAAGCAAGGCCCACTTGTAATAGATGCTCTGGTACGCAGATGAGTGTTGAGAGCTGCTGGGAACTCGGGAAGCCCAGCAGCCGCGGGATCAGCCAGTGGTCAGAACTCATCGTCAGAATCGTCATGGGCCCCCCTGCAGACCTTGAAGGGCCGGGGGTTGGTCAGCTGTCCCGGGGAGGCTGGGGCCAGGTTCACCCAGCCGGGCCCACGAGGCAGCAGGTGGCTTTCATTGAGTCTGATGACACGGTAGTTCTCGTAGTGGACGTTGTGGGTTATGTCCTTCAGGTCTTGGAGGTGGGAGCTGGGGGACCGGTGATGGTCAGCCCCGATGGTGGTGTCCCCAGGGCCCCTCGCCAGCCCCCTAGCCCCTGGGCTCCCCACACCCTCACCGGATGAGCAGGTCTCTCAGGAGAGGAAATTCACAGTGCGCCATGTTCTCCACTGCAAGATATGGGACTCAGTATGGGCTCTGCTTAGTGAACAATCAGTAAGCACCTAGTGTATGCACCACCTGACACCATTTCCCTTAGCCCTTTTCCCACATTTCTCTTTATCCTATCCTGCCTTCCCTTTGTTGGTTCATTCATTCATTCATTCATCCACTGTTGTGTCCCCAGTGCCTGGTACAGGCGGCTCCTACAAGTAGTTGTAGAATGAATGAATACACTGATCATTATTGTATTATATGAACAGTTGGCCTCTGTATCCATGGGTGCCCACTGTGTGACTTGAGCATCTGCCGACTTTGGTGTCCCTGGGGGTCCTGGAACCACCCCCTGCAGATAGCATGGAATGCCTGTATGCCATATCATAGGTAATAGTATAGTGTATTTCTAGCTGGGTGCGGTGGCTCACACCTATAATCCCAGCACTTTGGGAGGCCGAGGTGGGTGGATCACCTGAGGTCAGGAGTTTGAGACCAGCCTGGACAACATGGTGAAACCCCGTCTCTACTAAAATACAAAAATTAGCCAGGTGTGATGGCATAATCTGTAGTCACAGCTACTTGGGAGGCTGAGGCAGGAGAATCGCTTGAACCTGAGAGGCGGAAGTTGCAGTGAGCCAAGATCGCTCCACAGCACTCCAGCCTGGGTGACAGAGCAAGACTCTATCTCAAAAATATATACAGAAAGAGTGTAGAATATTTCTAATAATTGTAATAATACATCAGGGGCTGCGTCCTGGCGGGCCCTCCTGTCTCACTTTCCCTCGCTCCCTAAGGCGGTCTCCCCTCCCTCCCCCCACAATCACCTTCACTGTGCCTCCCCCACCTGTCCTTGTCCCGTCAGCTCTATGGGGATAGGGACCCTGTCAGTCCTCCCTTTACCCTGCACCGTGGTAACTGCACGTAGCGGTGCCCGATACACAGTAGGCCCATCGTAATTTCCGGCCAGCCACTGGGGCAGCCTTGGGTATTGGGCATTGTGCCAAATGGTGGTTCTCCCGGCTCCAGCACCCTAGGAAGTTGATGCCACTGTGATGCCCACTTTACTGTGAGGAAACTGAGGCCCAGAGGGTCCAGAAACTTGCCCACGGCCTCCCAGCTGGAAAGAGGGACCATTCCCTAGGCCTTTTTGTCCAATGGGCTTCACTTTTCTGTGCCCTGTGGTGGGTGCTAAGGATGTGTAAGGCACAGGGCTGCTCTGGCTTCCAACCTGTCCCCACCAGCATCCTACCCATCACCGACCTTCAATGATGCCCCACTTGGTCTTCCGGCCCAGGACACACCTCCCGTTCACCAGCTGCTCTTGGTCAGCTCCTACCACAGCAAAAGGGATTCGGTCCTGGGAGAGGAGAAGAGATGGAGACGGGAGGATTGACTTCCTGGGGAGAAGAGAAGTCAAGGCACCCAGGCAGGAGAGAGGAGCCCTGTCCTTTTCGGGGAGGTAACATGGTAGAAAGTGCACAGAATTCCCAAATTCAAAGACATAAAGTCTAATCGGTGCCTCTGGCCGGGTGAGGTAGCTCTTGCTTGTAATTTCAGCACTTTAGGTGGGAGGTGGGAGGATCGCTTGAGCCCCAGGAGTTTGAGACCAGCCTGGGCATCATGGTGAAACCCCATCTCTGCAAAAACTAAAAAATCAGCTGAGCGTAATCATAGCTCACTGCAGCCTTGACCTCCTGGGCTCAAGTGATACCCCCCGCCTCAGTCCCTTGAGGAGTGAGGACCATAGGTGTGCACCACCATGCCTGGCTACTTTTTAAACATTTTTAGTAGAGATGAGTTCTCTGTGTTGCCCAGGCTTGTCTCTAACTCCTGGACTCAAGTGATCCTCCCTCTGCCTTCCAAAGTGCTGGGATTACAGGAGGGAGCCACCACACCCAGCCCACCTGATTTCTTACATATAAAGTTTTATTGGCACACAGTCAAGCCTGTGAGTCACTCTTGTCTATGGCTGCTTTTCAACCAGGACATCAGAGTTGAATCATCGCAATAGAGAGCCTACGGACCACAAAGTCTAAAACATGTACTACCTGGCCCTTTGCAGAAAAGGTTGTTGAACCCTACTGTAAACTCCAGTTGTTTACTTGCTCATGGCCAGAAGCAGAAATTCAAAGTTGCAAACTCCTAAGTGACATATATGGGTTTGTTTTAACTTCTGAGTTCATCTGTGATGGGGAATAATGTTGATATTGACAACACTGGGCATGGTGGCTCAAACCTGTAATCCCAGCATTTTGGGTGGCCGAGGCAGGCAGATCACCTGAGGTCAGGAGTTTGAGATCAGCCTGGTCAACATGGTGAAACCTGTCTCTACTAAAAATAAAAAATTAGCCAGGTGTGATGGCACATGCCTGTAATCCCAGCTATTCAGGAGGCTGAGGTGGGAGAATCACCTGAACCCAGGAGGCAGAGGTCACTGTGAGCTGAGATTGTGCCACTGCACTCCAACCTGGGTCACAGAACAAGACCCTGTCTCGGCCGGGCATGGTGGCTCATGCCTATAATCCCAGCACTTCGGGAGGCTGAGATGGGTGAATCACAAGGTCAGGAGATGGAGATCATCCTGGCCAACATGGTAAAACCCCTGTCTCTACTAAAAATACAAAATAAAATAAAAAATAGCCAGGCGTGGTGGTGTGCGCCTGTAGTCCCAGCAACTCAGGAGACTGAGGCAGGAGAATCCCTTGAACCCAGGAGGTGGAGGTTGCAGTGAGTTGACGTCGTGCCACTGTACTCCAGCCTGGGTGACAGAGCAAGACTACATCTCAAAATAATAATTAAAAAAACATTGTACAGTACAGTGGTTTTTAGTATTTGACCAGGGTTATGCAACCATCATCGCAATCTAATTTCACAACCTTTTCATCACACCCCCCAAAAAAAACCCATACCTTTTAGCAATCACTCCCCATTTCTCCCTTCCCCACAGCCGCTGACTACCACTAATCTACTTTCTGTCTCTATAGACTTGCCTACGCCTATTCTGGACATTTCATATAAATGGAATCCCATAATATGTGACCTTTTGAATCTGAATTCTTTTTGTCTGAGAAACATGTTTACAAAGTTCCCCCATTCTGTAGCAGGCAGGTGACAGTGCTTCATTTCTTTTTCTTTCTTTCTTTTTTTATTTTTTTTTATTTTTTTAATTTTTTTTTTTTTTTTTGAGACGGAGTCTCGCTCTGTCGCCCAGGCTGGAGTGCAGTGGCGCAATCTCGGCTCACTGCAAGCTCCGCCTCCCGGGTTCACGCCATTCTCCTACCTCAGCCTCCCCAGTAGCTGGGACTACAGGCGCCCGCCACTGCGCCCGGCTAATTTTTTTCTATTTTTTAGTAGAGACGGGGTTTCACCATGGTCTCGATCTCCTGACCTTGTGATCCGCCCGCCTCGGCCTCCCGAAGTGCTGGGATTGCAGGCGTGATTCTTTCTTTCTTTTTTTTTTTGAGACAGGGTCTCACTTCCTTGCCCAGGCTGGAGTGCAGTGTTGCAATCTCTGCTCACTGCAACCTTCACCTCCCAGGTTCAAGCAATTCTCCTGCCTCAGCCTCCCAAGTAGCTGGGATTACAGGTGCGTGCCACCACACACCTGGCTAGTTTTGCATTTTTAGTACAGAGTTTCACCGTGTTGGCCAGGCTGGTCTCAAACCCCTGGCCGCAAGTGATCTGCCCGCCTCAGCCTCCCAAAGTGCTAGGATTATTACCGGCATAAGCCACTGTGCCGAGCCTTGAACTGTACACTTTTAAAAGGTGAACTTCATTCCTTTTCATGGATAAGGGCTAGTCCATGGTAGGGAATAGGCCACATTGTGTTTCCCCACTCATCTGTTGATGCATATTTGGGTTGCTTCCACTTTTAGGCTAAAATAAGTAACGCTACTGTGAACATTCATGTACACATTTTTCTGTGAGTGTACATTTTTGTTTGTTTTGGGTATATACGTAGGAGTTAAGTTGCTGGGTCATATAGTAACTGGATGTGTAAGCATTTGAGGAACCACCAGACTATTTTCCAAAGTGGCTGAGCCATTTTACTTTCCTTCCAGCAGTAGGTGAGACTTTCAGTTCCTCCACATCTTCCATGGCACCATTTTTTGTTGTTGTTGTTTTAAGCCGGAGTTTTGCTCTTGTTGCCCAGGCTGGGGTGTGCAGTGGTGCGATCTCAGCTCACTGTAACCTCCACCTCCAGGTTTGTGTTTTTTTGTTGAGATGGGGTTTTGCCATGTTGCCCAAGCTGGTCTCGAACTCCTAGGCTCAAGGAATCCTCCCGCCTCAGAAGGAATTCTCCTGCCTCAGCCTTCTGAGTAGCTAGGCTTACAGGAACCCACCACCACGCCCGGCTAATTTTTTTTTTTTTTTTTTTTTTTTTTTTTTTTTTTTTGAGACGGACTCTCTCTGTCACCCAGGCTGGAGTGCAGTGGCGCCATCTCAGCTCACTGCAAGCTCCATCTCCCAGGCCATTCTACTGCCTCAGCCTCCCGAGTAGCTGGGACTACAGGCGCCCGCCACCACGCCCGGCTAATTTTTTGTATTTTTAGTAGAGACGGGGTTTCACCGTGTTGGCCAGGATGGTCTTGATCTCCTTACCTTGTGATCCACCTGCCTCGGCCTCCCAAAGTGCTGGGATTACAGGCATGAGCCACCACGCCGGGCCTAATTTTTTGTACTTTTAGTAGAGATGTGGTTTCGTTATGTTGTCCAGGCTGGTCTCAAACTCCTGACCTCAGGTGATCTACCCGCCTCAGCCTCCCAAAGTGCAGGGATTACAGGTGTGAGCAACCATGCCAGGCCAATGCTTTTTTTTTGAGACGGAGTTTCACTCTTCTTGCCCAGGCTGGAGTGCAATGGCGCCACGTCAGCTCACTGCAACCTCCACCTCCTGGATTCAAGCCTTTCTCCTGCCTCAGCCTCTTGAGTAGCTGGGATTACAGGCATGTGCCACTATGCCCAGCTAATTTTTTTGTATTTATAGTAGAGACAGGGTTTCTTCATGTTGGTCAGGCTGGTCTCAAACTCCCAACCTCAGGTGATCCAACAGCCTCGGCCTTCCAAAGTGCTGGGATTACAGGTATGCGCCACCACACCCCACCTTGAGTTACATTTTATTGCCTTTTTTGTTTTTAAACCTGGTTCTCACTGTGTCACCCAGGCTGGAGCACAGTGGTGTGATCACATCTCACTGCAGCCTCCACTTCCTGGGCTCAAGTGATCTTCCCACCTCAGCCTCCTGAGTAGCTGGGACTACAGGCACATGCCACCGTGCCAAGATAATTTTTGTGTTTTTTTGTTGAGATGGGGTTTTGCCATGTTGCTCAAACTGGTCTCGAACTCCTAGGCTCAAGGAATCCTCCCGCCTTGGTCTCCCAAAGTGCTGGGATTGCCACCACACCAGGGCCTCTTTTATTGTTGGGCTGTAAGAGTTTTGTTGTTGTTGTTGTTGTTGTCTGTTTGTTTGTTTGAGTCACTCTGTCACCTAGGCTGGAGTGCAGTGGCGCAATCTTGGCTCACTCACTGCAACCTCTGCCTCCCAGGTTCAAGCAATTCTCCTGCTTCAGCCTCCTGAGTAGCTGGGACTAAAGGTGTGCACCACCACATTCAGAGAATTTTTTGTATTTTTGGCACAGATGGGGTTTCACCATGTTGGCCAGGCTGGTCTCCAACTCCTGACCTCCAGCGATCTGCCTGCCTTGGCCTCCCAAAGTTCTGAGATGACAGGCATGAGCCACTGTGCCTGGCCCAGTGTTCTTTATATATTCAGGATACAAGCCCCTTGTTGGGTATGTGATTTGTAGACATTTTCTCTGATTCTGTGGGTTGTTAGTGTGAGCTGTTATTTCTTGCTCACTTTGAGCTTGTGGATGTGTGGACAGTCATATCTGCTAGGAATATGTGCACGTTTCCCTGAGATACAGAGAAAGATGAATCTTTGGGTGGAAAGGATGTGTGGGAAGGAAATCACCTCGCCCGCCTCCTGCCCCACAGCCTCTCACCCGTAACTTGCTGTTGAGGATTCTGTCGTTGATGTCCTCATCAAAGCACATCTGGGGGTAGACGTCGATGCAGTGGGTCCTCAGGTTCTGCTGGATCTGGAGATCCCGCACAGGTGACCTCAGCCCACCCTGCCCACTCTGCCCTCTGCCCCGCTGACCCCAGCCCTGCCCCAGGCACCCAGATCACCCTGCGCCTAAAGGCCTCTCGCTCCTCCATGGTCAGGCTGTCGGCCCGGGCAATCACAGGCACCACGTTCACAGTCCGGCACAGCCGCTGCAAGAACTCAATGTCCAGGGGCCGCAGGCTGCCGGGGCAGGGCAGTGATGGAAGTGGTGGTGGTGGTGAGTGTATGAATGACAGCAGCAGGGCAGGGGGGTGGGGGCAGCCAGCAGCGCACATCGGGGACCCCTTCTCCTCCTCCCTGCCCCATGCAGGTGGTCCTCGCCTTGCAGGTGCAGCCCCCTCACCAGTGCCCAGTGGGTGGTACAAAGTACACGCAGCAGTGCACCCGGGTGTCTGGGATATGGCGCTGGCGGGTGATGAGGATCTCCTCCTGCAGGTACCGCTCGTATTGCTCGTTGATGTAACCCAGGATGGGGTCCCAGCTGAGGCAGGAGGTGGACCCTCCCCTCAGAACTGTGCTGTGCCCAGAGAGCCCCACCCCTCTCCGCTGTGTCCTCTGGGTGGTCCTCCTGTGGGATGATGAATCGTCCCGGTTTGCCCAGGACCTCTGGATCACCCTGTTACTTTCCCCCACTTCCCTGCATCATCAGAGAGACATAGAGAGACCTCCTGCCATTCTCGGCTTCACTGTCTGTAAAATGGAGACAACAGCAGCACCTATGGTGCAAGTAAGGGAGGGGTGAGCATTAACTGTGCTAAAGGGCCACAGATGGGCCCAAACCATGAAGGACTCGCGCCTGATGGTTGCAGGGGTCTCCCTCCTCCTCGAGTCCCTTCCCCTCTTGGGTATTGTCAACACTGTAAGTAGCCAAACAGGTCTTTTTTTTTTTTTGAGACGGAGTCTTGCTCTGTTGCCCAGGCTGGAGTGCAGTGGCCAGATCTCAGCTCACTGCAAGCTTCACCTCCTGGGTTCATGCTATTCTCCTGCCTCAGCCTCCCGAGTAGCTGGGACTACAGGCGCCCCCCACTGCACCCGGCTACTTTTGTTTTTTTTGTATTTTTAGTAGAGATGGGGTTTCACCGTGTTAGCCAGGATGGTCTCGATCTCCTGACCTCGTGATCCACCCGCCTCGGCTTCCAAAAGAGCTGGGATTACAGGCATAAGCCACCGCGCCCGGTCTCAGATCCTTTTAAAAACAGGTGTCAGGCCAGGCCCAGTGGTTCATGCCTGTAATCTCAGCACTTTGGGAGGCAGAGGCAGGAGGATCGCTTGAGCCCAGGAATTCGAGGCTAGCCTGGGCAATATAGGGAAATGCCAACTCTACAAAAACTACAAAAAGTAGCTGGGTGGGGTGGCACGTGCCTGTGGTCCCAGCTACTCAGGGGGCTGAAGCAGGAGGGTCCTTGAGCTCGGGGAGGTCGAGGCTGCAGTGAGCCATGATCTCACCACTGCACTCCAGCCTGGGAAACAGAGTGAGACACTGTCTCTAAATAAATAAAAATGAAACCAGGGCCGGGTGCGGTGGCTTATGTGTGTAATCCCAGCGCTTTGGGAGGCTGAGGCAAGTGAATCACCTGAGGTCAGGAGCTCGAGACCAGCCTGGTCAACATGGGGAAATCCCCGTCTCTACTAAAATTACAAAAATTGGGCCGGGCATGGTGGCTTATACCTGTAATTCCAGCACTTTGGGAGGCCGAGGTGGGCGGATCACCTGGGGTCAGAAGTTTGAGACCAGCCTGGCCAACACGGTGAAACCCCGTCTCTACTAAATAAATACAAAAAAGTAGCCGAGCATGTTGGAGGATGCCTGTAATCCCAGTTACTTGGGAGGCTGAGGCAGGAGAATCGCTTGAACTCCAGGAAGTGGAGGTTGCAGTGAGCAGAGATGGTGCCACTGCACTCTGGCCTGGGTGACAAGAACCAGACTCTGTCTTTAAAAAAAAAAAAAAAAGGCCAGGCGCGGTGGCTCAAGCCTGTAATCCCAGCACTTTGGGAGGCCGAGACGGGCGGATCATGAGATCAGGAGATCGAGACCATCCTGGCTAACACGGTGAAACCCCGTCTCTACTGAAAATACAAAAAACTAGCTGGGCGTGGTGGCGGGCACCTGTAGTCCCAGCTACTCGGGAGGCTGAGGCAGGAGAATGGCATAAACCCGGGAGGCGGAGCTTGCAGTGAGCAGAGATCTGGCCACTGCATCCCAGCCTGGGCGACAGAGCGAGACTCCATCTCAAAAAAAAAAAAAAATTAGATGGAAATCGCTTGAACCCAGGAGGCAGAGGTTGCAGTGAGCTGAGATTGTGCCAATGCACTCTGGCCTGGGCAGCAAGAGCGAGATTCTGTCTCAAAAAAAAAAAAAAGAAAAGAAAAAGATCACACAGCCTGGCTGTTCCAGGTCTGGGGTGTTTCCCTAAGGTCGAAGGGGGAGGGGCAGGGACAGGAGGGGACAGGAGGGGACAGGAGGGGACAGGAGGGGACAGTTATGTGGCTCACGCCTGTAATCCCAGCACTTTGCGGGGCTGAGGGGAGTGGATCACCTGAGGTCAGGAGTTCCAGACCAGCCTGGCCAACATGGTGAAACCCTGTCTCAACTAAAAATACAAAAAAATTAGCTGGGCGTGGTGGCGGGCACCTGAAATCCCAGCTAGTTCGGGAGGCTGACGCCGGAGAATCACCTGAACCTAGGTGGCAGAAGTTGCAGTGAGCCGAGATCATGCCCTTGCACTCCAGCCTGGGCGACAAGAGTGAAACTCTCTTTAAAAAAAAAAAAAAAAGAACCCACCAGTTGTCATTGTTGATCTGGTCCCCGAAGCCGGGCGTGTCCGTCACTGTCAGCTTCAGCTTCACACCCTTCTCTTCGATGACTGCGGAGGGAGAGCGGAGTCAGGAGACACTGGATCCTGGTGGGATGGGGTGGGGCAGGGCGGGATGGGGTGTGGGCAGGGCGGGGTGGGGTGTGGGCAGGGCGGGGTGGGTGTGGGCAGGGCGGGGTGGGGTGTGGGCAGGGCGGGGTGGGGTGTGGCAGGGCGGGGTGGGGTGTGGGCAGGGCGGGGTGGGGTGGGGCAGGGCGGGGTGGGGTGTGGGCAGGGCGGGGTGAGGTGTGGGCAGGGGGCTCACTCACCGTGGGTCACTGAATGCAGCTGCAGCGTCTGGGGTGGGGGCACCCCCAAGCCCGGTGGGTTTGACTTCCACACTTTGGACTTGAACAGCGTGTTCACCATCGTGGACTTGCCCAGTCCACTCTGCCCTGGGAGTGGCAACCGAATGACAGCAGTTAGGGTGGGCATTTTAAGCAGTTTTTCTCTAACTCTTTACTTGTTTATTTTTGTAGACAGGGTCTCACTCTGTCACCCAGGCTGGAGTGCAGTGATGCAATCCCAATTCACTGCAGCCTCGACCTTCCCAGGCTGTAGTGATCCTCGCACCTCAGCCTCCAGAGTAGCTGGGACTCAGGCGCAGGCCACCACACCCAGCTAATTTCTGTACTGTTTTTTTTATTTTTAAGACAGGGTCTCAATCTGTCACCTAGGTTGGAGTGATTGCAGCTCACTGCAACCTCCGCCCTCAGGTTCAAACGATCCTCCCACTTCAGCCTCCCAGGTAGCTGGGATTCAGGTGCATGCCACTATGCCTGGCTAAAATTTTTAAACTTTTTTTGTAGAGATGGGGTCTTGCTGTGTTGCCGAGGCTGGTCATGAACTCCTGGCCTCAAGGGATCCTTCTGCTTCAGTCTTGCTCTGTCACCCAGGCTGGAGTGCGGTGGCGCAATCTCGGCTCACTACAACCTCCGCCTCCCAGGTTCAAGTGATTCTCCTGCCTCAGCCTCCTAAGTAGCTCCTAAGTACAGGCGCCTGCCACCACGCTAATTTTTGTATTTTTAGTAGAGACGAGGTTTCACCATGTTGGCCAGGCTGGTCTCAAACTCCTGACCTCAAATGATCCTCCCGCCTTGGCCTTTCAAAGTGCTGGGATTACAGGCTTGAGCCACCATGCCCGACCTCATTTTTGTACTTTTTGTAGACGTGGGGTTTTGCTAGTCTCGAACTCCTGAGCTCAAGTGATCCACCTGCCTCGGCCTGCCAAAACCCTGGATTATAGGTGTGAGCCACCGCTCCAGGCAGATTTTTCTCTTTTGATGACTCAGCACTTCTCCTGTGAGGTGCTATTACCAGGCCCACTTAGCAGACGGGGAGGGGCGACAGGCTGCCAAAGGTGAGATCACACGCCCAGGCACATGTAGCACCGTGGGTCTGTCCTGCCGTGGGCCCCACCTCTCACTCACCCACCACCATGATGTTGAACTCAAACCCCATCTTCATAGCCTTAATCTTCAGCTGGTCCAGCACAGCCTCGATGCCCACAGGACCAAGCATCTCGCAGGGTGGGGTGCTGGGGCTGGAGGGCCGCGAGGACAGGCAGGGAGAGGGGGAGCGCCTCAGGGGGTCCATGGGGGCCGAGGGTTCGAGATGCCTGTCACCAGGTGGGTGGGGAGAAGGGGGTCACTGGGGCTCAGAGAAGCCCACACTGACCTCTCATATGTGAACCCCGATTTGAGCTTGGCTGTTGGCCAACCCCCTCCACACTTCATGCCTCCGGTGTACCCTAAGTGCCCGTAGTCCCAGGGGTGTGGCGAGGGTGCCTGTGGGGAGCCGTTTCTCCGGGGTGCTTCAACCCCCATCCAGAGAGGCTCCCCCGCCCAGGAGTCTGCCCTGTCCCCACCTACAGCCCAGGCAGGGGCCTCTCAGGTCACTTCCCCCAGCAGAACCTGGAGGGCCAGGCAAAGTCCAGGATGGGTGTCTGCAGCCAGGCTGGAGTCCTGGAGGGGCTTCAGGGAGTGTGTGTGGGGTGAAGTGGCTCCCATCCCAACAGGGAACTTGAGCAGGGGGCTCAGGAGGAGACACCCCCACTTTCCCCAGGGGGACACACAGCAGAGTTGATAGAGATAGGGAGCGAGAGAGATGGCACAGGTATGAAGGTGACGGAGACACAGAGAGAGACACCAAGGCGAGGCAGGGAAGATGGCTGGGAGGGAGCGGTGCAAAGAGTCCACAGTGGGCAGAGAGAGAGAGAAGCAGCCTGCTGTGGCACCTGGTGGACGTGGGTCCTGGTGGAGCTTCCAGGAGCTGCCTTGTCCTGGCAGGGCCTGGTGTGTGTGATGGGGGAGGGGAGAGGGTGACAGTTAACCGAAGAATCTGAGCTCCATCCGCACTTGCTGTGACCCCCACCTGGGGGCTTCTCTGCAGCAGGAGCTGTTACCCCTCTCATCCTCACAATGACCCCGGCCTAATAATACAATGATCCCCACGTAGAACCAGGGGCCTGAGTCCCCCACGTCAGCTGGGCTTCCACCTCTAAGCTCATACCCTCAACCACTCTGTTGGGGCGAGCAAACCCGGGTCCCACAGCCGGCTAGCGGGACATCCGTGTCCATCCTTGGCGCCATGTGTTTTAAGTTGCCAGTGTCAAAAACATTAAGAGATTGCTTTAGCAAATATTTACTCAGTCCTGACTCTGCACATGGCATTGTTCTTGGAGCCCAAATACATTAACTTGCTTAATAATCAAGCCCCGTGAAGTAAGCGCTGTTACTACCCCCAGTTGATAGATAAGAGAGGGTCAAGTGAGGAGGTGGCAGAGCTGGGACTTATCGGCTCTGAGTCTGTGTGCTCACCGTCTACTGCCTTTTTCTTGTTTACAGAAACATCTAGATTTCCAGTGTATCTTAGAGATTATCACCCTGACTTGAGATGCCCTCTTTAAATGGGTCATGTGCTTTCCAGACCATGGTCCTCACCCCTCCCTTATTGTCTCTCTGATAAGCTGTTTCTTTTTTTTTGTTATTTGTTTTTGAGACAGAGCCTGGCTCTGTTGCCCTTGCTGGAGTGCAGTGGCGCGATCTCGGCTCACTGTAACCTCCGCCTCCTGGGTTCAGGCGATTTTCCCGCCTCAGCCTCCCAAGTAGCTGGATTACAGGCGTGCACCACCACGCCCCGCTAATTTTGTATTTTTAGTGGAGACGGGGTTCCACCATATTGGTCAGGCTGGTCACAAGCTTCTGACCTCAAGTGATCCACCAACCTTGGCCCCCCAAAGTGCTGGAATTACACGTGGGAGCCACCATGCCTGATCTTTATTTTTCTTCTTTCCTTTTTTTTTTTTTGAGATGGCGTCTCGCTCTATCGCCCAGGCTGGAGTGTAGTGGCGCGATATCGGCTCCCTGCAAGCTCCGCCTCCCAGGTTCACGCCATTCTCCTGCCTCAGCCTCCCGAGTAGCAGGGACTACAGGCGCCCGCCACCACGCCTGGGTAATTATTTTGTATTTTTACTAGAGACGGGGTTTCACCATGTTATCCAGGATGGTCTCAATCTCCTGACCTCGTGATCTGCCTTCCTCGGCCTCCCAAAGTGCTGGGATTACAGGTGTGAGCCACTGTGCCCAGCCCTTTTTTTTATTTTTCAAGACAGGGTCTCACTATGTTGCCCAGGCTGGTCTCAAACTCCTGGGTTCAAGTAATCCTCTCACCTCGGCTTCCCTAAATGCTAGGATTACAGATGTGAACCACTGTGCCCAGCCTGATAAGCTGTTTCTTATACCAAGTCCATCTCACACAGTTAATTCTTTCTTACCTGTTCCCTGGTACCTGACTTCACAAGGCTTAGGCACTCCTGTGTCCTTGGTATTGACAAACATTTTCTCTTTTCTTTCTTTTTCTTTCCTTCCTTCCTTCCTTCCTTCCTTCCTTCCTTCCTTCCTTCCTTCCTTCCTTCCCTCCCTCCCTCCCTCCCTCCCTCCCTCCCTCCCTCCTTCCTTCCTTCCTTCCTTCCTTCCTTCCTTCCTTCCTTCCTTCCTTCCTTCCTCTCTCTCTCTTTCTTTTTCTTTCTCTCTCTCTCTTTTTCTTTTTTGGGACAGGGTCTCACTTTGTCACCCAGGTTGGAGTGCAGAAACTCAATGATGGCTCACTGCAGCCTCGACTTCCTGGGTTCAAGTGATCCTCCTGCCCCAGCCTCCCTAGTAGCTGAGACTTCAGACACGTAGACCAAGCCAGGCTAAATTTTTTACTTTTTGTAGAGATGAGGTCTCCCTATGTTGCCCAGGGTGGTCTGGAACTCCTGGGCTGAAGGGATCCACCTGCTTCAGCTTCCCAAAGTGCCACCACACAGCCTGGCAAGTGTTTTCTGTAAAGGGCCAGATGGTCCCTACTTTAGGCTTTGCTGGTCCTAAGTTCTCTGTTGCAACTACTATTCAACTTTCCCATTGTAGTGAGAAAGTAGGCACAGACAGTAGGTAAACAGATGGGTGTGGCTGTGTCCAAGTAAAACTGTATTCACAAAAGCAAGGTGGCTGTGGTTTCAGTTTTCCTGAACCCCAGGCAGACTTCTGTCCTTTGCTGTCCACTGCCTTCAGCCAGCTCTTCCTCCTGGTAACTCCCCCTCCTTCCCAGAGGCTTAACATTAAAGGCTTAGAGAATAGGGGTCAGCCAGGTGTGGTGACTCACGCTTGTAATCCCAGCACTTCAGGAGGCTGAGGTGGGCAGATCACTTGAGGTCGGAAGTTTGAGACCAGCCTGGCCAACACGGCAAAACCCCGTCTCTACTAAAAATACAAAAATTAGCTGGGCACGGTGGCGGGCACCTGTAGTCCCAGCTACTTGGGAGGCTGAGGCAGGAGAATAGCTTGAACCAAGGAGGTGGAAGTTGCACTGAGCTGAGATGGTGCCACTGCACTCCAGCCTCGGCGACAGAGTAAGACCCTATCTCAATAAGTAAATAAATGAGTAAATAAATAAATAAAGGCTTAGAAGTTAAGGGTGGGCCAGGCAGGGCCCAGGGTGGCAGAGACAATGGAGCAGAGCCTGTCCTGGAGCACAGTTCATTGTCAAAGGTGAAATCTCGCAAGCCACAGCTCCACAGTCCTTGAAGCATTCAGCACAGGGGCCTCCTCCATAAGCAGATGAGGATGTGATTAGTGGATGAACAAAAGGCTCTGGTGATGGTGATGTGTGGACTGCGTTTGAGCAGTAGACGTACTCGTGGGGATGTCCCCTAAGGAAATAAGCTTCTGTGCAGAGAAAACACTTTCTCCAGGAAAATCCTCCCACGTGAGCGATGGTCTAATTCTGAAAATCGTGGTGGTGCGGGGAAGAGCCTCACTGGGTGCCAGTAGGGATTGCACCATGTTAGTGCCATCAAAGGAGTAGTTTGCAGAAAGCATGCTGTCATCTGAAAGGTGCTCCCGGCGGTGTTGACTGGCAAAAGCCAGGGGTAAAACGGTCTGTGCAGTGTGACTATGGTGGAAGAGGACAAAAGACTGGAGGGAATCCCACATGGACACGGCAATAATAGCACAGGGCCATTCAGCGCATGTTTCTGTGAGCCTTCCCTCACGCTTCGACAGCTCCGACATCGATGATCAGTTCATTTCATCCTCACAATACCGGAAGGAGGTGGATACTGCTAACACACCCATTTTACAGATGAGGAAACGGAGGCAGAAGGGCTCAGGGAATGTTACTCAAGCTCACACACCCGTGGGTCTTACGGCATGCAATCGAACCTGGGTCCAGGAGCCTGACTCACCGGAGCCACTCCCTGCCACAGCCTCCTCCTCCTGTTACTGTCCTGCCTGGGACTGGGTGGGGCTCTGTAACTTCTGTCTTTTTTTTCTGAGACGCAGTCTCACTCTGTCACCCATGCTGGAGTGCAGTGGCAAGATCTCAGCTCACTGCAACCTCTGCCTCCAGGGTTCAAGCGATTCTCCTGCCTCAGCTTCCTGAGTAGCTGGGATAACAGGCAGGCACCACCACGCCTGGCTAATTTTTGTATTTTTAGTAGAGACGGGGTTTCGCCACGTTGGCTAGGATGGTCTCGAACTTTTAACCTCTGGTGATCTGCCCACCTCGGCCTCCCAAAGTGCTTGGATTACAGGTGTGAGCCACTGCGCCTGGCCTGACTTTTGTCTTTTAACAACTTGGTGGTTCCCAGATCTTCTTTAAGAGATAGATATGACTTTCATAATAGTCACGACAAACATTAGAAACAAGGTACCCAGAGAGACAGGAAGACTGAGGGCCAGAGGGGAGAGGAGGGGACAGTGGGCCTCCTGACTACCCAGCCAGGCCAAGAGCTGGAGCAGGGGCCACAGTTGTTCCCCTGCGCTTTAAAAATAGAAGTATGTCAGGTGCGGTGACTCACACCTGTAATTCCAGCACTTTGGGAGGCAGAGGCGGGCGCATCACTTGAGGTCAGGAGTTTGAGACCAGACTGGGAAATATGGCGAGATCCGTCTCTACTAAAAATACAAAAATTAGCTGGGCATGGTGGTGGGCGCCTGTAATCCCAGCTACTCGGGAGGCTGAGGCAGGAGAATCGCTTGAAACAGGAAGGCGGAGGTTGCAGTGAGCCGAGATTGCATCATTGCACTCCAGCCTGGGAGTGAAACTCCACCTCAAAACAAACAAACAAAACAACAACAACAAAAAAACAAATTCAGTGGCATTTAGTACATTCACAATATGGGCAACCGGCCAGGCGTGGTGGCTCACGCCTGTAATCCCAGCACTTTGGGAGGCTGAGGGGGGTGGATTGCCAGAGCTCAGGAGTTCGAGACCAGCCTGACCAACATGGTGAAACCCTGTCTCTACCAAAAACACAAAAATTAGCCGGGTGTGATGGTGCATGCTTGTAATCCCAGTGATTCAGGAGGCCGAGGCAGGAGAATCTCTTGAACCCAGGAAGCAGAGGTTGCAGCAAGCCGAGATCATGCCATTGCACTCCAGCCTGCCAGCCTGGGTGACAGTGAGACTCTGTCTCAAAAAAAAAAAAAGGCCAGGCATGGTGGCTCACGCCTGTAATCCTCACTTTGGGAGACCGACGCGGGTGAATCACCTGAGGTCAGGAGTTTGAGACCAGCCTGGCCAACATGGTGAAACCCAGTCTCTACTAAAATACAAAAGTTAGCTGGGCATGGTGGTGGGCGCCTGTAATCCCAGCTACTCGGGAGGCTGAGGCAGGAGAATCGCTCGAACCTGGGAGGTGGAGATTGCAGTGAGCCGAGATCATGCCACTGCACCCCTGCCTGGGCAAAAAGAGCAAAACTCCATCTCAAATAAAAAAAAAAAAAGGCCGGGCGCGGTGGCTCAAGCCTGTAATCCCAGCACTTTGGGAGGCCAAGACGGGCGGATCACAAGGTCAGGAGATCAAGACCATCCTGGCTAACCCGGTGAAACCCCGTCTCTACTAAAAAATACAAAAAAAACTAGCCGGATGAGGTGGCGGGCGCCTGTAGTCCCAGCTACTCGGGAGGCTGAGGTAGGAGAATGGCGTGAACCCGGGAGGCGGAGCTTGCAGTGAGCTGAGATCCGGCCACTGCACTCCAGCCTGGGCAACAGAGCGAGACTCCGTCTCAAATAAAAAAAAAAAAAAAAAGGGGGAGGGAGGAGGATTAGAGTCAGAGGAGGAGACGTGAGCCTGGAAGCAGAGCGTGGAAGGATGGGAGACTGCCGGCCCAGGAATGCCGCCAGCTTCTAGAAGTTGGACAAGGCAAAAGATGGACTCTGCCCTAGAACCTTCAGGATGAACACAACCTGGCCAACCCATTTTAGACTCTGACCTTCAGAACCGTAGGATGATAAATTTGTGTTGCTTGAAGCCACTGAATTTGTGGTAATGTTACGGCAGCATTGGGAAATTAATACACTAGGTGTGTGACGGGCTAATGACTTAACTTCTCTAGGCTTTCGTTTCCTCATCTGTAAAATGGAAAAAGCAGTAATACCCATGTTAGGATTGCTATGAGAAATAAACCAGGTGACACAGCACAGTGCTAGGTGCAGAGCCTCACATTACCGGATATTTTCAAGTATGAAGATAGAGAATATAAGGACGGTGAAGACTCCTGGTACAGCTGGCCTTCCGTATCCACAGGTTCCACATCTGTGGATTCAGCCAACCACAGACAGAAAATATTTGGAAAATAAATCACAGCTGTACTGGACATGTACGGACTTTTTTGCTTGTTATTCCCTATACAATGTAACAATTATTTACCTAGCACACATTATATTAAATATACATATATATATATTTTGAGACAGAGTCTTGCTCTGTTGTCCAGGCTAGAGTGCAGTGGTGCCATCTTGGCTCACTGCAGCCTCTGCCTCCTGGGTACAAGCGATTCTCCTGCCTCAGCCTCCCGAATAGCTGAGATTACAGGCGTGTGCCACCACACCCAACTGATTTATTTTTTTTGAGACAGTCTTGCTCTGTCACCCAGGCTGGAGTGCAGTGGCATGATCTTGGCTTACTGTAGCCTCCGCCTCCCAGGTTCAAGCGATTCTCCTGCCTCAGCCTCCCAAGTAGCGGGGATTACAGGTGCCTGCCAGCATGCCAGGCTAATTTTTTTTTTTTTTTTGAGGTGGAGTCTTGCTCTGTTACCCAGGCTAGAGTGCAGTGGCGCGATCTCGGCTCACTGCAACCTCCACCTCCAGGGTTCAAGCAATTCTGCCTCAGCCCACCGAGTAGCTGGAACTATAGGTACACGTGCCACCATGCCTGGCTAATTTTTTGTATATTTTGTAGAGATGATGTTTCATCATGTTAGCCAGGATGGTCTTGGTCTCCTGACCTCCTGATCCGCCCGCCTCAGCCTCCCAAAGTGTGGGGATTACAGGCGTGAGCCACCATACCTGGCCAATTTTTGTATTTTTATTTATCTTCTTTTTGAGACAGAGGTTCGCTCTTATTGCCCAGGCTGAGTGCAATGGCGTGATTTCAGCTCACCGTAGCCTCTGCCTCCCAGGTACAAGCGATTCTCCTGCCTCAGCCTCCCTAGTAGATGGGATTACAGGAATGTGCCACCACACCCAGCTAATTTTGTATTTTTAGTAGAGACGTGGTTTCTCCATGTTGGTCAGGCTGGTCTCGAACTCCTGGCCTAGGGTGATCCGCCTGCCTCAGCCTCCCAAAGTGCTGGGATTACAGACGTGAGCCACCGTGCCTGGCCCAATTTTTTTTTTTTTTTTTGAGATGGAGTCTCACTGTGTCGCCCAGGCTGGAGTGCAGTGGCTCGGTCTTGGCTCATTGCATGCTCTGCCTTCCGGGTTCACGCCATTCTCCTGCCTCAGCCTCCCGAGTAGCTGGGACTATAGGTGCCCGCCACCACGCCTGGCTAATTTTTTTTGTATTTTTTAGTAGAGACGGGTTTTCACCATGTTAGCCAGGATGGTGTCTATCTCCTGACCTCATGATCCGCCTACCTCGGCCTCCCAAAGTGGTAGGATTACAGGTGTGAGCCACCATGCCTGGCCATGATATTACATATTATAAGTAATCCAGAGATGATTTAAAGTATAGAGTATATGCACAGGTTATATGCAAATACTGCCTCATTTTATATTGGACATTTTAGCATCTGTGGATTTTGGTACCCACGGAGGTCTTGGAACCAACCCTTGAGGATTCCAAGGACAACTGTATGATGCAGGTGCACCTCTCCTAGCTGCTCAAGGGTCGTGGGATGCAGGTAGGTTTTCTCCCCCTTCCCCTCCCTCCCACACACCTTCCCTCCCGTCTCTCTCTCTCTTTCATTCACGAAGTCAGCAGTGGCCAAGCACAGAGCTGGATATCTGGGATATTGAGGAAAGGTAAAAAGTCCCAGGACTGAAGCCACAGGCCCGCATCTTCCTCCCTGGGCCTCCAGCAGTGGGGAGCCAGGGAGTGCCTCTGCTGGGGCTGGCTCTCCGCTGGGCTCGGCAGCCTCTGCTGGGGCTGGGCTCTCTGCTGCTGGCCCTGGGGAGGGCGGGGCTGGTTGCCAAGACCTCAGGTGGTATGGAGCCGGAAGCAGGAAGCAGCCTGTGCTCCCCAGACCTGCCTGGTTGAGGGAGTTGGAGGCTTCTAGGAGGTAGGTGGGGGCCTGGGGGCTGGGCCACCAGGGGAAAGAGAGGGGAGAAGACAGTGGCTGGGGAGAAGCTTGTCCAGGCTGGGGTCAGGGTAGGGACCACACGGCTAGGCAAGGAGAGAGGCTGGGCCTGGGGCCAAAGGAGAAGTGGAGTGGGAGGGGGCGGGGAAGCTGGTGCTGGACCAGGCGCGGGGAGAGGCTGGGCTGTGGGAAGCCTGGATGTGGTCCCCGCTGAGCAGAGCCCAGGGTTCTGATGCAGCCTCTGGGGGGCCAGGGCAGGCGGCACTGTGCACGCCGAGATGGCTGTGTCCACAGAGGAGCTGGAGACCACAGTTCAGGAAGTCCTGGGGAGACTGAAGAGCCACCAGTTTTTCCAGTCCACATGGGACACTGCTGCCTTCATCATCTTCCTCATCTTCGTGGGTAAGTGTGGCTGCAGCCTCGGGATCCCCCCAGCCCCCTGCCCTGGGCCCTGGGTTGGTCACACCTGGATGGCTGTCCTGTCCCCAGGTACGGTGCTGCTCCTGCTGCTGCTGGTCATCGCCCACTGCTGGTGCTGCAGCTGCTGTGGTTCCCCTGGGCCCCGCAGGGCAAGCCCCAGGAAGGTGAGCCCCTGGAAGGTGAGCCCTGCCGGCCGCCGGGACCTGCATGGAACTGTACTAGGGGTGGAGGAGGGAGGTGGGGGGAGTGGTGGGAAGGGTGCTCATCCCCCTAGGGAACAAGGAGCGAACCTGCTCGGTCCCTCTGTGCTTCTCGTGCAGGAAAGACCCAAGGGAGTGGATAACTTGGCCCTGGAACCCTGACCCTGTGTGTCCTGCCTGGTGGCAGTAACAAAGCCTTGTCTGCCCAGAGCCTGAGTCTGCAGTGTCTTCCAGTCCCCATCTGGGTGGGTGACATGGGACTCGCCGCCCCACTCAGGTGCCCACCTGGCCTCTCTAAGCTTTCAGTCAACACCACTGTGCCAGATCATCCTGGGTCACCTAGCTGGGAGGGGAGCTGGTCTCAGACCGGGCGGCCTGAACTCCCAGGTGGAGTTCTTGTCACCACCCCCCAGGCCTCTTGGCAGAGAGGACGAGAGAGAACCCGTCCTCTCTCGAAGGTGGGTTCTGTGTCCAGCCCTTGCATGGCACAAGGAGTGGGGAAGCCAGGCTCTGGGAATAGGGGAGACGGCTGGCTCCTAAAGTTGATGGCCACTGACTACCAGGGACCCCCCGCCTGCCTGGGTCCCCACTCTGACAGACAGACAGACACGGCTCCAGGTGGAATCTGATGATCTTTATTTCTTAGAGGGCCCTGGATCGGGGCTATGGAACACAGTAACCAGCACTGCACTCACTCCTGGGGTGGCTTTGTCTGTGCCGTTCCTGACTGTCCCCTGGGACTCATAGCTTAGTGCCACCCCCCACCCTCCAGGGGGAGGGGACAGCGAAGGGGAGAGGAAGGAGAGCCCTGGGCCTGGCCCTGTCCTGAGTCCAGAGATTCCCATGGTGACCAGAAGGGCGGGGTTGGGAATGTGGGACGCCCTCAGCCCCGCCTTCCGGACCTCCCCACTACCCTACCAGACTAGCCTCTCTTCCTCCTGGTGCTTCCAGTGTCCATTCCCAGCAGTGCAAATGTGTTAGGCAGGGGAGGGGGTAGGACAGAGAGATAAATAGCAGCCTGGCATTGGTGCTGGCTGGTGCTCTGGGGCGGGTATGAGGGGACGGGCTGCCTTCCTGGAGACAAGCTCCTGGGTGCTGTGATCAGAAGGGTCTGTAGCTCCAGTAGCTGGAGAACACGGAGATCTGCAAGGAGAGGGGTGTGGTGAGTGGCTGGATGGAGGGGATGGGATGGCCCAGGGGAGATGTCAAGGTCACCCAAGGACGGTATGTCAGGACAGGGCATTGCTGCTTAGCAGTACTGTGGGGGTACAACAGACCCCAAGATTGGGGCGCTCTGAGGGTGGGGCAGGGCCCTCACAACCCCTGCCCACTGTAAGGGTACACCAGACCCCAAGGTTAGCGCACTCTGAGGGTGTGGCAAGGACCCTTAGAAGCCCTTCCCCTAATGAAGGTGCTCGGCCCAGACCCCACCTTGTCCTTAAGCTGCTGGCAGAGCTGCAAGGAGACGGTGAAGTAGACCAGGGCATCGTTGAGCCAGGGGATCACGCACTCCACCTTGTGCACATGGCTCACCTCCAGGCGCTGAGAGCCCCACTCGCTGTGGGCGGTGAGAGGGTCCCTGAGGGGGGGCCCGGCCCTCCAGGTGCAGAGGGATGGGGTGGGCATGCCTGGACCCCTCTCCCCTGCCTACTTACAACATGGCCCCAGGGCTGTGCAGCACCGCGCCTCCGGCTGGGCGGAAGTTCTAGGGAGAACGGCACCAGACCCATCAGGCCCTGCAGGGTGTGTGCGTGGGGGGCAGCGGGCCGGGCAGGAGTCCCTCCTCACCTTGGTGGAGTTGGGCTGCAGGGCATGCAGCTGGTACACCGTGAGGCAGAGCTTATTGAGGTTGATGTAGACATTGACCAGCAGGTCGGAGGGCAGGGCGGGGGCGAACATCCGCTGCGGGAGGCAGGTAGGATGAGACCCTCCCAAGCTCCCAACCCAGGCTGGATGGAGCAGGGCTCTGCAGTCATTCATGGAGTCTGCAGGGGACTCCAGTCCCCACCCCAGAGATGCTCTTCCCATGAACGGGGGGCTTCCAGACTTTTCCCAGGTGCCCCAAGTACCTTCCTGTGCTGTCAGGTTTGGGAACCACTAACCCCAAACAGGGTTAACGTATTTTGGGGGCACAGGACAGAAGCCAAGGACCCCATACCAGAAAATTGCCTAGACAGAATTCTAACTATAATTTGGGGGGTGGCACCCCTTGCTGTCCATCCTGAGGGCAAGCTGGGCCCTGCTGTGGGGACGGCTCTCCTGGGGCAGGGGCTGGCAGGGACACTGACCGTAAGGCCGCTGGCAGCGATCTCAGGGAGGGTGAGGGTGGCGGGGGTGGTGAGGCGGTTTCGGGCTCTGGTCAGCTGCAGCATCACTGCATCCATCAGCTGCAGGGAGGGGCGGGGTTGGCTTTGCTTCCTCCCGGGCCCCCATGCGTCAGGGAACAACAGATATGGTAGCTCCCACTCCCGCCCAGTGGCTACAGTTCCCAGGACCCAGCAGCAGGGGCCTGTTAAAAGACAGGTGGTTGGGCTCCAGCTGGGTGTGGGGGAGGGCAGGACATCTGCACTGATGTCAGTCAGGACAGGGCTGATTCACTGCACAGGGGTCCCAGGAGCTGAATCAATGGGGACTGGAAGGTCCTGGGAGGTCAGTCCCAGGGGCACAGGCTTTGCCGACAGGGGTACAGGCAACAAAGGTTGGCTGCAAAAAGTCAGAGAGGGCTTCCTGGAGGAGGCGATGGATGGCTGGGTTGAGGTTTTCAGGAGGGTAAGCCAGGGTCACAGCTGGTGGATGGTGGGACCACCTGAAGCCCATCCCTTCCCTTTGCCGTGGAGCAGAGCCCTGGCAGACTCCTCAGAGCCCCAGCTTTCATGCCATCCAGCCGTGGCCATGAGTACCAGGGTGATGTGGCTCCCAGGAAACACGTAAGAGCTGACTGGGGGCATGGGGGCTGCAGCACCCTAGGGTGGCTACAGTTCTTGAGGGGATCTTAGTCTATCTGGTTCTACGTGTGAGGAAACCGAGGTCCAGAGAGGGCAGGTGAGCCACCAGAGGACACACAGTGAGTCAGGGGCAGAACTCAAGCGTGAGGTCAGGCACCTGAGTCAGCTCTTCACATGTGCCATGCGGTTAATGTGAAGGTTTTCACTGCTGCTGCCAGCAGCGGTATGTGCCGAGTGCTTACTGGGGGCTCCATGACCTGAATTATCATGGCGAACGGTTACTGCAGCTTGCCCCTGACCCCACAGGTAGAAAATGGAGACACAGAGTAGGCAGGTAAGTGCTTAGAGGTTGCACAGCTCCAAGCGGAGGCCCTGGGATTGGAACCCAGGTGTGATTCCGGATCCAGGACGTGGGACCCTATAGGCCCAAAAGTCAGGCCCCGGGGGAGCTCACCTTGAGGACCTCAGCGCCCGTCTTGAACTGGTAGCTCTCGTCCCGGCTGGTAAGCAGGTAAATGGCTTGGCTCACATGGTTTCTTGCATCCTGGATCTGGAAGCAGAGATCATCCAGAGGGGCCACGCCAGCTTCCATGCAGCCAGGAGGGGAGGGTGGGTGCTGCCTGCCTGCCTGCCCCAGGTCATTCCACTCTCCACATTGTCATCTCTGTGCCCCGGAGGGCCAGGTCCCGGCCAGGTGATGGGCGCCTGGCATCACCTGGGGCAGGCCCGGTCTCTGCCTGAGTGGGCTGCCCCCTCCTTTCTAAGGGATGGACAGACAGTATTGTCCAAGACATCTGTGCAAGTTGTGGAGGAAAGCAAACAGGGTGATATGGCAGGGGCAAGGGCCCTGAGATGGAGACAGTCAGGGTGGGGGGGGCAGGAGAGGAGGCCAGGGCCAGTGGCACAGGAGCTGCCAGGGAGCACGGGCCTCATCCCCAGAGCCATGGTAAGTCCCTGGAGGTTCTGGGCAAGGGAGTGACTTTTTAGAGGGCTTCTGAACCATCTCATCAAGCCAGCTGCTGTGGGGACATCACAGTCCCGATGTGGCCCTTGGGCTCTCAGGCCAGGTTCTCCACCTCCCCACGTGGCGCAGGCTCCAGGGCTTCAGGAAACACCTGCCCCCCGCTTTGCTGCTAGGAAACACCCTCCCAGGCTTGCTGTGGCCACAGATCCCCAGGGCTAGGCCCTTGCCAGGGAGGCCCCGTGGTGGGCCTGCCGCCGCCTGTCCTTGCGGCTGAGCACTAGCCAGGAGGGGCGGGGTCACCTGCTGCAGCTTCCACTGCTTGTCCTCCCGGAAGGCGAAGTGCAGCAGCTGGTTGTTCCGGGGCATCTTCAAGTTCACGTCCTGACAGGCAAGAGTGGGGTGAAACGGGCACGGGGGGCGCCTCCTGCCACAGCCACTCTGAGCCCTTAAGTGTGGGGCAGAAATGGGGTGTGTGGTGGCTCAGGCCTTGGCTGCTGTGTAGGGCAGAGAGTCTCCCAATGCCTTGGCCGTTTGGGGGGTGAACAGGGAGATCAGGAAACAGGAAAACAGGCCCAAGAGGAGCCACGAAGGAGTGAAATTGAAAGAGGTGAAGAAAGGGGAAGGGGAAAACAGAAGGCAGCCTCTGTGAGGCTCTGTGCGAATGGGGTGCATCTAGCATCTACAGATGGAGCCCAGGAGGGGGGCCTCCCCCCAGGCCTTGGTGCCTGGCACAGGGTTGGGTGCAGACTGGAGCTCAGGCGTTGGCTGATTCAACTGTGATGTGTGGCCAGCCTAATCCGCCAATGCCCATGTTTCACTGGTCCAGACACCAGGCCAGGCCGTGTGCAAAGAACCCCCCCTCCTGCAAGTCCTCCTGAATCCGCACACCCATCCCGGGGGAGGTGTGAGGGCTGCTGTCATTTTCCAAAGCAGAAAACTGAGGCCAGAGACATCAAGGGTCCCGCTCAGAGTCGCAGGGCTTGTATAGAGAGAATGTGGGAGCCCCCATGCTCTTCCCCACTGGCAGGATGGGAGGGGACAGGGCTGGGGGACTCACCGCCTGGCTGAGGGCATCCCCCTGCAGAGTCAGCACACCCTTCACCTGGTCTGTGCTGTAACACGTGGCGTCAGAGCGGTGCCTGTGGTCACCACCCCCACCACCCAGCCCTCCCTCCCGGCGGGCTGCCCCTCCTGTCCCATCGCACACCCAGCTGGTCTGCAGGACAGGGCTGTGGCCATGCCTCCTACCCCCCAAGGTACCCATTTCCCCGGTTTCCGCCCAGCCCAGGCTCACCCACAGCTGCCTAGGATGAAGTTCTCTTGCTTGGCGGGCCCCTCAGTGCCCGAGCCCGGCAGAGTGAAGCGCAGAGAGGCCTCCTGTGGCACAGAGGGAAGGAGGGGAGCTGGTAGTGCCCACTCAGGCCCGGCCCAGTGCTCCTTCCAGAAGGCCCCCTCCCTCCACGTCAGCGGGGGGAAGGAACAAGGTAGCCTGGCCTCAGTTGCAGCTGGGGTGGGAAGACCCTGCCCAAGCACCCCGGGCACCTAACCGTGAGCCTGATCTGTTTACCCCACATTCCCTGAACACCTCCTGTGTGCCCGCCTCGGGGAAGACAGGACAGAGACAGCCTCCCGGCTTGGTTGAGGGGGGAACGGGCAAGGGGCAGAGTCAGGGAACAAGGCAGTAGTCAGGGTAACCCGCGGTCCTGGGCCACAGCAAGCACTGCGCCGGTCACTTCTGTGAGCTGCTTGGCTCATTTATCTATACTACAGCCTCGCGAAGCGGGTGCTGTTATCTCCCTTTTGCCAAATGAGAAAAGGGAGGCCCAGGGAGGTTCAGTGACTTGGCCGAGGGTCACACTGCCAGGCAGAGGCAGAATTATTTGGCTCCCAAGGCGGCCTTCCCCGATCCGATGCCGGGCGGGACTCAGGCCCTTGCTAGCGCCCGCGTCAGGACTCGCCCCTGTCCGCACACAGGTGCTTGTGTAACGAGGTCGGCTCGAGTTCGCGGAGGCGGGGCCTTGCTTGAAAGCCGCGGCGGCCGCACGCAATAGGCGCTCAGGACGCAGCCGCGGGCCCCAGGTGGAGCCAGGGAGATGAGGAGGGAGGGTCGCCACGCCCGGCGGGGCAGGGCACGGATCGTTACCTTGAGAATGTCCTGCAGCTGCTTCAGCACAGCGTGCACCTCGTCGTGCAGCAGCCAGCGGAACTCCTCCTCCTGCGGGACAGACCCGGCGGTCACGCTTGGCCCCGGCGCCCCGCCAGCCCGCCCGCTGGCCCGCGCGCCTCACCAGCACGGCCCGCTCCGCCGCCGTCGCTGCCATCACGGTGGCCATGGCCGCAGGCCGCTGCCAAGCGCCCTCCCCGCCGGCAGCTGCTCCGGTCCACCAATCCTTCTGTCCTCGGTCCTCCAGTCCTCGCGTCCGCCCGCGGGGTCTGGCTCCGCCCCCGCCCCTGACTGGCTGAGTGGGCCCCGCCCCGCCCCCAGGCCGGCTCCGTGCTCGCGATTGGCCGGCTCCTGTCGGCCCGCCTCGGCTCGCGAAACCCTCCGGTCGCCTTGGAACGAGGCCGGCGGCTGCGCCAGTGAGGCCGGCTCCGACCGGCCAGGGACGCGGCCGGCGGCTGCGCGAGTCAGGCTCGCTCCCGCTGGCCAGGGACGCGGCCGGCACCAGCCTGGGGCGGCCGCTCGGGGGCGGAGCTTCCGTGTCGCCCCCAGGCTATGATAGGGCGCGCTGCTCCACTCGCGCTGATTGGGCGGCAGGACAGTCTGTTCCCGCTCCGCCTCCCTATTGCCCTGCTTGGCCTCAGTTGGTCGCGCTTCCAACCCCGCAGCGGACCTCGCCGCCGCTTGCAGGTCCGTCTCTCCCAGACGCTGAGGTCCCGAAAACCCATCCCGGCCCCGCAGCTGCCCTCTCCTCCCACCCATCTTGCCGAGGGCGAGGGAAGCAGGACTCCCGCGGCACAGCTGTGTTACCAAGAAGTGTTTTATTTTTCTTGCAGTAGCTTTGTTAATTGCACAAAATCATGTTTTGTTTTTGCCATTTAAACATTATCACACAATCCTATTCTGAAAGACAAATGTTCATTAAAAACAAAGCAAAAATAAAAATTCACAACCTTAATTACCTAGATTTGTCATTTAAAGGTTTAAAGAAAAAAAGGGAGGGGCTTTCTTACAAGCTTTTTCACAAGTGTCACATTTTCTCCTTAAAAGGGAAGGATTTCAAAACAAAGGTGAAATAGCTTAAACAGAAATATTCATAAAAAGGAATTTTACAGAATTGTCAACAATATTAAGACAACATTGACTAACCGGTTTCATTACCACATCTTCCCCCTCCCCCACCCCCAGTGTGTCCTGCCAGGACTAGAACAGGCTTTGTGTTCAGACAGAAATGCTTCAAAATCCCAGTGAAATGAACTGTGCTAACAACCCGACAGGCATCTTCCCTGCCCTCCCCCACCTCATCTGCAATTCTCTAACCCAAGTTCTATCTGTGAAAGGGGCCAAAGCTGTGAGGGGGAAGGACCCCACCCCAGTGTGGCCACCTTATATATATATATTCCATCATAAATGCTGGCCTTCCTTCTGCAAATTATGATTTTGGAAAATCCAACCCATGCAGAGGGATACAAAACTGACATCCCTTGGGTGACTTGTTTTTTTGCATCATCCCAAGCCCCCCATGGTCCCCATCCAAGGAGATATGTAGGGCCTCGAGGATGTCCCAGACCCACCTCGGAGGGCCAGTCAGTTCAGGTAGGTCAGGCCCAGTTCTCTTCCCTCCCGACAGACCCCGGGCCCGGGCAGCACCGAAGACCATGATGCTGGCTGGAGTGAAGACACTCGTTTCCGTATCAAGAGCTGAGCCTAAGAAATGCTCATCGCTGGTCAGGCTGGGTCTGGGCCAAAGAAGGGGCAGACAGAAAGAAATACTGTCTCCACAGGAGGAAGAGGGCGAGGAGGGAGGATGGAGAGTGGTGGGCATGCAGGGGGCTTGGCAGGGCAGACTGGAGAAGGGGGGACCACTGGGAGGGGACCGAGGTCAGAGTGGCTCTTCAGAGCCAGGTGAAGAGTCTGTGGCCTAACGGAAACAGGAAGGAGCGCCCCCAACCCCCACTCCTCATGGCTCATCACTAGTGGCCCTGAGGACCCCCTCCCAAGAGCTGGAATGCAAATCCAAATACTAGAACAGCCCAGGGAGGAGCGCCCGTGGCAGTGGCGTCTGGGGCGTGGCTTCGAGGCGGTGAGGGCTGGACCTCCAAGCTCACCTGCAGGCCAGATGCTTGCTGCACTCCCTGGAAAGCCAGGGCCCCATCTTCTCGGGACTCTGCCAGTCTCTTTTCAGTTCACAAACGCGTCTATGGAGCGCTGGGTGCACACTGGACGCTTAGACGTGAAAATCTTTCTCAGCTCATCACCTGAGGTTGGAGGGCCCAAGGGACCCTCTGTCTGGAGTCTGTACTGGCTCATCTGGGCCCGAGGCCTCTCCTTGCAGGGAAATCAGTGGGGATGTGGACGTGACTACAGCCTCTTCGCTCTGGGGAAAGCTGTGGGAAGGCTTCCAACTCTCATTGCTGATTCTAGTTCCTTGACTGGAAGGGGTTTGAGATAAGACAAGCTCGGAAGAAAAAAAGCCAGGCAGCAGTTTCTGGGCAGCTTCTATCCAGGGGCGAGTCTGTGTGTGTGTGTGTTTGTGTGTGTGTGAACACAGCCACCTCGTCCGGGGGCCAGTGCCCAGCTCAAGAGCTTTCCCACAAGCCAATCCTGCTGACACTCGTCCCCTCCCCACCGGCTTCAGGGGAAGGCTGCTGCTGTGTGCTGTGCTGATGGCAAGTCTCAAAGTCTGTATAAAAGGAAATGGAGACAGGTGGGCTGGTCCAGAATGAAGTCCCAGGCCCCTGACCCAATGTGAGGAAGAGGGGGTCAGAGGGGGGATTGGAGGGGTGGGGGCGGGGTGTCGACAGCTTAGTGTATATAGGCTCGGTACACGGCAGACATATCGTTGTCGGACTGGTCCAGCGCCTTGGCTCTTTTGTACACCTGGAAAAAAAAGAGATGGCTCAGTCTCTGGCCCCAGAGCTGCCTTTAAGACCTAGATGTGATTCCTGGAGGCAGTGCCGGATGAGGCTAGCAGGCAGTGCTGGAGCCCAGGCTGTCTAGGTAGGAATCCTGTTTTGACCTTGCACGAAGCACCTGTTTCTCTGGGCCCCAGCCACTGTGCTTCTTGCTCTGGGAGAGGGAATAGTACCCAGGGGTTCTTGTGAGAATGACATGTACTATGGGATATAAAGCACTCAGCATTGGCCGGGCACTGCGCCTCATGTCTGTAAGGCTGAGGTGGGTGGATTACCTGAGGTCAGGAGTTCAAGACCAGCCAGGCCAAAAAGGTGAAACCCCATCTCTAATAAAAATACAAACATTAGGGCCACGTACAGTGGCTCACGCCTGTAACCCCAGCACTTTGGGAGGCCGAGGTGGGCAGATCACAAGGTCAGGAGATTGAGACCAGCCCGGCTACCATGGTGAAACCCCATTTCTACTAAAAAAAAAAATACAAAAAATTAGCCAGGCATGGTGGCCTGTAATCCCAGCTACTCGGAAGGCTGAGGTGGGAGAATAGCTTGAACCTGGGAGGCGGAAGTTGCGGTGAGCTGAGCTTGCACCACTGCACTTCAGCCTGGGTAACAGAGCGAGACTCCGTCTCAAAAAAAAAAAAAAACCAACAAAAAACAGAGGCTGCAATGGCGCGTGCTTGTAATCCCAGATACTCAGGAGGCTGAGGCAGGAGAATTGCATGAACCCAGGAGGCAGAGGTTGCAGTGAGCGGTGAACCGAAGTCACATCATCACACTCCAGTCTAGGCGACAAAAGCGAAACTCCGTCTCAAAAAAAAAAAGCATTCAGCATTATTAATAATTTAATAATGTCTCTAATGTCCCTTCCTGCAGATCACTCTCCAAAGCCTTTCCATGTTATCCTCTGGGCTGTTGTTCTTACTATTCCCTCTGCATGGAATGCTTTTCCCTCACTCACTTATCATTGGTTCTTTCTTAGCTCAAAGGCCTTTGCCAACTGTTCCAAATGAAGCAGCAGCTGCGCCCACCACTTTACCCAGTCATCTCTGTCTTTTACTTGTATTTCTTACACTCTGAAATTCTGACCTTTTTAACTGCTTATGTGCTAATTCTGTACCCGCTTCCAGTTAAATGTGAGTGTTCCTGGGAGAGATGGAGGGAGCTGCACACCAAAATGTACTCGGAGTGCAGAACAGTGCCTGGCAATCAGCACCTGCCCCAGAGACACTAGTGGAATATGAAAAAGCTTGAAAAGAACTAAAAAGCCATTGCTTGACAGGCAATAGGGCCATGCTGACGCAATGTGGCTGGACACATGGGTCCCTCCTACGTAATTAGCTGTGGGCTGTGGGTTTTTTTGTTTTGTTTTGTTTTTTACATTAAGTAGTCCTGCAAGAGCCACCATAACTGAGGTTCACTGCAGCTCAGATATAACTTTCAGCTCACAGTTCACAGTTACAATTGAATACAAACATTTTCAGGTAAAAGAAACTGTCACTGGGCAGAACCACATTATAGGAAATTCCAAAGAAAGTTTTTTCAGTGGAAAGGAAGTAACACCAGAGAGAAACTCTTCTTTAGGGAGTGATAGAGTTTACTAGAAACGGTAAATCTAGAGAAACTTAAAATTATTTTTTCTACTAATTTCTTTTCTTTTCCAGACGGAGTCTAGCTCTGTCCACCAGGCTGGAGTGCAGTGGTGCAATCTCAGCTCATTGCAACCTCTGCCTCCCAGGTTTAAGAGATTCTTGTGCCTCAGTCTCCCAGGTAGCTGGGATTACAGGCGCCTGCCACCATGTCTGGCTAATTTTTATATTTTTAGTAGAGACAGGGTTTCACCATGTTGGCCAGGCTGGTCTCCAACTCCTGACCTCAAGCGATCCACCCACTCGGGCCTCCCAAAGTGTTGGGATTATAGGGGTGAGCCACCATGCCAGCCTTTTCTCTTAATTTCTTTAAAATACATATGACTGGCCACGCGCAGTGGCTCACGCCTGTAATCCCAGCACTTTGGAAGGCAGAGGTGGGCAGATCACAAGGTCAGGAGTTCAAGACCAGCCATGGCCAACATGGAGAAACCCCATTTCTACTAAAAATACAAAAGTTAGCCGGACGTGGTGGCGTGCGCCTGCAGTCCCAGCTACTCAGGAGGCTGAGGCAGGAGAAAGGCTTGAACCCAGGAGGTGGAGGTTGCAGTGAGCTGAGACCATGCCATTGCCCTCCAGCCTGGGCAACAGAGTAAAACTCCGTCTTGGAAAAAATAAAAAATAAAATACACATGACTGCTTTAAAAATCACAGTGTTGCCTGGTGGGTTTAAAACAAGGGCAGATGAGGCCTGGCGTGGTGGCTCACGCCTGTTATCCCAGTACTTTGGGAGGCCGAGGCAGGTGGATCACCTGAGGTCAGGAGTTCGAGACCAGCCTGACCAACATGGAGAAATCCCATCTCTACTAAAAATACAAAATTAGCCAGGTGCATGCCTGTAATCCCAGCTACTTGGGAGGCTGAGGCAGGAGAATTGCTTGAAGCTGGGAGGTGGAGGTTGCGGTGAGCCAAGATTGTGCCACTGCACTCCAGCCTGGGCAACAAGAGCAAAACTCTGTATCAAAAAAATAAAAAAATAAATAAAACAAAGGCAGATGAAACACCCAGGACCCACCTATACCTCAGAGTGAGAGTTCTCACACCTGTGGTGCTTCTGCCCCCAGGAGACATCTGGTAATATCTGGAGACATTTTCTGTCACCCGAGAAGGACTATGTCACTGGTGTCTGGCAGGTGGGTTGCCCAACATCCTACAGTGCTTGGTTAGCCCCCACACACAGAATGACAGTAGTGCCGAGGTTGAGAAACCCTGCCTTAAAAGATGAGGGAGGGGGAAATAAATGCTTCTATGTGGTTGCAAAGTTTCTACATTTAACGGGAAATGGTACAAGATTATCTTTTTTTTTTTTTCTTGAGACAGGGTCTTGCTCTGTTTCCCAGGCTGGAGTGCAGTGGTACGATCACAGCTCACTGCATCCTTGAACTCCCAGGCTCAAGCAATCCTCCTGCCTCACCTGCCTCAGCCTCCCAAGTAACTAGGAATAGGGTGCTCGCCACCACGCCCAGCTAGTTTTTGTATTTTTTTTTTTGTACAGATGGGGGTCTCAAACTCCTGGGCTCAAACAATCCTGCCTCGACCTCCCAAAGTGCTAGGATTACAAGGATTACAAGTATGAGCCACCGTGCCTGGCAAGATTAACTCTATTTTAAGGATTTATATTGCAATCTGTAGAATAACCACTAAAAAATGAATGTAAAGAGGCAAAGTAAAAAAGAAAACAGATAAATGAAACTGGAATTCTTTTTTTTTTTGAGATAGAGTCTCGCTCTCTTGCCCAGTCTAAAGTACAGTAGCGCAATCTCGGCTCACTGCAAGCTCCACCTCCTGGGTCCACGCCATTCTCCTGCCTCAGCCTCCCAACTAACTGGGACTATAGGTGCCCGCCACCACGCCCGGCTAATTTTTTGTATTTTTAGTGGAGATGGGGCTTCACCATGTTAGCCAGAATGGTCTCGATCTCCTGACCTCGTGATCCGCCCACCTAGGCCTCCCAAAGTGCTGGGATTACAGGTGTGAGCCACCGCGCCCGACCTCTTTTTGTTTCTTTGCCCGGCTAATTTTTATTAGCCACTATGCCCGGCTAATTTTTGATATTTTTAGTAGAGACTGGGTTTCACCATATTGGCCAGGCTGATCTCGAACTCCTGACCTCAGGTGATCTGCCTGCCTCAGCCTCCCAAAGTGTTGAGATTATAGGCATGAGCCACTGTGCCCAGCCGAAACTGGAATTCTAAAAAGCAAGCAAGAAAGGAGGAACAAACAAAAGACAAAGGCAACAAACAGAAATCAAATGATAAAAACGCTAGCTCCAAATCAAACCACATATCAATACAACTACTAAAGGTCAATGCACCAGTTAACCTTAAGAACCTGACCTCTGAACTCCTAACAGTACAGAGCCTAAGCTCTGAACTGAAATGGCTGGAAAGCACCGAGCTGCATTGAGAAAGTAACCTAAAAACTCTGCTTCCAAGCCAATGAATCCTGCAGTCAGAGTGGAGGCAACCTGGAAGTCACTTCAAAGAGCAGCTTTCCCAGCACAATCCACATGAAACCCTTGGGAAATAACTATAGTCAGAAATGAGCTTTCGGCCGGGCGCGGTGGCTCAAGCCTGTAATCCCAGCACTTTGGGAGGCCGAGATGGGCGGATCACGAGGTCAGGAGATCGAGACCATCCTGGCTAACATGGTGAAACCCTGTCTCCACTAAAAATACAAAAAATTTAGCCGGGCATGGTAGCGGGTGCCTGTAGTCCCAGCTGCTCGGGAGGCTGAGGCAGGAGAATGGCGTGAACCCGGGAGGCGGAGCTTGCAGTGAGCTGAGATCCAGCCACTGCACTCCAGCCCGGGAGACAGAGCGAGACTCCATCTCAAAAAAAAAAAAGAAATGAGCTTTCATCAAAAAAGACTTATAAAATACATAAATACATGGGAATTCTACTATCCAGAGAGAATCCACAGGTCGAATGAACAGGGGGGACTTGAAATAGTAATGTAATCTGAAAGAGTCATGAAATAAGTACTCTGAAATGCTGAAACAGACAAGAGACAGAAGTCAGAATTTAGGAACAAGGCTGCAGGCAGTGGCTCATACCTGTAATCCCAGCACTTTGGGAGGCCAAGGCGGGCGGATCACTTAAGGCCAGGAGTTTAAGTCCAGCCTGGCAAAATGGTAAAACCCTGTCTCTACTAAAAATACAAAAATTAGCCAGGTGTGCTGGTGCATGTCTGTGGTCCCAGCTACTCAGGAGGCTAAGGCAGGAGAATCACTTTAACCCAAAATGTGGGGGCTGCAGTGAACTGAGATCATGCCACTGCACTCCAGCCTGGAAAACAGAGTGAGATGGCCGGGCTCGGTGGCTCAAGCCTGTAATCCCAGCACTTTGGGAGGCCGAGACGGGCGGATCACGAGGTCAAGAGATCGAGACCATCCTGGATAATACGGTGAAACCCCGTCTCTACTAAAAAATACAAAAAAAAACCTAGCCGGGCAAGGTGGCGGGCGCCTGTAGTCCCAGCTACTTGGGAGGCTGAGGCTGGAGAATGGCGTAAGCCCGGGAGGCGGAGCTTGCAGTGAGCTGAGATCCGGCCACCGCACTCCAGCCTGGGCTACAGAGCGAGACTCTGTCTCAAAAAAAAAAAAAAAAAAGAAAACAGAGTGAGATTCTGTCTCAAAAAAAAAAAGAAAGGAAAAAAAAAAAAGAATTCAGGAATAGAGAATTACACTATGAAAAGCCAGGTGTCAACAGAACAGTAGTGGCTGGGCACGGTGGCTCACGCCTGTAATCCCAGCATTTAGGGAGGCTGAAGTGGGTGGATCATCTGAGGTCAGGAGTTTGAGACCAACCTGGCCAACATGGTGAAACCCTATCTCTACTAAAAACACAAAAAGTTAGCCAGGAGTAGTGGCAGGCACCTGTAATCCCAGCTACTGGGGAGGCTGAGGCAGGAGAATCGCTTGAACCCAAGAGGCAGAGGTTGCAATGAGTCGAGATTGCACCATTGCACTCCAACTTGGGCAACAAGGGTGAAATTCTGTCTCAAAATAAAATAAATAAAATAAAATAGTGTATCAGCTGATAGTACTTGAAAAATACAGCTGCTGTTTTGCAAAGTGTCACTTTTATTGTAAACATATGGTAAAGACAAATGTTTTTCAGTTTTTTTTTTTTTAGATTCAAATTCTATGAACATGAGCTAAGAAAGTAGAACTTCTATCCTAAAAAACTTTTCAAAAGTGTATGTGAAGCTGGATACAGATATGCACGCCTGTAGTCCCAGCAACTCGGGAGGCTGAGGTGGGAGGATTGCTTGAGCCTAGGAGGTCAAGGCTGCAGTGAGCTATAATTGCGCCACTGCTGAGACTGTCCCAAATATAAAAAAAGTGCATGTATAAGTGCTTAAAATGTCATTTGAAAAATGCTAATAGACATGCTAATTAAAAGGCAGATACCATCAAAATGGATAAAAATCCAAGCCCCAATTACATGCTGTCTGCGAAAGACACAATTTAGACATAAATAAGAGAGGAAATGCATGGAAAAATATACATACCATGAAAACAATAAGCCGGAGAAGGCTGTAGCCGCTTTCTTTTGCTTTTTTTTTTTGAGATGGAGTCTCATTCTATTACCCAGGCTGGAGTGCAGTGGTGCGATCTAGGCTCACTGTAACCTCCTGCCTCCCTGTTTCACGCAATTCTCTGCCTCAGCCTCCCGTGTAGCTGAGATTACAGGTGCCTGCTACCACACCCAGCTAATTTTTTGTATTTTTAGTAGAGACAGGGTTTCAACATCTTGCTCAGGAGATGGAGACCATCCTGCCTAACACAGTGGAACCCCAGCCTGGCCAACATAGTGAAACCTCATCTCTACTAAAAATACAAAAATCAGCTGTGTATGGTGGTACATGCCTGTAATCCCAGCTACTTGAGAGGCTGAGGCATGAGGCTGAGATCACATCCCTGCACTCCAGCCCGGGTGACAGAGTGAGACTCTGTCTCGAAAAAAAGAAAAAGAACAAAGAAAAGCTAAACTAAGTAGAGGGAAGGGAATAAAAAAAGAAACTGGGCCAGGCACAGTGGCTCACGCCTGTAATCCCAGCACTTTGGGAGGCCGAGGCGGGCAGATCACGAGGTCAGGAGATCGAGACCATCCTGGCTAACACGGTGAAACCCTGTCTCTACTAAAAATACAAAAAAAAAAAAAAAAAAAAAAAAAAAAAAGAAAAAAAAAGCCGGACGTGGTGGCGGGCATCTGAGGTGACACAGCAAGACTCTGTCTCAAAAAAAGAAAAAGAAAAAGAAACCGAATGGTTGGGTGTGGTGGCTCATGCCTGTAATCTCAGCACTTTCGGAGGCCAAGGCAGGGCAGATCACCTGAGGTCAGGAGTTCGAGACCAGCCTGAACATAGAGAAACCCTGTCTCTGCTAAAAATACAAAAATTAGCCTGTGGTGGTGGGCACCTGTAATTCCAACTACTCAGGAGGCTGAGGTAGGAGAAATGCTTGAACTCAGGAGGCGGAGGTTGCAGCGAGCCGAGATCGCGCCAATGCACCCCAGCCTGGATGACAGAGTGAGACTCCATCACAAAAAAAAAAAAAGAAAAAAAAAAAAGAAAAAGAAAAAGAAAAAGAAACTGAAGGGCCTTGGGGCTTGGGCCACACACTCTGTCAAGCTACGCTACCTCGTTTGCTGCAGCTGCCATGGGAGTCGGATGGTTGACTGCATCACCCAGTGCGATGGCTAAGCGGAGATCCTTCTGAATGTATTTCAGGTAGAAATCAGGTTTAAAGTTTCCTTGCAGGATATCTGAGGAGAAAAAGCCAGTATCAGACAAAAGCCAAGGACCTGAAATTAAAAACCACCTACAGTCCATCAGGTGTCAATACCTAAAACGTATTCAAGGCTCTGTTCGACACAGCCTAGGCCTCTCGGCCTCTCCCACACTCTTAGATACCTGAGGGCTGGAGCTCCCAGCCTATATTCCCAAATCCCGCCCACTGTGTTTCTGAACCTCCTCTGGCCAGGGTCAGGGACTGACTAGGGAGGGGCATCTTTCATGCTCACTGAACCCCTGACGTAGTCCCCTGTTCTAATCAAACACCAAATGCAAGAAGAGGGACCAAAGGCAACTCACTTTGGCACTTCTGGTCCAGGAAGATGCTGGCCAACTGTCCCTGATTGAGGATGTCCAAGAGTGTCTGCTGGGACTGGCCTGTCACCTGGGCCAGGGTCAGCCCCTCGGCAATAGTGGCCATGAAGCTCCCTTGGACCATGTTCACGATCAGCATCATCTTGGCTGCGTTGCCCACTTCACCTGCCCAGGGCAAAGACTCACGGTCACAGCCCAAGAATGCCACAGACAGGGCTTCTCTGCCCACGCTCACCTCTGCTCAGACCCACCTCTCTCCAGGGGAGGCCCCCTTCACCTGCCCCCGACAGACTGGGCTCTTCCTCCTTCCACGCACTGACTATGCAGGTGAAAGGAAACCTTCCCTGGGGCCCCCGGCAGAAAGGCCGTGTGGGACTGACGCTGTCATCAGTGTGATACAGAGGAGATGTGGCCCCAGGCTCCAGGCCTGACGGGTGCAGGCGTGTTACCTAGGAAGAAGGAGGTCTTCCCCATCGCCTGGAAGCAGCTGCTGCAGTCCTCGTATAAGCCCCTGTCTCCAGCCGCTAAGATCACCAACATCCCGTCATTAGACAGCTGCTGATTCCCTGAGACGGGGGCTTCCAGAAAGCGCCCCCCTCTGGACACAATCACCTGGAAAGAAAAGTCACAGCTTCTGGAGGCCTCCTCTCTCCCAGCGCTCTCTGGGCAGGACACAAGGAGTGTTGCTGAGTGGCCACGGCTGCTCATCACACCTTCCAGAGCTGGAGAAGACGGCCACCCATACCAAGGTCCTACAGCTGACACCTGAACTCAGGAGCTAACCATGTGCAGGTCAGACAGGCCGAATCACAGCAGTGATGAGACGCTGGGGTCTCCACACAGGCATCCACTGACTTGGAATTTCTTTCTTTCTTTCTTTTTTTTTTGAGACACAGTCTTGCTCTGTCGCCCAGGCTGGAGTGCAGTGGTGCGATCTCAGCTCACTGCAAGCTCCGCCTCCTGGGGTTACGCCATTCTCCTGCATCAGCCTCCTGAGTAGCTGGGACTACAGGCACCCGCCATCACACCTGGCTAATTTTTTTGTATTTTTAGTAGAGACGGGGTTTCACTGCGTTAGCCAGAATGGTCTCAATCTCCTGACCTCATGATCTGCCTGCCTCAGCCTCCCAAAGTGCTGGGATTACAGGCGTGAGCCACCATGCCCGGCCCGGAATTTCTTAGAGACCAACAACTAGAACCTGATGCGACCATGTCAATTGGCTTGGTTGAACGCACACCTCCCCTGTGGATGCTGCGCTCCCCTCAGAACATGTGGGTTCCCAACTCCCACTCCCTTATTTGGGCCAGATGCTCAGGGAGGAGGGATGCTTTGCCAGTGCCAAATGCAGACAGCTGCTCAAACCCCAATGCCAGGCGGGCGGCCTGGGTTGCTTCTCATCATAAGGCTGGCAGCTCCAGGACTTGATGCCCATCCCAGCCATGCAGCAACTGCCCATGGCTGTTCAGACTAGCTGCGGTTTAAAGGTGGAGCACGGGATAGGCTAGTCCCAAGGCTACTCGCCTCTCCTCTTCCCTCTCTGGCATTGGCTCTAGAGTAACTGCCCACTCTTGTAAGCCTGGGTCTTGGGCTCTGATAGAAAAGATGCTGGAGAGCCAGCCCGAGGAAGGCTGCTACCTGGGCCAGCTCAGTGACTGTGTCAGCGTCCACTGTTGACATGTCCACGTAGCACTTCCCAGGGCGGATCCCTTGCAGCACACCACTGGGGCCCAGCACCAGCTGTGGGGACATAAGGGAGAAGCAATAGCCCAGGCTCCCAGGCAGATGCTCAGGAGCCCTACAGACCTCAGATCAGAATCCTGCTGCTGTTTTGGCTCATTTCCTGATTTCTATCAAGCTGAAAAGGGAAGAACAATGAAATAAGCAAGGGATAGAAAAGTACTTCCTGCATGTTCCCATTTATCTATAAAAAGAATATATGTGAGTGTGTGCATTTCTTTTTATTAAAAAGAAACCCATTTAAAACAATGGTTTATTTTGGGGGCTTCTTTGGATTTACTTGGATTAGGCTAGTCACCAGTTTAACAAGATGACTACCGCACTTGAACTTGTAAAATATACAAATACAGCGACAGCTAAACATAGAAACCTGGCACCTGGACCAAAGGCACACTCAGTCCCAAAGCTTCCAGTTCAACAAGAACACATGAAGCCTGTTCAAGACGAATTTCAGCACAGACTCCAAGGGCCCTAGTAGTATTCATTCTTTGATCGGAATTAAAGGAAGTCTGTATTCAATTAATGCAAACACCCTTCACAATGGGAGATGGCCCCTCATGGGAAATTCAGCCCCCCACATGTGGACACTCACTTGGTGTGCAGGGGAGGAGGGGAGGAGGCCAGCCAGCAATCCTGGCTGTGACCCGGAGTCGCTGAGGGGAGGGAGGGGGTCCTTACGTCCTTGGCCGCCTTGGGATCCGACACGCAGGCGAAAGTGATGTCGCAGGTTGAGACGACTTCAGCGGGGGTTCTTCCCAGACGGGCCCCCTCCTGGATGAACAAATCACACTGCAAAAGTCACAGATCCTAACGTGAGCTGCAGGCAGTGCACAACAAACATGCCAGCCAGGCCAGAGAAGCGTTGACCAGGCTTCCTGGCAGGCCTCCCAAGGCAGGAGGCTGAGGCCGGGAGCCTGGGTCATGGAGACAGGAGCCCAACTTTTGAGGAAGTGCACGAGGCCTTTTACCAGCCATCTTCAGTTTTTGCATGACAGGTGCCTAGGATGATGAACTACTTCACAAGTGTCTGCTGAAGGTGTGCTGTTTCAAGAATGGGATGTGAGCAGTACCTGTCCCCACCCCTGCTGTGCTGTCCTGGCTGTGGCCTTGAGCTATCAACACTTTGCTGGGAACGTGGGGCTGTGGCTGGGACCCTTCCGCCTGGTGGCCACTACTTTTTGGGATGTTTCTCAACACTGTTGTCAGGTTAATAAGACTTCTGGAAGTGTCTAAAAGCACTAACATTTTGGCTTTTTTTTTTTTTTTTGAGACAAGGTTTTGCTCTGTCACCCACGCTGGAGCACAGTGGTACAATCATGGCTTGTTGCAGCCTCAACCTCCTGGACTCAAGTGATCCTCCTGCCTAGGCCTCCTGAATAGCTGGGACTACAGGTGCACGCCCCATGCTTGATTTTCTTCTTCTTTTTTTTTTTTGTAGAGACAGGGTTTCACCATGTTGCCCAGGCTGGATGGGCCTACTATTTTATATCAAACTTTTAATAATTTTACGATTCACATTTATCTGTATTATCTTTCATAATTCTGGCATAATTATGGTTTATAGTGGTTGACTGCAGAACACTACACTGAGAGACACACTGTGATTTACCTAATGGCTCACCTGCAGTTTGACACTTAGCCTGCTTTCCACTGTAAAGTGATACCAACAAACACCTTTATGCACAAAACTTTTCTGTTTTAAATTTAGGTCTCCACAAGTAAAATAAAACAGGTTCTAAAACAGTTTTAAGGCTCTTAACAAATGTAGACAGATGACTTCCCAATTAGACTACGTCACTTCATAAAGAGCACCAGCAATATCTCCTGTTATGCCAGTGCCAAGTGTGTAATTTAAAAACTACAAATAAGGGCCCATAAATATATGTAAAATTCCTCCTACCTGATCATTTAACCAGTCAAAAAAGGCAACTTTTTGTTTGATATATTTTAATTACTCCTGATTACAGAACCTTTTTTATGCCTCTGTTTCCTCTTTTATGAGCAATTTTTTTGTCTTTTTTTTTTTTCTGAGACAGGGTCTTGCTGCTGCCTATGTGGGATTGCAGTGGTATGATCACAGCTCACTGCAGCCTCTACCTCCTGGGCCCAAGAGATCTTCTGGCCTCAACCTCCCAAGCAGCTGGGACTATAGGCAGGTGCCAGCTCACTCGGCTAATATTTTATTTTTTGTAGAGATGGAGCCTATGTTGTCCAGGCTGGTCTCAAATTCCTGGACTCAAGTAATCCTCTTCCCTCAGACTCCCATGGTGTTAGGATTATAGGTGTGAGCCTATTCTCACATCTAAAATTAGGAGCACCCTGCTAATTTTTTCGTCTTAATTATCAAACTATGTGTTTAATAAAATCAACGTATTACCCTTCTATCGTATTTGCTGCAAGTACTTCTAGTTGGTATTCCTTTCAATTTTGTTTATTTTTTGTTGTTGGGGAGTATTATCAAAAAAAATCAACTGATCTTCTTGTGTGATTCTTATTGTTTCTAGATTACAAAGATCTATGTTAATATTTATTTTCTTCTGGTTTTCTTTTAAAAAATTAATTCTGGGCCAGGCACAGTGGCTCATGCTTGTAATCCCAGCACTTTGGGAGGCCGAGGCGGGTGGATCACCTGAGGTCAGAAGTTCGAGGCCGGGCGCGGTGGCTCACGCCTGTAATCCCAGCACTTTGGGAGGCCGAGGCGGGCGGATCACAAAGTCAGGAGATCAAGACCATCCTGGCTAACACAGTGAAACCCCGTCTCTACTAAAAATACAAAAAAATTAGCCGGGCGTAGTGGCGGGCGCCTGTAGTCCCAGCTACTCGGGAGGCTGAGGCAGGAGAATGGCGTGAACCCGGGAGGCGGAGCTTGCAGTGAGCTGAGATCACGCCACTGCACTCCAGCCTGGGCGGCGGATTGAGACTTCGTCTCAAAAAAAAAAAAAAAAAAAAAGAAAAAAGAAGTTCGAGACCTGCCTGGCTAACATGGTGAAACCCCGTCTCCACAAAAAAAACCCAAAAAATTAGCTGGGTGTGGTGGTGCATGCCTGTAATCCCAGCTACTGGGGAGGCTGAGGCAGGAGAATCACTTGAACCAGGGAGGCGGAGGTTGCAGTGAGCCGAGATTGTGCCATTTTTTTTTTTTGGAGACGGAGTCTTGCTCTGTCAATAGGCTGGAGTGCAGTGGCACGATCTCAGCTCACTGCAACCTCCGCCTCCTGCGTTCAAGCAATTCTCCTGCCTCAGCCTCCTGAGTAGCTGGGACTACAGTTGTGTGCCACCACACCCAGCTAATTTTTGTATTTTCAGTAGAGACAGGATTTCACTATGTTGGCTAGGACGGTCTCGATCTCCTGACCTTGTGATCTGTCCGCCTTGGCCTCCCAAAGTGCTGGGATTACAGGTTTAAGACACTGTGCCTGGCCGAGATTGCACCATTGCACTTCAGCTTGGGCAACAAGAGTGAAACTCTTATCTCAAAAAAAAAAAATTAATTCTGTAGTTAACTTGGGATATATTAGTATGTGGTAGGAAGTAGGATCAGCATTTTCCCAAACTTCTAATTAGTTGTTCAGAACCAAACTCAATGACCAGCCCTTTATTATATCTCACTGATCAGAGGCTGTCCCAGGCTGCCCAGTCCTCACAAAGCCTGGTGTTCCCTGTGGACTTTTAGTAACATAGCTTTACATCATGTCATCACCTTTGCTTGGGAGGGTCCTCCTCATTACTCTCTTTCCTGAAAATCCAAACTATGTTTCCTGCTATTCTAAGAGAACCAGTGAATCATTTTTACCAAAAGTCTTTTAGAAATTCCATGGGAATATCATAGGATTAAATGGCTTTTTAAAGATAATCTTTACTAAATATGTACTCTAGATTTCCTGGTTACCCTACCCTCTGGCAGCAGCAGGGTCTCAGAAGGATATCGTAATCTCAAAACACCCTGCCAATGGGGCCTTTGAGATCCCACTCCTGATAGGCCCTCATAGTGCCAACCAAATGCCCAGCACCTGAAGCCCAAGTATCTGAGTGTATCCTTAGTGCCTGTCTCCTCCAGACCCCTTCACCTCTCTAACCACTTCCCTGTTATTCTTGAAAAGAACATCATTCCAGTGAGGTGAATTTTTACTTTGTTTAGAATATTTTAAGTTTAAATCATCAGTTCCAATACTCCCTTCAGCAATCACACCTCCTTCCAGCTCTTATCGCTGCTGTATTGTTTGTTCACAGGGCTCCCAGCAGCACCTTCCTGTGCACACATGGGCATGCCCACCCCTTTCACAAACACATGCTCAACCATACCATGTGCATTATTATTATTATTATTTTTAGGCCAGGCGTGGTGGCCCATGCCTGTAATCCCGGCACTTTGGGAGGCTGAGGCAGGCAGATCACTTGGGGTCAAGAGACCAAAAAAAAAAAAAAAAAAAAAAAGAGTTTGAGACCAGTCTGGCCAACACGGCGAAACCCCATCTCTACTAAAAATACAAAAATTAGCTGGTTGTGGTGGTGGGTGCCTGTAATCCCAGCTACTTAGGAGGCTGAGGCAGGAGGATTGCTTGAACCCGGGAGGCAGAGGCTACACTGAGCTGAGATTGTGCTACTGCACTCCAGCCTGGGCAACAGAGCAAGACTGTTTAAAAAAAAAAAAAAAAAACCCACCATATATACACATTTTAATAGAAATTGAGATGGAGTCTTGCCATGTTGCCCAGGCTGGTCTCTAACTCATAAGCGCAAGTGATCCCCTGCCTTGGCCCCCCAGAGTGCTGGGATTACATGTGTGAGCCACCACACCTGGCCATCTTAAGAGGCTGGAAGTTTTTAGTCTCTCTTCCTTTGTTCCACGCAGGAGTACAGTGCTTTAGTTTTCTGTTTTCAGGCCATGGCTTTTCATCTTTTCTCAGAGGAGAACTTGGTGGGAGCTGTTGCCTCTCTCCATTATAAAAAGTGATCATTCATGGATTTGGAATTCCATCTCTGGGCATGCAGACCTTTTGAAGCCACAGACCACCACCTCAGGTTGAGAACTTCTAAACTCATGCTGTCTAATATAGTAGCCACTAGCCACATGAGGCTATTTAAATTTTAATTTAAATGAAATAAAAATTCAATTCTTCAGCTGTACTAGACAACTTCATGTTGTCAATGTTTAATACCCTCGTGTGGATAGACAGTGGTTACTGCACTGGACGGCACAGATACGAAACACTGCTATCACTGCACAACGCTCCAGTGTGCAGAACACCATGCAGCCGCTAAAAAGAACCAAGTGGATCTATCCACAGGCTCCGTGTGAATGACACTCACTGTATGTGTGTATGTTCACATAGGCATGGAAACAAGAATGTAAAACACAAGCTATGTTAGGTAACAGCAGAGGGGGTGATTTTTCCTTCATTTTTTACCCCCTGGGTATTTTTAAATGTTTAGTTTTTATTTATTATTAATTTATTGTTTTGAGACGGAGTCTCGCTCTGTCACCCAGGCTGGAGTACAGTGGCACGATCTCGGCTCACTGTAAGCTCCACCTCCTGGGCTCATGGCATTCTCCTGCCTCAGTCTCTGGAGCAGCTGGGACTACAGGCGCCCGCCACCACGCCTGGCTAAGTTTTTTTTTTTTTTTTTTGTATTTTTAGTAGAGACGGGGTTTCGCCGTGTTAGCCAGGATGGTCTCGATCTCCTGACCTTGTGATCCGCCCGCCTCAGCCTCCCAAAGTGCTGGGATTATAGGCGTGAGCCACTGCGCCCAACAAATGTTTAGTTTTTATAATAACATCCTAAGTTTAGGCATCTATATCTCTACCTGCCTGGAGTAAAAGCTTGGCTTCTATTCTACTGCATGCAGAACGCTGAGACAACAGGGGGAGATGTCCACCCTTAGGGTTACCCCAGACTCCCCCAACCCAACAGGCACCACCCCTGAATGCTTACTTTCTCTGCAGTGCGGTTCCAGACAGTCACTGTGTGACCCATTTTTAGCAAGTTGGAGACGATTCCACTTCCCATGAGACCAAGGCCCAAAAATCCTATCCTGAAACAGACAGAGACTGTTGAGTTCAGGGTGGAGCGGGAGGGTCATGGTGATGATGAGTCCATGCAGCACAAGGCTTAGGGTGGGGAACTCAGACCACCAGAAACCACAGTGTGCCAATCTACCTGCAGAGCCAGGGGCTTCATGCACATGGGTCTTTTCCTATGCCATGGTCTAAAGGTGTCCCAGGACGTAAACAGGCATTTTGAAACCCCTGACCGTCACAGAAAAAAGTATGATGTGTATGGTTCAGGGCCAGTCTCCCAGGGCAAAGTCCCCTTGTTGCCTTTTTTTTTTTTTTGAGACAGCCTCACTCTGTTCCAGGCTGGAGTGCTCACTGCAACCTCTGCCTCCTAGGTTCAAGCGATTGTCCTGCCTCAGCTTTCCAAGTAGCTGGGATTACAGGCGTGCACCACCATGCCCGGTTTATTTTTGTATTTTTAGCAGAGACAGGGTTTCGCTATGCTGAACTCCTGACCTTGTGAACTGCCCGCCTCGGCCTCTCAAAGTGCTGGGATTATAGGCGTGAGCCACCGCATCCCGCCTCTTGTTGCTTTGATAGAGGGTTTGAGCTCACAGTGCCATAATAGTAAGAAAGCGGACATCTGTCTTTGGCCCTTGAAGTGGCTTCCCAATCAGCCATCTTGAGCACTAGGCTTTTGATACCACTTTACTTTCTTTTTTATTTTTTGAGATGCAGTCTCACTCTGTCACCCAGGCTGGCGTGCAGTGGTGCGATCTCGGCTCACTGCAACCTCCACCCTCTCTGAGTTCAAGCAATTCTCCTGCCTCAGCCTCCTGAGTAGTTAGGATTATACGCATCTGCCACTGCGCCCAACTAATTTTGTCTGTGTGTGTGTGTGTTTTAGTAGAGATGGAGTTTCACCATCTTGGCCAGGCTGGTCTTGAACTCCCGACCTCGTGATCCACCCGCCTCTGCCTCTCAAAGTGCTGGGATGACAGGTGTCAGCCACCAGGCCCGGCCTCATACTTTACTTATTTTTTGAGATAGTGTCTTGTTCTGTTGCCCAGGCTGCAGTGCAGTGGTGCAATCATGGCTCACTGCAGCCTCGACCTCCTGGGCTCAAGCAATCCTTCCCCCTCAGCCTCCTGGGTAGCTGAGACTACAGGCATGCGTCACCACACCTAGTTTTTTGTGAAGACGGGCTTTTGCCATGTTACCCTGGCTGGTCTTGGACTCCTGGGCTTAACGGATCCGCCTACTTCAGCCTCACAAAGTGCTGGGGTTGCAGGTGTGAGCCACTGTACCCGGCCCTGGATACTTCTAACAGGATCCACCACAAGTCACTGAAGCACTGTGTTTAGAGCCCGGCAACTTCCTTGACTGCATGAACCAGGACAGCAATTTTCACCTCTCTTTCCCAACTTCAATTCTCTACCCACACCCTACCTTTCCAGTCTTCCTGTTATCAACAGAGTGGGCCTTGCCTCTCCTTTCCAAAGCTAAGTCCTTCGCCTGAGCTCGGAACCCAATCTGTCCCAGTCCACAAATCCCTCTCCCTATGCCTTCCTTCCCTCAAACCTCTCACCACTCCCCCAGCCCCTCCTTCCACAGGTCCTTCCCGATCCTTGTGACAGAAGCACTCCTTGGCCAGTCTCCTCCACACACATTCACATACTCTGCCTACTCCTTCCTGCAACCCTGAGAGCTGGGGGCTGGCCGCCACTACTGCTATTTCAACATACTTTTACAGGTGACTTTTAGCTTGCCGAAGTGTCTTTTCTTGGTTCTTATACTTCTTTACCTCTCTTTGCATGTGACAATGGTGCTAAAGAATGCCTCTTTCCTCGTTTCTGATCATATCATGTTCTTGTTTTGTAGTTTTTAATTTTATTTATTTATTTATTTATTTTTTGAGAAGGAGTCTCACTTTGTTTCCCAGGCTGGAGTGCGGTGGCGCGATCTCGGCTCACTGCAAGCTCCGCCTCCCGGGTTCACGCCATTCTCCTGCCTCAGCCTTCCGAGTAGCTGGGACTACAGGCGCTCGCCACCATACCCGGCTAATTTTTTGTATTTCTAGTAGAGATGGGGTTTCACTGTGTTAGCCAGGATGCTCTTGATCTCCTGACCTCGTGATCCGCCAGCCTCGGCCTCCCAAAGTGCTGGGATTACAGGCATGAGCCGCCGCGCCCGGCCAATTTTATTTAAAAAGAGAGATGGGGGGCTCTTGCTAAGTTGGCCAGGTTGGTCTCGAACTTTTGGTATCAAGCAATCCTCTCACCTCAGCCTCCCAAAGTGCTAGGATTATGGGCGTGAGCCACTGCGCCCAGCCTTTTTTCGTTTTCAGACAGCATTTTGCTGTCTCCCAGGCTGGATTGCAGGGGTGTGATCACAGCTCACCGCAGCCTCAAACTCCTGGGCTCAAGTGATCTTTCCACCTCTGTCCACCTGAGCAGCTAGGACTATAGGTGTGTGCCGCCATGCCTGGCTAACTTTTAAAACTTTTTGTAGAGATGGGGTCTTGCTGTATTTCCTAGACTGGTCATGAACTCCTGGCCTCAAGGGATCCTTCTGCTTTGGTCTCTCAAAGTGTGGGGATTACAAGGATGAGCTACTGTGCTTGGCCATGTTTTCAATTCAGGCTTTCTCTGAGTGCTGGATGTCCCCTGCAGCTCCTCCACTTTGACCCCCTCATTCTTTCCATAATTTTGGTCTTCTGGAACCATCTCTACAAATGGGCCCCTAATCTCTGCTGGAATATTAGCTGCTCACATTCTCCCTGTCCCAGCCTGTATTAAGTAATTTGAATCACATGTTGAAAAAGGAACCCACCACCTTTCTCACCAAAACAGACCTCCTTGCTAACTGCTTCAAGTTGCGACTTAAAAATAAGGCGGTATCTTTTTGTCACTCATTATTTGGTTAGTGCAATAATCCCCCATGATTCTAAATTATGACAGGCGAATTCCCTTTCCTTTCATGGTGTTCTAGGAAGTCCAGTAGACCCGGGATGAAGTTTCCGGATTTTTCTTTTTGTTTTTTTTTAGACAGAGTCTCGTTCTGTTGCCCAGGCTGGAGTGCAGTGGTGTGATCTCGGCTCACTGCAACCTCCACCTCCCGGGTTCAAGAGATTCTCCCGCCTCACCCTCCCAAACAGCTGGGATTAAAGGCACCTGTTATCATGCCCAGCTAATTTTTGTAGAGACGGGGTTTCACCATGTTGGCCAGGCTGGTCTTGAATTGCTGACCTCAGGTGATCGGCCCACCTTGGCCTCCCAAAGTGCTGGGAGTCAAACAGCCGTGAGCTACCACGCCTGGTCAAGGTTCTGGATTTTTAAGATGGCAACTGAGAGTCCTTCACACTGTGTCTCAGATCAGTTGGAAATGTGGATTAAGGTGGGTTGGGTAACAACAAACTGGCTGGTTCTGATGCTGGCTTCATACTCTTTACTACAAGTTTGACTAATGGGCCAATAAATGTGTTGGGTAAAGACATCAGCATTCTGTCCTCAGCCCCATCCTGGTCACATTTTTATTATTATTTAACACAATCCTCCTCCCCCTTTGTTTGCACCTAATATGCCCTTATCTCCTCCACTCTACAGAGGCAAGTTCACCAAAAATAACTGGTAGAATTAGTGATGTCGACAGTACAAAAACGTCAAGTAAAAGAGGCACTGTTTTTAGTCTGGGGAAGACCATGTGAAAGGTACAAACTGGAAACTGACTTCAGCTAACTTGCTCCAGAAAACATGTTTTCTTAGAAAAGATATCTTTTTGCCAACAAGACTCTATGGAGGAGACAGGCCTACAGAGCAGGCACAGAGGAAAGGCTGGGTGCAAGCTGGCTCTGGGAGCAAGTCCAGGATCACTCCACCCACACTGGGCAGGGTGCAGGACAGCCAGCAGGTGCCCAGTGAGGACCCCTAAGCACCTTCATTTCTCTTCCCCCACCTGCCCCAACATGGCCAATTTTGGGGCTTCATCATGATTCTACTCAGCCAGTGGTTCTCACAGTGTAGCTCTGACCAGCAGCAGCAGTACACCTGGGAACCGGTTAAAAATACAAATGTCCCCACCCGGACATATTGACTGAGAAGCCACCTTCCAGGTGACTGTGAGGCACAGGAAAGTCTAAGAACCACTGAGCCAAGTGCTCCTTGGCTCCTGAGTTCTGGAGCCAAAAAAATCCCTCAGCTTATGCCCAAGGGAAACCTGACCATAGATTTATACAGCTTCTGACTCCTATGAGTCAAACTGCTCCTACCATTGTCAATAAAAGTTACAACGTCCCCTGCCCTTTCCATTCAATGCCAGCAATGGCTAGGACACAACCCTTAAAGAACCCCCCTGGGGTCAACTTCCCCCCACCCTCAGCAGAACCAGAGCCACTGGAAGCCTTTTCATCAAAGGTCCTACTTTTTGTCTGTGGGTGTGATGCTGCCATTCACGGCTGTGCTGTCAGCTGCCTGGATGGAGGTGGAGCCAGTTTCCTACGGACAGGAAGCACATCAACAAGTCAGTCTGCCTGCAGTTTAAGGACCCAGGTGAAAATTAAAATGGGGAGGCATGGAGCCTACGTACCTCTTCGCATATTTTCAACTTCTTAGTGATTGCCTGGTAACAGACAGCTGGCTAATGGAGGAGGAGGAAAGAGACTACTTATTCAGCTGCAAGCTTAACCAGTCTTCATAACAATCCCCTCAAAGGTTAGACCCAAAGTGGGAAGTTAACATCAAATATTTGTTTTATACTTAAGTGAACTCCAAATTTTACACCAGAAAGTTCACACACATCACCTCATTCAAGTCCCCACGCAATTCTACAAGTTCTTTTTGCTGACCATGGTGTTGAGACTAAGAGTCATAAGCTTGGAACCCACATCTATCCAGCTCCAAAGCCACAAACTCTCATGAGAACCTAGCATGGCTCAGTCTACCCCATAACCTTGCAGACCTTGGGAGAGCTTCCCTCTGCATCCATAGGACTTGGAGACTGTCTCTTGGAGTGAGCTTCAAGATGTGTCTGCCATGCAATTTCATGGGGGGCTGACAGCTTACGATGTTTGCTTTCTGCCCTAAACTCTAAAGATCACTGTGAAAGTCTCAACTGCACAGCTGGCTGAGTTTTAAATGCTTTTTGGGATATCTATCTATCTATCTATCTGAGATGCAGTCTCGCTCTGTTGTCCAGGATGGAGTGCAGTGGCACGATCTCGGCTCGCTGCAACCTCTGCCTCCTGGGTTCAAGTGATTCTACTGCCTGTCTCTCAAGTAGCTGGGATTACAGGCGCGCACCACCATGCCCAGCTAATTTTTGTATTTTCAGTAGAGATGGGGTTTCACCATGTTGGCCAGGCTGCTCTTGAACTCCTGACCTCAGGTGATCCACCTGCCTTGGCTTCCCAAAGTGCTGGGATTACAGGCATGAGCCACTATGCCCGGCCTTTGGGTTTATTTATTTATTTTGAGATGGAGTCTTGCTCTGTCACCTAGGCTGGATTGCAGTGATGCGATCTTGGCTTACTGCAACCTCCACCTCCCGGGTTCAAGCAATTGTCCTGCCTCAGCCTCCTGAGTAGCTAGGATTACAGGCGTGCACCACCACGCACAGCTAATTTTTGTATTTTTAGTAGAGACGGGGTTTCACCATGTTGGTCAGTCTGGTCTTGAATTCCTAAATTCGTGATCCACCTGCCTCGGCCTCCCAAAGTGCTGGGATTACAGGTGTGAGCCACCATGCCCGGCCTGGGTTTATTTTTAATCTTAATAATGCTTGAGTCATTAGTGAGCCCATACTAGGGCTTCTGGGCTAGTTGTTCTGGGCAATACACCAGCAGAGCCTAACTTTTCAGGTGGCTGGGCCAGGACCCTGTGGAGGAGCACTCCTTGGCCAGCCCCTGACCAAGGGCCAAGAGCCTCAAAGGGCAACTCACCTTCTCTGTTTGGCTTAGCAGGAAATGATGGAAATGAGGATCTGCATCTTTAACAGGCTGAAACCAGAAAACAATGAAATAAAACCAGTACCTGCCACCAAAGGTCACTTCCTTCTCCCTGGTAACCGGACTCCCCTCTGGCTGGAACACCTCTGGATTCTGGTCTCTTTTTCACAATTGTCTGGAAATTCTTTTCCCATTTTGGCCTAAGCCTTTTTATAAACAAGCCCCATTCCAGCTAGAGGAAAACTGGCTTTAAAGTGGAAAAGAACAGATGATTCTGCCAGGTTGGTACGCACATTGTTCCAATGAGACTGTGGGAAAATATTAACAAGCATACTAGGGCTTTATAAATTCGGTACTTATCACGCACAGCAGACTGAGTCACATCTATTCTGGAATTTCAGGGTTTTGGCCTACTTGTGTCTGGTACCAAGCCCTTGGGGATCTCATCTTACTGAGCATATTAAACAGAGTAGCCACGACAGTGGACCTTCATGGGCTTTCCATAATCATGCCCAGCAATAGGTGCAGCTGCACCAAGGATAACAGAACTAAACATTAAAACTGTATTTACGGACAACAGGAGGGTATTTATAAAATATTAGGGGGGAAAACTTACGGAATGATCCCACTTTTGTGAAAAAGAGCCCTGCCCAAAATAACAAAAACCAGACATAAGTCTATAATCATCTAAATGAATGCTGAGTGGACATCCCAGAGGACTGAAATCTGCCACCTCAAGCCTCACAGGGCTCACCCTAGAGGGAGATTTTTAATTTTTTATTTCATGGACTTCTGTACTGTTTTGTAACAATAAATTAAGCCTCACACACAAGAAAAGGACAAAAAAAAAAAAAAAAAAGAGGATCACACAGGAACCTCGCCCTAAGCTGCAGCTTGTCCTGACTGCAGAAGAGCTCCTTACCTCGCTTGCGGTTGGCTGCCATTTAAACGCGGCCATCGGTCCGGCCATCATCCCCTTCACGGTACTAGACTCCGGGATGGTGAGATCCTACAGAGGGAGGGGCAGGGCATTTTAAAATCACATTCAAACCCCAATGAAATCCCTTGCAAGCTCCACGGTCTAAGTGAAAGTTCAAGCCAACCCCCAACCACTGTTCTGATGACTGACTGTCCCTCAGGAGAAACAAGCCAGTTCTTCCCATTAACACAAAGTGAGTCTTTCTTCTCAATTCTGGAAATAATGTGGGCTTATGTCTAAATTTCACAAAGATGGAGGTAATTAGAAAGCCCAAGTATGATCTGCAGTACTGTCTGCAAAGTTGCGGAGTAAATGCCATATAATGAATACCAAACATTAAGAAATAGCAGTGGCGGCTGGGCGTGCTGGCTCACGCCTGTAATCCCAGCACTTTGGGAGGCCGAGGTGGGCAGATCACGAGGTCAAGAAATTGAGACCAGCCTGGTCAACATGGTGAAACCCCATCTCTATTAAAAAACCCCAAAAAATTAGCCAGGCATGGCGACGGGCGCCTGTAATCCCAGCTACTTGGGAGGCTGAGGCAGGAGAATTGCTTGAATCCGGGAGGTGGAGGATGCAGTGAGCCGAGGTCGCGCCACTGCACTCCAGCCTGGAGACACAGCAAGTCTGCATCTCAAAAAAAACAAAAAAAAACCAAAAAAAAACAAGAACCAGGAGTGGCTTCAGCAGAAGGAATCCACCATATTTCAAAAAAACAAATAAAACCACATGGGGCTGATGAGGTCTGCTCACATTTTACAGCTATTGTGACAAAGGCTGAATTAAACTCCAGGGTAGCCGGAACCCACGAGCCTGAACTCTCCTGAGACGGACACAGGAGAAGATGTAGAGGACATGGCGAAACGAGCAGCTCCTCTTCACGTTCTTCCTGGGCAAATGGTCCTCTTTCCAATCCTTTTTTTTTTTTTTTTTTGAGATGGGAGTCTCGCTCTGTCTCCCAGGCTGGAGTGCAGTGGCACAATCTCAGCTCACTGCAAGCTCCACCTCCCGGGTTCACGCCATTCTCCTGCCTCAGCCTCCCGTGTAGCTGGGACTACAGGCGCCCGTCACCACACCCGGCTAATTTTTTGTATTTTTAGTAGAGACGGGGTTTCACCATGTTAGCCAGGATGGTCTCGATCTCCTGACCTCGTGATCTGCCTGTCTTGGCCTCCCAAAGTGCTGGGATTACAGGCTTGAGCCACCGTGCCTGGCCCCCTCTTTCCAGTTCTAACACTGGTCTGGTCCCTCTCGACTGCTCTGAGGTCACCTTGCACTCCCTTTCCCCAGTCGCTCCCTTCCAGCCACAGTGGCCCTCCTGACACCTCCTGCCTAGACTACTCCTGAGGTTTTCTTAGTCTTAGAAAATGCCTGCTCCATTCTACTAGGCCGACATCTTTAGAGCCCTCCTTGACCCCTCTTCTCTAATCACTGGCAATGAATGGGGCTTTATAGTTGGGGATCTGCCCAACCCCTTTCTCTCACCATCCAGGCTACCAATATCTAAGCCCAGGCCATTGCTGGCCACCTGGACAATTGCAAAAATAAATCTCCCAGCTTCCACTCACAGTCCAGTCTCTACACAGCAGCCAGTCATCTACCAGAAGGGCCAATCAGATCCATGACACTTCTCTGCCCAAAACTGGCTTCCAGTCTCACATAGTAAAGCCACGGGCTTCATGAGCATGGTCTACAGGGAGGGTCTTGCAAGTTCTGCCATCTCTCACCCATCCCACGCCAATCTCCAACCTCAAGTCCTATTTCTTCCTCCTGTCACTGCTCTCCAGCTCATTAGCACCCTGCTGGCCTTCCACCCTGGCCCCAAACACACCAAGCATGTGCCTGCCCTGGCTCCCTTGTGCTACTGGGAACGTTCTTCTGACAGTTATCTCCTTGGCTCAGGCTTGCTTTAGGACTCTGTTGAAATGTCACCTTATCAGAGTGGCTTCACCTGACCTGTCTGTATTTTTGGCCACAGAAATGATGCTGATGTGAATCATAATGAGAAAAAATGCTTTCATAGGGCTTACTACGTGCTAGATGTCACTATAAGCGCTATTTTATATGTACGTTCTCATGTAATTCTCACCCCTTCATGAAACAGAACTACCATAATCCTTTTTTTTTTTTTTTTTTTTGAGACAGAGTCTTGCTCTATAGCCCGGGCTGGGGTGCAATGGCGTGATCTCGGCTCACTGCAAGTTCTGCCTCTTGCGTTCAAGCGATTCTCCTGCCTCAGCCTCCGGAGTAGCTGGGACCAGAGGCACATGCCACCACGTCCAGCTAATATTTTGTGTGTTTAGTAAAGACGGAGTTTCACCATGTTAGCCAGGATGCTCTCCTGACCTCGTGATCCGCCCCGTTGGCCTCCCAAAGTGCTGGGATTATAGGCGTGAGCCACTGCGCCCAGCCCTATTATAATCTTCTTCTACAGAATACAAAACTAAGGCACACAGAGCTTAAGTAACCTTGCTTAAGGTCACCGAGTCAGTCACTGGTGTGGTAGATACAATTTATTTATTTGGAGGCATAGTCTAGCTCTGTCACCTAGGCTGGAGAATTAGGGCTCACCGCAGCCTCAACCACCTGGGGTGGGAAGAAGCGATCTTCCCACCTCAGCCTCCTGGGTAGCTGGGACTACAGGTGTGCGCCACCATGCCCCGCTAACTTTTTCTTTTTCTTTTTTGAGATTTATTATTTATTTGCAATTACTTGTTTTTTGTAATTTTAAATTTTTTGTTTTTATAGGGTCTTGCTATGTTGGCCAGACTGGTCTCGTTATAACTTCTGGCCTCAAGTGATCCTCCTACCTCGGCCTTCCAAAGTACTGGATTATGCGAGTGAGCCACTGTGCCTAGCAGACTGACAGAATTTGGCTCCAGGGTCTGTCATATTAGAAGCACATCCTAGGAAAGCAAGAACTCTGCCAGTTTTGCCTACTCTACAACCCATGCTGGCATACAGTCCAGGTTCAATTGTTACTGAAGGAGCCTTGTCTGACTTTTATGCTGCTTTCTCTCCAGGCATTTGGCCTATGGTAGAATTGCTCAGTAAACATTTGTTGAATTCAGAGGTTTTTGGGGGAAGAGAAAGGCCCAGCTCAGAGCTGCTCAAAAGAATATTCTGCAACGATATAGGGCGTGTCCTATATCTGCACTGTGTGATAGAGCAGGCGCCAGTCAAGTGTCACTGTGGAGCATCTCACACAATAGGGTGATGGAGACGGAGAAGCTGCATTTTAACGTGTATTTAATTTAAATTTAAATGGCCAATTGTGGCCGGAGCAGCACAGCTGTCTGGGGAGGTGCAGCCCTAGGAATTGCCTAAGGACACAATGACCCAACGGGAACAAGGAGGAGGCAGCTTGTAGCTCTCAGTTTGGCACTAAGGAAGGGCCCCAACTCCTAAACTTCTGCTCCTCGTTTGAGTGTGGGATTCTGGGAGAGTCACAGACCTGACAGTGCTACTTTGATCCAGGTGGGCTGTGCCGAGTTCATCCCCAGAAAGAGGGTGGGTGGGCGCTGCTGGGGTGCAGCACTTACACGCAGGTCCAGACACAAACCCAGCCTTTCCCTGCCTGCCTCCGCCATCAAGGTCAGCCTTTTCCATTAATCCTCACGGGGCAGGAGATTATGTCCCGGAATGGCACTCAGCTGGGCTTTGCCCAGTTATCAGCCTATGTGGCTGCTCAGTGTTTCCGAGAAGAGCTCGCCAGCCAGATGACAATTACTACAGCAACACACACACAAACACCTTCCTCTGAGACTACAGGATATATCACATTTAAAACGCACCAAAATTCCAAAGCCCAGGCACCGATTCCCTACCCGTCTGAAGGTGCTGAACTGAAACAGCTCTCTGTCCTGTACCACTTGCCAGCTCTGTCCCCTCCTGCTCATACCTGCTCATACATCCTTTCACTATGGGCCAGGCTAAGCACAAAGAACAGGTAGGAAGGACACCTTGAAGGGTCAACAGCAGCTAGAGCTCCTGGATCACAGACACACTTGGTTTTATTATGCTTTGTTTTATTGTGCTTCATAGGTATTGCACTTTTTTTTTTTTTTTAAACGAATTGAAGGTTTGTGGCAGCCCAGTATCAATCAAGTCTGTGGGGCCATTCTCCCAGCAGCAGGTGCTCACTTTGTGTCTCTGTCAGCATTTTTTTAAGCAATGAAGTATTTTTTTTTTTTTTTTTTGAGACGGAGTCTTGCTTTGTCGCCCAGGCTGGAGTGCAGTGGCCGGATCTCAGCTCACTGCAAGCTCCGCCTCCCGGGTTCACGCCATTCTCCTGCCTCAGCCACCCGAGCAGCTGGGACTACAGGCGCCCACCACCACGCCCGGCTAACTTTTTGTATTTTTAATAGAGACGGGGGTTTCACCATGTTAGCCAGGATGGTCTCGATCTCCCGACCTCGTGATCTGCCCGCCTCGGCCTCCCAAAGTACTGGGATTACAGGCGTGAGCCACCGCGCCCGGCCGCAATGAAGTATTTTTAACTTAAGGTGTATATATATATTTTTTCAGATGGAGTTTCACTCTTGTTGCCCAGGCTGGAGTGCGGTGGCGCGATCTCAGCTCACCGCAACCTCCGCCTTCCGGTTCAAGCAATTAATTCTCCTACCTCATCCTCCCAAGTAGCTGGGATTATAGGCATGCACCACCATACCCGGCTAATTTTTTTTATTTTTAGTAGAGATGGGGTTTCTACATGTTGGCCAGGCTGGTCTTGAACTCCTGATCTCAGGTGATCCACCCACCTTGGCCTCCGAAAGTGCTGGGATTATAGGTGTGAGCCACTGCGCCTGGCTTTTTTTTTTTTTTTTTTTTTGAGATGAAGTCTCGCTCTGTCGCCCAAGCTGGAGTGCAGTGGCGCGATCTCGGCTCACTGCAAGCTCCGCCTCCTGGATTCAATGCCATTCTCCTGCCTCAGCCTCCCAGGTAGCTGGGACTACAGGTGACCGCCACCACACCTGGCTGATTTTTTGTATTTTTAGTACAGACAGGGTTTCACCATGTTAGCCAGGATGGTCTCAATCTCCTGACCTCGTGATCCGCCCGCCTTGGCCTCCCAAAGCGCTGGGATTATAGGCGAGAGCCACTTCGCCCAGCCAAGGTATGTACATTTTTAAAAGACATATTGCTATTGTGCCACTTAATAGACTACAGTATAAATCTAACTTTTACATGCACTAGGAAACCAAGATGTTTGTGTGACCTGCAATGATCTGGAATCGAACCTGCAGTATCTCCAAGGTATGCTACACTACTCCCCAAATTAATAATTCAGACTCAAGGGCAGTCTGCTGTTTACCGGGAGCTTGTGAGACGAGTCCCTGTAAGCCTGGGCAGTGGCCTCTGGGGTTCTCACTGCACAACTGGCTATTGTCGGTGAAACAAACCTAAACAACTGATCAAATGCCTTGTACACGGGTACTGTTCTAAGTGCTGTGTCCATGTCAGTCATTTAATTCACACGGTGAACCTATGAGGCACATACTGTTATAATTCCTAACGATCAGGTGAGGCAATTGAGGCAAAGGTGCTTTGCTAAGTTCCTATACATGTGATTCAAACTCCGGGCCCTTATCATAACCTCTCCTTTGTACTTCCCTTTATCCAACGAGAAGGTGTTTCTGTCCAGGGTGGCACAGGCGCTGGTGAGATGCGAGGCTTCACATTCCAGACAATATCAATTTGGGAAATAGTGTAAAATCTGACAGCCCAGATTCCTTTCGGATTCCAGGAAATAAATTCAAAAGTCACATTACATTTTTTGTGGATCAATTTAGATCATGCTCCCTATAAAGTTCTCTTTGCACTGCAGCTGGCAGTTTTTCCAAACCTTAGGCTCACGGTATCCAGGGACAGCACCACCACTCTCGCTCTCACCACTCCCTTAGCCTTAGGTCATCTAACAGTGAGAAGGGCTGTCTCTCACCAGAGGCCTCACACTGGCAGCCCACAGATATGTTTCTGTGGACCCAAGACATATTTTTTAACTAAGCACATTTAAAATTGGGATATTTCACATAAAAACCTGTATTTCCAGCTTTTTTTTTTGAGATAGGGTCTCACACTGTTGCCCAGGCTGGAGCGCAGTGGTGCAAGTGTAGGTTACTACAGCCTTGACCTCCTGGGCTCAAGTGATCCTCCCACCCCAGCTTCCCAAGTATCTGGGACTACAGGTGTGTACCACTATGCCCAGTTAGTACTTTTTGTTTCTTTCTTTTTTTGTTGTTTTTTTGAGACAGGGTCTCGCTGTGTCACCAAGACTAAAGTGCAGTGGCATAATCTTGGCTCACTGTAACCTCCACCTCCTGGGTTCAAGTGATCTTCCCACCTCAGCTTTCTGAATAGGGGGCACTACAGGCACACACCACCAACTCCAGCTAATTTTTAATTCATTTATATTAATTTTTTTTTTTTCCCTGAGACGGAGTCTCGCTTTGTCGCCCAGGCTAGAGTGCAATGGCGTAATCTCGGCTCCCTGCAACCTCTGCCTCCCAGGGTCAAGCGATTCTCCTGCCTCAGCTTCCCGAGTAGCTGGGATTATAGGCATGTGCCACCATGCCCGGCTAATTTTTGTATTTTTAGTAGAGGCGGGGTTTCTCCATGTTGGTCAGGCTGGTCTCGAAATTCCGACCTGAGGTGATTTGCCCACCTCGGCTTCCCGAAGTGTTGGGATTACAGGAATGAGCCACCACGCCTAGCAAAAAAATATTTAAAAATAGAGATGGCGTCTCCCTATGTTGCCCAGGCTGGTCTAGAACTCCTGGGCTTAGGGGATCCTCCTGCCTTGGCCTCCCAAAGTGCTAGGATTACAGGTGTGAGCTGCCATGCCTGGCCAACTTTTTAGTTTTTGTAGAGCTCGTCTTGAACTCCTAAACTCAAGCAATCCGCTCACCTCAGCCTCCCAAAATGCTGGGATTACAGGCATAAGCCACCACACCTGGCCAATTTTATCTATTTATTTATTTATTTTTTGTAGGGAAAGGGTCTTACTATGTTGCTCAGCCTGGTCTTGAACTCCTGGGCTCACGTGATCTTCCTGCCTCTGCCTCCCAAAGTGCTATGATTGCAAGTGTGAGATACCACACCTGGCCTTTCCAGTTTCTCTTGAGAAAAAACAGACAATCTGGCAGAAGCTGGCTGGAACCCTGTGGAAGGAGCATGACCTCTCCAGACTCCCTGACCATGGCCAGCCCTGCTGCTCTGAGCACCAAGGCAGGTCAGCTGGGGTGCCTGGCACCCGTGCCACTGCTTCTTAGGTCCAGTCAGCTACAGCTGCTTCCATTACCTGCCTGGGCTCGCTGGTGTCTGAATTTTTGAGCCTTCATCCAAAGTCTAGTGTTTCATCATGGCCTTATCACCCAACTGTTTCTGCCAGCCATCTGGCTTCTGTTCTCTTTTTCCTGCTGTTGGCAATCCTGCCGTATTCCTGACACAGGCCCATTCACTTTGAAATTCTTCTCTATGGCCTTCTAAGACTGGCCCCAAATCTTGTCAGCAAGAAGGCAAGAGATGCACCCTGGCTGCTTTATCTCATCTTGCTAGCTCCTCCCACTCCTTCCTGCCCCGAGCATGGCATTCTTGTTGCAATGCAGGCTTCCGCCCTTCCCTCTTCTCCCTTTCTTCCTGAGACAAACCCCATCCCACTGCCTGGACTCAAATACCCTTTTACAAATTCATCTCCCGAATCTACATTTCTAGTCCTGAGGTCTACATCCCACCTCTACATCCCAACTCCTCTAAGAAAGTGATCATCAGTTTCCCAGGAATGAAGCTGGAAATCCTCTTTTCCTTTTTCTCATTCATCCTCTATATACCCAGTTACAGAATCTTAAGAACTCTTCCTCTGAAGTGCCTCTCACCTATTTGCTTGCAACATTTGCAATTACCCCCTTATGAATGCACACCTAGCCTTAGCCTTCTAATTGGCTCTGAGACTTTCCCTTCTGGACTCTGTGACTACTGGAGCGCACACGGGAAGCACGCACTGCCACCGGCTCAATCACCTTCACAGGCCTCCACTGACTCCAAGATGCTTTAGTACCATGCTGCTTCAGTAGATCTTCAGGCCCTCCAAGATCCAGGGACAAGCTTCCTTTTTCTCTGCTCTCCTTACTATCCTCTCCCTGTTCGAGAGTATCTCCACCAGCACTGAGCCTCACACGGGCTGTGCCCTCCACTTTTGGAATGCTTTCCCTTCTTTCTTGCTAAGCCCTTCCCAGGGCCAGCCCTTGTGCACTGGCTCAAGTGGACTGCTCTCCTACCTCATGCTCCTATTTCACACCTGCATCCAGGCCGTGTCTCTCACCTGGAATATGGGATTCTTTTTTATTTTTTAAAATAAGAGTCAGGGTCTTAATCTATCACCCAAGCTAGAGGGCAGTGGTGCAATCGGCTCAATGCAGGCTTGAGCTCCAAGTCTCAAGCCATCTTCCTGCCTCAGCCTCCTGAGTTGCTGGGATAAGGCATGAGCCACCGCACCTGCCCTGCAGGATTCTTGAGCACAGAATTCTGCTCCCACTCCGTGAGCGGAGGCATACTGTAGAGCTTAACTCGACCTTATACTAAAAGGACATCACTAATCCCGGAAGCTGCAGAGAGAAAACAAACCTTCTCATCCTTTGGGGGCCGACCCCGCTTCCGGGGACTTTGCTCTTGGGCTCTTTTCAGAGGGGATTTGGAGCCTCTCTCTGAAGAGCCTGAAGACACCCTCTTCTTTCCTTCTCCCATGTTCTTCTTCACCTTCCCTTCAGACAGGCTAAGTTTGCGCTTCTCATCACCTGAGTTTGGCCTACTTCTCTCCTCACTGGAATTACGTCGATTCTTGTCATCAGCAGAATTGTGGGATGACGTCTGAAAGTTTAATAATAATAATGATAACTACCACCACAGCTGCTGTCGCCATCGCCACCACCATGTACAGGTGCCACGTGCTGCTACAGGCACTCTGTGTGGTCTCCTCACAGTGACCCTACAATAGATTCTGCTGTCATCCCCAGACATTGGGAGAAGCAGATTGAAAGTCATTTTTCCTAGGTCCCAAAACTAGGAGATGGGACTTCAATGCAGGCAGTATATATATTTCAAAGGCTACGCTCCTAATCTGTGTGCTATGAAAGGAAGAAATGGCCTGTGCTAGACTCAAATGCTAGATATTTCTCCTGGGTCCAAGCAATTTTCCTAAAAGCAACAACCTACTCCAGAAAGGTTAGCCGCATGGAGTTTCAAGCTGATAAGCAAAATGCTGACACCTTAGAACTGAAGTAGCTTTCTCCAGTGGCATTTCAGAAGAACAAAGGTTTGGGCTTGGGTGACATTTAATCTGTCAGTTGCTACGCAAAAATCAGCAGTCTGGCGTTGGTAGAAAGTGAACATTATCGTCTCTCACCTGGTCTTTCCCTTTGGCTCTCCTGAGGAACTCTTCCACGGCATCTACCGCTTGCTGGAATCGTTTACCCTTGTTAATTTTTATCATTTCCTCTTTATGAGCATGATATGGCTTTAGCTGTTCCACTTTGATCCAGGCACTAGCAGAAAACAAAAACAGAAAGGGTATGATCCATATTGCATATGCCATAAAGTATCAACAACCTCACTACGGCATGGTTTAAATATCCATTTGGTTTAACTGGACTCTGCAACAGGCCTCACCATTTTTTTCAAAACATGCTATCAGCCATCTCAGAGTCTCACGCCTAAAGTATATTTTCTTGAAACAAGTCAAGCAGAACCACCACCACCACCACTGCAGCAACTACAAATTAAATTCCACCAGAGAAAGCACTGTGTTGCACATTACTTATTTCCACAGTTGTCTATCAGCTTCCAATGCCCAACCACATATACCCTGCCACTTGCTCAGGGCAGAAAGAAATCTGGAGACCCTTTCCCATTCTCACCAGGCAGCACAAATGGCCACACACGGATCCCTGGGAATCAGGGTACCTGGAAACGTGATAGACGACAGCAGCATTACTATGCAGGAAAATGCTTGCTGCTTGTCAACAATCGGAACCAGATTTATGATCTGTTGATCGACAGAGAATCAGGGATGTTACAGAGCTGAAGAAATGCAACATCTTCTAAAATTTCTGGCTCTTATGGATATTCACAGCCACTGAGCCTATATTTGTTCATAAATGATGGTAACCATGGCTACTAAACCACACAAAACACGGAACACATGGTTTGGAATAAGGGCAGCAGTTACAAAAGGAGGCATTTAAAAACGAGATGGCATGCTGTTTTATGATGTCTCAAAAAAAAGAAACAGAACAAGATTCTTGAGATTAAAGGTAGAAGAACACACATCTTTGATACTTAATTTTTAATTTCAACCATCAATGTGTAACACAGGAAAGTAGTCAGCTGTCAATTCTGGGGTACCTGGCCTGTCACACTAACCTGAACAAATCTGCTGCAGCTGGCTTTCTACGTTTCCCTCAATGACATGCAGCTTATAGAATCCAAGCACAAAATAATTTTATAGGCTTGACAAAGTATCAGTTAATTTACATGTTTTAGCCTGTGATACTCACAGCTTTCACAGCATAACCTTCAGAAAAAGTGGGTCAGGTTAAGGATACAGAAACCGACCTATCTCATGAGCTTCAGGTTGTTTTCTTTATAGAAAGCTGGAGAATATTCACTAACAGCGTCAGTGTTAACCTTTGCACATAAAAATAATGTTACTAACCCTCCACCAGCTACCTGGACTTTGAGTGTGGTGCTGGTAGTTGTGATGATGGGGTCTGTGCAAAAACACAGCCCTGGGATCATCGGCCTGCAGATGACAGGCAGTGAACCACTATCAGGCATGCCAACATGGCTAAGTGAGACGATGAATGGAGATACAGAAGCTGGTCTCCTTGGAACAGCTCCAACTAGAGGAGTTAGGCAAATTTCTTCCTTTTTTCTTTTTTTGAGATGGAGTTTCAGTCTTGTTGCCCAGGCTAGAGTGCAATGGCGCAATCTCGGCTCACTGCAACCTTGCCTCCCAAGTTCAAGCGATTCTCCTCCCTCAGCCTCCGAAGTGCTGGGATTACAAGGCACGCACCACCACGGCTGGCTAATTTTATATTTTTAGTAGAGACAGGGTTTCTCCATGTTGGTCAGGCTAGTTGCGAACTCCTGACCTCAGGTGATCTGCCCGCCTCAGCTTCCCAAAGTGCTGGGATTCCAGGAGTGAGCCACTGCGCCTGTTTTTTTTTTTCGGGGGGGAGACAGAGTCTTACTTTGTCACCCAGGATGGAGTGCAGTGGCACGATCTTAGCTCACTGTAATCTCCGCCTCCCAGGTTCAAGCAACTCTCCTGCCTCAATTTTCCGAGTTGCTGAGACTACAGGTATGTACCACCACACCCAGCTAATCTTTATATTTCTAGTAGAGACAGGGTTTCCCTGTGCTGGCCAGGCTGGTCTTGAACTTCTGGCCTCCAGTGATCCGCCCGCCTTGGCCTCCCAAAGTGCTGGGATTACAGGCGTGAGCCAGCAAATTACTTCCTAGTGACCAACTCATCTTAAAGTTCGAAATTCAACATGAGAGTGCCAATGAGTACAATCTGCCAGGAGGATAAATGGAAGGAGATTTTGACCTCAGATTTTCTGGCAAGTATATCCCTGAACTCACTCCCTTCCCTTTCCTTATGGGGATGCTAATGACAGGCCAGAGCAATCAGACACTAAGTCAGACCCAGCCCCAAAAGCCAGTGAAGCTACCATACTAACCCGTGGGTCTGAGATGACACAACCAGTATCAGGGATAAAGCTTAAGGAGTTGTGACTAGCCTCTTCCTCCTAGGAGTTTCTGTTCAGAAGCTGAGAACCATACAAGTTCCCAATATAGGACCAACAAAGTGATTTTTATGGAGCCCCTTGAGATGGGACAACAGACTCCAAGACTCGCTAATCCCATCCATGCCATCCTGCTACCTCCATCCCCAACTCCCACTCCCCAGCCTCACAAGAACCTGATTCTGAGAGAATGGAAAGGTGAGGATGTCTGTGAAGTGCCAAGAAATCAACCCCATTTTTTGTTGAAGCATCTTATAAGGTTTAATGATTTCTGCTAGAAGGAACTGTACAGTCAAAATTCCACTCACTTTAAAGCGTTTGAGATACTGAAATTTTCCTCTTTACAACCATCTTCAAAACATTAAAATGGCTAAATGAACTGACAGTATGAATAGGATGATAAATCCAAGAAATGTTAATCTATTTAAGGAATCAACTTATTGCTGGAGAAGCATCCTGTTACATCAGAAAACAGCCATAAAAAACCAGCTTGGCTGGGCACAGTGGCTCACACCTGTAATCCCAGCACTTTGGGAGGCAGAGGCAGGTAGATCGTGGTAGTAAATGCCTGAAAACAGGCAAGGTCATTACAGAGAAGGAAAGGGAATGTCTCATAAGATATCTGGCTACGTGGAGATGATCAAGATAAAAAGCAATGCATGTTATGTGCCATCATTCGTGCAAAGATAAGGAAAATGGACTGACCATGCACTGATATCTCTGGAGGGACACAACATCAGAAACTGGTCTAACTGGGTGTCTGTGGGATGGGGATGAATGCAACTGTTTCAGTGTTGACAGGTTTTTTTTTTTTTTTAAATGGTGAACACATATTATCTTGAAAAAACCGAATCAATACAAAAGGCCTCTGCCATAGAACACAGGCTATTCCGACTGCCCAGAGGGTTTCCTCCCTGACTTCCTGGTTTGTAGGCTTGCTCTGATGGGTTGCTCCTGCTTGGCTGCTGGCGTAACTGCACCTGTAACACAGCCAATTTACCCTGGTGACCTGACACATTTCCTATAAAAAGTCTCTTCATCTATGAATACAGAACTGCCACTAAGTAACTCTCTGATTACTCCAATCAAAATGAATTAAAATCTGGTATTTTCAAAAACTTCCACATTTCTGATTTGCTTTCCTCTTAAATAAAAATCATACATGTAGGGCCAGGTGCGACGGCCCACACCTGTAATCCCAACACTTTGGGAGACCAAGGCAGGTGGATCACTTGAGGCCAGGAGTTCAAGACCAGCTTAGCCAACATGGCGAAATCCCATCTCTACCAGAAAACACAAAAGTTAGCTAGGTGTGGTAGCACGTCTGTAATCCCAGCTACTCAGGAGGCTGAAGCAGGAATTGCTTGAACCCAGGAGGTGTAGGTTGTAGCGAGTGGAGATCGTGCCACTGCACTCCAGCATGGGTGACAAAGCAATACTTGATTAAAAAAAAAAAAAAGAAAATCATACATGTAGATACCGCATATTAAAGATGTCAGCTTATGACTAATCTTGAACCCTCTTACATTTGTTTCAGCCTTTGCATAGACAGGTGACATGGGCTGAAGCCTTGAAGCTAAAAGAAAGAGAAAAGGAGAAAGGGCGGGGAGAAGACGGGGGACGGAGGGAGACAGAGAAAAAGCGCGCGCGCGCACACACACACACACACACACACAAGCATAGAGTCTAAAGGTGAGAACAAGCCGGGCATGGTAGCTCACACCTGTAATTCCAGCAATTTGGGAGGCCGAGGTCAAGAGATCGAGACCATCCTGGCCAACATGGTGAAACCCTGTCTCTACTAAAAATACAAAAATTAACTAGGTGTGGTGGCGTGCGCCTGTAATCCCAGCTACTCGGGACGCTGAGGCAGAAGAATCGCTTGAACCCAGGAGGCGGAGGTTGCAGTGAGCAGAGATCGTGCCACTGCATTCCAGCCTGGCGACAGAGAGAGACTCTGTCTCAAAAAAATAAAAATAAAAATAAGAATAAAAATACAAGTGACAACAAAGATGGGGCCACAAGATGTGGGTTCTCCATTTGCATTTGGTGAATACTTAGTAAACAATTTCTATGCATGACTTTTTAAAAAAAATCCTAGGAGCTTCTGGTCAGAAGCTGAGGACCACACAAGTTCCCAATATAGGACCAACAAGGTGACTTTTTTGGAGTCTCTTGACATGGGACAACACACTCCCAAGACAAAAGGGGCTGAAGATGACTGAGGTGTTCCAGGTTAAGTTCTTCAGAAGTAAAAGCATCAGAAAAAAACACACACAAATCAGGTGCAGGTGAAAGGAAAAAGGGATGCTTCCAAGCTGCTATGTTAATTATTAACCACAAATTCTTCCAGAACAGCTACTTTCAGTACTGACTCAGACACCTCACATCCAGTGAGAACTGTCCACTTTAGATGTGGCTTGATGGAAAAAGTACCACTGGTCTCTCAGTTTCCTCATCTGTGAAAAAATAAAACCAGAAAGATGACCCCGTGCACTTCCTGAAAGGGCTGCTGTGAGGACTGGAGGTGAAGACTGCCATGGAAACTCGCGGGTAGGTACTTGCAGCCTCTCCATTGTTTGTCCACAATCTGTTGAAATGGTTGGTTTCTGGTGGCTTCTGAGCACTTGTAATTTAAATGAACACTCCCTCCATTCCACTATCATTTATAGCCACTGATGAAACTTTCCTTTCTTTCTTTTTTTTGAGATGGAGTCTCGCTCTGTTGCCCAGGCTGGAGTGCAGTGGCACAATCTCAGCTCACTGCAAGCTCTGCCTCCTGGGTTCACGCCATTCTCCTGCCTCAGCCTCCCAAGTAGCTGGGACTACAGGTGCCTGCCACCGCGCCCGGCTAATTTTTTTTTGTATTTTTGGTAGAGACGGGGTTTCACAGCGTTAGCCAGGATGGTCTCCATCTCCTGACCACGTGATCTGCCCGCCTCAGCCTCCCAAAGTGCTGGGATTACAGGCGTGAGCCGCTGCGCCCGGCCTCTTTTTTTTTCAGACTGAGTCTCACTCTGTTGCCCAGGCTGCAGTGCAGTGGCACGATCTTGGCTTACTGCAAGCTCTGCCTCTGGGGTTCACCTCTGGGGTGAGGCGCAGTCCAGCTTCTACAGGAGCCACTTACGACTTTGTCTTCACAAGTTCTCATCCCTAAAAAATCCCCTTGCAATACCTGTCTATACCACCTCTTAAACGCCCATTTCATCCAGTGCTCCTCACACTGGTCCTAACGCAGTCACACCACAATCTACTTGCAGTGCCCATCGCCAAAATCCTCCAGGCCATTGGCTGTTTCCTACATCCTGATCCTGTGCTTCCTTCAGTCTTTGCTTCTCCACATTTAAGAGTCCTGCTCTTTTGTCTGACTCAGTTCCCTTTTCGGGATCTTGGCCAGTTCTAACAGATCCCTTTGGAAGCATGATCTGAAGTACACAGAGTATTCCTGATGAGGCACAGTACAGTTTTACATCAAGGTGGAATCATGCATGATTTTGTACTCAAAGCCTTTTTGGTAAAAAGAGCATACCTGGCTGACATCCTTTAGGAACTTCCAACTCTCATATTCCTTTCTTTTCAAACACACACACACGCGCTCTCTCTCTCTCTCTGTCTCATAGTGAGAGTCTCCATCTCTCTGTTTTCCATACTTAAAGGCATCCTGGCCCAATGTCTGCTAATACCTGCTGTATGGCAAGCCACATTCTACACAAGTGATACTACTTTTCCTTCCTAACCATGAGGTAGGGGGTATCATCCCCTTATGTGGAGGACACAGAGGCTCAGAAAGGTGAAATAGCTTGCCCAGATCAGGGAGCAAGGTAGAACTGGTACCTGAATGCACATTAGGCCGGTAACCAATCCAGAGCTCTTTCCCCCAAAGTAATCTGCTATCAGCAGCCAATCTGGAGATCTTACCTTAATAGAAAAACACATTAACACACCCCAGCACTGATCGCTAAGGAAGTGTTCCTCCTTTAGAGAAGTACTGTACATCTTTCCCCTTCATTTCCTTTCTCTAAGTTCACTGTCTACCCAAAAAAGATAACACCAGTACCACAGTGACTTCATTTTTATAGTTTTTTAAAATGTGTAACTCTATCGAAGGAGTTTAAAAGGTTAAAAATATTGCATTTAGCAGTTGCTTTGTATCCCACTTGTTTACAACCATTCAAAGAACCTTAGTCAGTTAGAAATTATATCATCACCACCACCACTATAAGGCTATTTTTGTCTTCAGCAAGCACATCACCACTGGCTTCACCTGTTTGCCTGGTTAAGCTCTGAAATTAACTCAACTCCAATTTTCTGTGTCCTATTTCTAGCACTTGTTATAAACAAGGATCACAGCTTATTAATCTAGCCTTTTAGCATTAAAAAGAAAAAAAATATATATATATACACACATCGGGGCTCGGCGTTGTAGCTCACGCCCGTAATCCCAGTACTTCGGGAGGCCACAGCGGGAGGATCACTTGAACCCAGGAGTTTGAGACCAGCCTGGGAAAGACGTTGAGAACCTGTCTCTCCAAAAAAAAAAAAAAAAAAGTAAAAAATGTAGCAGGGCATGGTGGTGCACACCGGTGGTCCCAGCTACTCGGACTGCTGAGGCGGGAGGATTGCCTTAGCCTGGGAAGTCAAGGATGCAGTGAGCCATGTCTGTGCTACTGCACTCCAGCCTGTCTCAAAAAAAACAAAAACCAAAAACAACAAACAAACAAATAAGGAAACAATAGCTTTCAGGCTAGGCTCCCTATAATGAGACTGAGTTCCCATTTTTGTTTCAGACTTGTGTAATTATTGGTTTAGCTAATGAAGTTTGAGCCAACCATACTGCCTCTGTTATTCCCAAGCACAACTTACCTCAGGCAGGGAGCCTCTCCCTTTCCATAACACCCAGCTTAATGCCAATTGTTCACAGCATCTCCACTGCCTGAAATGCCCCTACAGTCCTCGTCCATCCGGATTCTACGTATCTTCCAGAGCTGGATTCAAATCCCATCTCTTCAGTCAGTCTTCTTGGATCTCATGGCTCTCCACTGATCTCTCCCTCTTCTAGAATTCTTTTTCTTTTTGAGACAGGGTCTAGCTCTGTCACCCAGACTGGAGTGCAATGTTGTGATCATGGCTCACTGCAGTTTTGACCTCCTGGGCTCAAGCAATCCTCCTGCCTTAGCCTTCTGCATACCTGGGACTACACTAGTGTGCCACCATGCCTGGCTATTAAAAAAGAAAAAGAAAATTTTTTTTTTTTTTTTTTTTAAGTAGAGACAAGGTCTTGCTATGTTGCCCAGGCTGGTCTCCAGCTCCTGGGCTCTAGCAATCCTCCTGTCTTGGCCTCCCAAAGTGCTGGGATTACAGGCATGAGCCACTGTGCCCAGCCTAGAATAAATAATTATCTGCCATCATTCATTGTGCACATAATCTTTTTTTTTTTTTTTTTTTTTTTTTTTTTTTTTTGAGACGGAGTCTCGCTCTGTCACCCATGCTGGAGTGCAGTGTCCCGATCCATCTCTGCTTCCTGGGTTCAAGTGATTCTCGAGCCTCAGCCTCCCAAGTAGCTGGGATTACAGGCACACACCACCACTCCTAGCTAATTTTTGTATTCTCTGTAGAAATGGGGTTTTGCTATGTTGGCCAGGATGGTCTCGAACTCATGATCTCCAGTGATCCACCCACCTTGGCCTCCCAAAGTACTGGGATTACAGGCCTGAGGCACCATGCCCGGCTAAATCTTCTTTTTTAAATCCATGGAATTATAAGAACATTCCCTCTTCCAGAAGCTCTGGCTCCACAGCTTCAGGCCAGCGATCTCCTTGAAATACTGCCACCACAGGCTGCTAAGCTGGCTTGTGATAGAGAACTGGGGCTGGCTATATCTGTAAACATGAAACCAGGAAGAGCACTCTGACATATAAACTCCTGGATGAGTGAAGAACACTGTTTATAATATATTGCTTTCTAAGAAGAAATACTTTAACCATCAGAATTAAATTTACCAGAGAAGCCAGACTTTTTTTTAAGTCTAATACTGTATTTTCCTGTAAGAATAACAGAAATACAACTACTTAAAGAAATCAAATCGGCTGGGCACGGTGGCTGTCGCCTGTAATCCCAGAACTTTGGGAGGCTGGGGGTCGGGGGGGCAGATGACTTGAGGTCAGGCAGGAGTTTGAGACCAGCCTGGCCAATGTGGTGAAACACTGTCTCTACTAAAAATACAAAAAAATTAGCCAGGCGTGGTGGTGGGCACCTGTAGTCCCAGCTACTCAGGAGGCTCAGGCACGAGAATTGCTTGAACCCGAGAGGTGGAGGTTGCAGTGAGCTGAGATCACGCCATTCCACTCCAGCCTGGGTGACAGAGTGAAACTCCATCTCAAAAAAAAAAGGTCAAACCATCTAGCTAGACCCAGGTAAGCAACTTGACATAGTGATGAGAAAGCTAAACAAATCACTAGTAACTCAAGTTAATACACGTTCTTCCCCTCACTGCAACATGCTATATGGTCAAAGAGTCTCAGATTAATGGTCCTGGTTTCCCCAACTTAGGACAGATCCAGCAAAAAGACTTACTATAATAATGTCAGAACAAATCACTTAGTTTTACAAATGAGAACAGGACTGAACAATTACTTTTATTAAGGTAAATACAATTTTAGTTTTCACCGCATACCTCATGCATGAACCACAATGATATATAGCATTAAAAGAGAACTGAACATGGCCTTTATAAAAATAACTGCCAGCTGGGCGTGGTGGTTCATGCCTATAATCCAGCACTTTGGGAGGCCAAGGCAGGTGGATTGCTTGAGTCCAGGAGTTCCAGATCATCCTGGGCAACACGGTAAAACCCCCTCTACAAAAAATCAGCTGGGCATGGTGGTGCACACTTGTGGTCCCAGCTATTCGGGAGGCTGAGGTGAGAGGACTGCTTGAGTTGGGGAGGCAGAGGTTGTGCTGAGCTGAGACTGTGCCTCTGCACTCCAGGTTGGGTGACAGAGTAAGTCCCTGTCTCAAAAACAAAAAGGAACTGCCTTTGGAGTTGGGTAAAGAAACATGTGAGAAACTACTTCGATGTGATTATTACATTTAGAAGGTAAATGAACCTAGTTCTTCCCTGACTTAGTTATAGGCCTAGGACAGTTGTCTAGGGCAATTTCTGTAAGAAATTGCACCTTTATTTAGTTATGAAGCCAGAAAGAGATGCCAGTACTATACATTATAAGAAGACTGAACTAAGGATCCTTAGAATATTTTCAAAGCAGCTCAGACTCCAGGTAACACAGAAAGAAAGGTAAAGGGAGACTCCTGGTGAATACTACTCACTGATCTTCTGTTCCAAAAAATTTCACAAAGAAGCATTTCTTTCCACGAGGTTTCTTCAAGTCCTTTGGTGGATTAACAATCTGGAGGATAAAAGGGGGAAAAAGGTTGGCTGGCAACACAGCAGCCCACTCTCTAGTGGCTCCACATTGCTCTACACAGCTCTACGCTGGTAAGAAAAAAGTAAATTAAAATGACTTACAAATAAATGTATTTATATACAAAACAGAACCCAAGGCCTAGTACTTGTCTAAATCTCCCATTTTTCTAGAGATTTGTGGAAATGTGTAGATATTCTAGAAGTTCCCAATATTTAACATGTAGCACAGTGCTCAGTAGACACAATATCCCTTTCACTGTAGTGGCCCTGTTTTACAAGCAGTTAAAACTAAGATCAACAACATCTCGTGCCCCCCACCAACCTGCCCCGCCCCAATGTGACCCCATCATTACTGAAAAAAAGCAGAGGACACTCTTTGAAATACTTTCTGTGCAGGAAGAGTTGAGACAGGACATAGTGAAAACAAAGGACAACTGAGGCACAGAAAACACCATATTGCAAAGAGACCATCTAAAGACACTTCCTGGGCTCCAAGCAAGAATATAAAAACACAACATTTGGAAGGCAATGATGGATCACCTCATGCAAAATCTGGAATGCCAACTTCTGCAAAGAGGCACTGGAGTAGCACATATGGTAACATGGAAAGAAGATTTAAACTTAGTTGGGACAAAAATACTTTGGCTTTTCACTAACCTACATTTAGACTTCTCTTCCTGGATAATTTATATTTTCTTCTCCTTTTGTTACATTTAAGCATAAAGCTAAATTCAGATTAGAATTATTTCCGGGGTTAAAAAAGAAACTTCATAAACCTCCTCTAAATCAAGAAATAAGCGTTTAGAGCAGATTTAATGATCTGGAATATACTGCATTGCCTTTTAAAAAATAACTGATACTAGGAGAAAAAAAATTCTAAGTGCCATCTGAATGGGCCCAGTTTAACTCAATACTAGAAACTGAGAGGAATGCATCTTACATTCTCCACCTCCTCAAACCCAACTTCAGATATCTTCCTTTAGCAGCAAGACACTCACCTTTCCTGGCCAAGGAGGATACCGGCCGAGTTTCCCCCTAGAGAAAACACACAGAGTTAACACTCGACCTGGAAAAGTCAGCCCATCTCCTTCAACCCACTCAGTATGCAATTTATTTTCCTCAATCTCTGCTGGCATCCTCAAATGCCGGAACAAAAGCTTCCACAGCTGGGCCCAAGACCCTCAGAAGCAAAATGCAAAATTGTATACTTATGTGCACAACGTGTAACCATTCTTCTGTTGACAAGGAATACAAAACAACACAACTGTCAAAAGTCACTTGTCTGGAGCTTCTTAACGACGGGGGTGGGAGGACAGCTTCCTCTGTAAACACAGACTTTCCCTCCCTAAGTCTGGTTTAATTCAACAGGAGACCTGCCTGGCTTTGACAAATGCTAATGGAAGCCTTTCTCTGGGTGGAGAAACAAGCTATGCAGCTCGAGGGAGGCGGCGACAATCAGCCTTGGTTCGGGCGGTCGTCTGGGACAGAGAAGCAGAACGCGGGAGGCACCCAAGCCTGCACTGGTCACTGCCAAGCCATTGGTTGTAAAGAACTACCCCGCCGTTTCTTCGCGGGGCAACGCCAGGAGTCCGGTTTAGACAATCCCGGCTGAGCCGCCCGCACAGGTCGGCTGCATCGCAACCTGGGCTTTGACCAAATGGCACCGGCGAGATGGACTCGCAGGTCCGGTCCCAAGCGCTTCTGCTTTCTGGGAAGCCCCAGCAAGACCCCGGGAACCCGTCGTCCAAGGAAGCCTCGCGGCACTGGCGGGTCCTTTCACAAGGGCCGCCAGTATCTGGGCCCCGAGTGCAGAACCCTCCCGGGCGGCCTCGGGGATCAAAGCCGGTGCCCGCCGTGGCCACCCTCGGCCTCGGTCCCCCGGGACTGGACTGCCCCTTCCGCCCGGCGCCGCTCGGAAGCGCCGGCACCTTCTCTTTCCCTCTCTCCGCGACCTGGAGCGCACAGAAAGGCAACTCCGGGGCCGGCAGCGAACCCCGCACCCTGGCGGGCAGCTCCCCGGCGCGTCTCGGTTGGCCCGGCCGCCCGGACTCACCACACCAAGTCGCCGAGCCGCAGACTCACAGCCGCCATCTTACCACCCAACCACCGCCGACGCACGGGCCGCCGGGAACAAGCAGGTCGCCTCGGCGCCGCCCATTGGAGTGGGTCCGACCACGTGATGGGGGCCGGCTGTCATCGGCCACGCCGCTGCTCTGACGTCACCGCGCCTGTCGGGGATCATTGGCCGGTCGAGCGGCACGTGACGCGAGCGCCGCGGTCTCCGCGCGCCGAAGCGCAGAGACTCCCGGCTCTTTCCCCCTCCCTCCGGCTCGTGACAACGAAGCGTCCGCGGTCTGAGGCGGCGGCGGCGGCGGCGACGGTGCGACCGGCTGAGCGCGAGAGGGAGCCGGCCTCACGGCCCGCCCCGCCCCCGGGCCTTGGACTCCGCGCTCCTCCCCTCTCGGCGCTTCCGTTGCGGCCGTTGGTCCTGCGCGGGCCCCGGGGCCATTCCCGAGCCCGAGGCGCTGGTCGGCCCCGTCGCTGCGCCCGTGAGCTGCCGTGACGGAGCTCAGCGCGGCCTGGAACTCAGCTTCCGCCGGGTCTGGGCTCCAGCGCCCGGCTACTCCTCTTGGCCGCAGACCGGGAGGCCCTGGTGTCCGCGCCCGTCTGCTCCTGCCGCCCGTGTTCTTTGGAGCGCTCCTCCCGACGGCCGCTTTCGGAGGCGCCGTCTGAGCGCGTGGTCCCGCGCCGCAAGTTCTCCCGGGGCGCCCGGAGGCTGCTCCCCCAACCCCTTGGTGTCCTCAGAGTGGCTGTGCGGACGTCGAGTTGGCATTTCTTCGCTTCCTCCTGGGCCGGCGCGCGGCGCGGCACACCAGGCTCCCCTGGGCGCGGGGACCCGGTCATGGGCCGAGGCGCGGGCCGCCCGCCCGCGGGGAGCCACGGCTCGGGAGCCGACCGCTAGCTGCGCCGCCGCCCGGGGACCGGCATGAGGACCGCCGCGGGGGGACGTCTGCGGCCCGCGTCGGCTCTGGGGACAAAGGTGCGTGTCTTTGTCGGGTCCGGGCTCTCCCGTTAGCCTTGCCGTAGTTTGGCACTTCTGAAAAAGTTGTGACAACAGGAAGACAGATGCCGGGCGTAGTTTGGACACTTGAAAACTGAACCATGAAGTGGGAAGTGTTAGCTGCGGTTGAGCGCAGCGCCGGCCCAAACTTCAGCAGACCAGGTAGAAACACAGTTTTGCAAAAGATCCCAGTCCTGATCACAGACTCCACAGTGTCAAGGAATGACTTAGACTTGGTGTCGGGCTCTTGTTGAGTTCCAGCCTGCTGGAAAAGGTGGCGGGTCCCCACGCTTTTCCCCAAGGCATTTTGGTGGTTAGAGGTTTCGGTTGCAAGTCGGTGTTTAGCGTACTGGGTCGTCCTGCAGCCTGATTTTTTTTGGGAGATCAGTTTCCCTGAAGTACCAAGAATTAAGTTCATGAACTGTCATTTTACTGTGTGTGTATTTTTAAGACAAAATGATCTTGAAAGCGTATTTAAGATACCAGGGAATAATTTGATAAAAATAACATGTTCCTGTTTAAAAATTCTTACTTTGTAAGGAATTGAAGGATGTTTTAATAACTTAATTAAAAATGTGAATCTTGGCTGGGCATGGTGGCATAAGCCTGTAATCCCAGCGTTTTGGGAGGACGAGGCGGGCGGACCACCTGAGATCAGCAGTTCAGAGACCAGCCTGGCCAACACGGTCAATCCCGTCTCTACTAAAAATACAAAATTAGCCGGGCATGGTGGTACATGCCCGTAGTCCCAGCTACTCGGGAGGCTGAGGCAGGAGAATCGCTTAAGCCAGGAAGCGGAGGTTGCAGTGAGCTCAGATTATGTCACTGCACTCCAGCCTGGCGACAGAGCGAGACTTGGCCCCCCACGAAAAAAAAAAATCTTTAATCAACATTGCACCAAAACCTAGAGGCATTCCCGTTAACGTCAGAAACATGGTACATTTCTGCCACTATTAGATGATATGAATGTATTGCCCAATATCCTGAAAGTTCTAGCCAGTGCAATAAGACAGGAAACAAAAATAAGAAATGCAATTTTTGGAAAAGGGAAGACAATTCTTATTTCCATGGATGATAGGTCTGCCTCTTTTTGGGGAAAAAAAAAGCCATTAAAATAAGAATTCAGGAAGGGTACTCATTATAAGTTGGAATACACAATTTAGTTTTTCTGTTTCATCAATAACCAGTTTGAAAATATGTTTAAAAGGATATATATGCACGGTAAGAAAAAACATAAAATTCCTGAGAATAATCAACGGACAAGGAAGGCTAGTATTTTCTCAATAACACCAACTGAGGTTTTTAAAGGGGGATCCTTTTTTTTTTTTTTTTTTTTGGGACGGAGTTTCACTCTTGTCGCTCAGGCTGGAGTGCAGTGGCAGGGTCACAACTTACTACAACCTCGACCTTCCCAGGCTCAAGCCATCCTCCCACCTCAGCCTTAGTAGCTGAGACTACAGGGGTGTGTCACTATACCTGGCAATTTTTTTTTTTTTTTTTTGTTTGAGACCGAGTCTTGCTCTTTCGCCCAGGCTGGAGTGCAGTGGTGCAATCTCGGCTCACTGCAACCTCTGCCTTCCGGGTTCACGCCATTCTCCTGCCTCAGCCTCCGGAGTAGCTGGGACTACAGGCGCCCGCCACCATGCCTGGCTAAGTTTTTTGTATTTTTAGTAGAGACGGGGTTTCACTGTGTTAGCCAGGATAGTCTCAATTTCCTGACCTTGTGATCCGCCCACCTCGGCCTCCCAAAGTGCTGGGATTACAGGTGTGAGCCACTGCACCTGGCCTACTTGGCTAATTTTTAAAAAATTTTTTGTGGAGAAGTCTCACCATGTTGCCCTGGCTGGTCTTAAACTCCTAGGCTCCAGCGATCATCCTGCCTTAGCCTCCCAAAGTGCTGGGATTTCGGGAAGTGAGCCACTGCACCTAGCCTTGAGAGAGATGGTTCTATGTGTATAATTCTGTACTTAAAATAGTGTTCAACTCATTAAAGTTGAATATTTATTAGTAATTACTGCTATTTGAGACACAGTCTTACTGTTACCCAGGGTTGAGTACAGTGGCACAATCACCGCACACTTCAGCCTTGATCTCCTTGGCTGGAGGGATCTTCCCACCTTAGCCTCCTGAGGAGCTGGGATCACGTGTGCACGCCACCACACCCAGCTAGTTTTTGTATTTCTTGTAGAGATGGTCTCACTGTGTTGCCCAGGCTGGTCTTGAACTCTTGGGCTCAAGCAGTCCTCCCACCTTGACTTCCCAAAGTGTTGAGATTACAGGCGTGAGTCACTGTGTTGGGCTAAAGTTGAGTATTTTAAAACTTGGCTATTTTTACGCCTTTTAAGTATTACTCACAAATCTTGTTTTATTTACAAATATAAGAACATTTATTTAAAAAAAAACTTGATCTTTGACAAAGGTTCAATTCAGGCGCCAGTTTAACAGATTAAATTCCCAACTCTTTTTACAAAGTTAATTAAATCACGAAGTTAATTAAATTATCTTAAATGTTTTAAACTGAACTTAAAGCTTTATATTTATAATTCAAATACTTCAAACTTCTAAAGAGATGAACTTAGTAGTAAAATCTTTGGGAGGCCAAGGTTGACAAATTGCTTGTGTCCAGGCAATTGACACCAACCTGGGCAACATGACAAAACCCTGTGTCTACTTAAGATAGAAAAAAAAAAGGCCGGGCGCGGTGGCTCAAGCCTGTAATCCCAGCACTTTGGGAGGCCGAGACGGGCGGATCACGAGGTCAGGAGATCGAGACCATCCTGGCTAACACGGTGAAAACCCGTCTCTACTAAAAATACAAAAAACTAGCCGGGCGAGGTGGCGGGCGCCTGTAGTCCCAGCTACTCCGGAGGCTGAGGCAGGAGAATGGCGTAAACCCGGGAGGCGGAGCTTGCAGTGAGCTGAGATCCGGCCACTGCAGTCCAACCGGGGCTACAGAGCAAGACTCCGTCTCAAAAAAAAAAAAAAAAAAAAAAAAAGCCGGGCGCGGTGGTGAGTGCCTGTAGTCCCAGCTACTTGGGAGCCTGGGATAGGAGAATCACCTGGGTCCGGGAAGTTGAGGCTGCAGTGAGCTCTCATGGGGCCACTGCACTCCAGCCTGGGCAACAGGAGTGAGGCAGCTGTCTCAAAAAAAAAAAAAAAAAAAACTAAACTAAAATCTTTCCAAGGACTTAGGCAACTCTTGTAAGTCTAATAAACACGTCAATGTAAGTCAGTTTTTTTTAAACATTCAAACATGTTTGAACTTAATTATGTTTTCTTAAGCATTTTGAATTATGGTTGTAAATCGAACATACCATTGTTTAAGGTATCGGATTCTCTTAAATGTTTCAAGTGGCTTAGTAACAGCAGAACATTATAGTGATTATAAAACAATGCAAAATCTAAGTGTTAATAGACTACAAGTTTGACTCACTTTATCCTGTAGTCCTATTTTTTACCTTCTTGGACTTGGAGAGTCACTTAAGCAACTGAAAGGAGCAGTTTTGCCATCTAGGATTGAAGCTGCAGTCTCTCAGACTTGGACTGAGATAAGGTTATGTGTTTACTGCCTGGACAAGGAGAGTAGGACCTGGTTGCCACTTCCAGGATGACCTTCCTACATCCCATTGGTTAACCTGCTGATTCCCTTCTTATAGTGAGACAGTTCTGGTTCTGTCGGTGGGGGAATCTGTAAACCTTCAGCTGGGATTTATTTCCACAACCCAGTGCATCACAGATATCCTGAGGGCCTTGGAGGTTTCTTTTAGGGAAATCTCCTTTAACATCTTAGTACAGGTTGGGAGATGGTCTTTTGCAGCACCAACCTGTTTTACTGCTAATCGTTTTGCTGCCTGATTAGAATTATTTTAACTCTTCATTTGCAGATATTTTGTTCCTTTATCTGATGTTATGTTGCAATTTTATGATCATAATTTGATAAATGAGTATTGGATATATACAAATACGTTTACATGTATATGGATGTATGCTAATTTTCCTGAATTAACTCAGGTTTGTGATTCATTTACAACCAAAATACAGTGAGTTTTTTGGAAACCTGCCAAAATAATACATAGGCTGGAATGGCAAAGTATTATTTATAAAGAAGGATAATAAACATGAGCTTTAACTATGCAGTATTAAAATCTATCATAAAACTTTTCAAAACAGTGCAATACTGGTTAAAGAATCTCTAAATACTATATTAATATACAGATGGACTTCAGAAACAGGCCTTAGATACCTGCGATGTTGCTTTGCAATATATGCCAAATCAGCACGGGAAGGAAGGATAGTTTAGTGATTGATACTGGAAGAAACTAACTTACAGCCTATCCTCATACTTTATCAGCAAATTCATCTGGGGTTAATGAAGTAAATGTGAAAAAATATCTATAAATGACCATGTAGGCTGGGCTCAGTGGCTCACACCCGTGATCCCATCACTTTGGGAGGCCAAGGCAGGAGGATCGCCTGAGCCCGGGAGTTCAAAACCAGTCTGGACAACATGGCAAAACAACGTCCCTACAAAAAATACCAAAATTAGCATGCCTATAGTTCCAACTCCTAGGGAGGCTGAGGTAGGAGGATCGCTTTAGCCTGGGGGGTTGAGTTGCAGTGAGCTGAGATTGAGTCACTTTATTCCAGTCTGGGCAACAGAGTGAGACTTTGTCTCAAAAAACAAACCTATATACACAAGTTCTTCTGTAAGATCTGGTTGGAGATGAACATTCTAGGCATACAGGAAATGGGAGGAGTCTCAAAGGAAAAGAGCCTATAGTTTTGACTGCATACGAAGTTATCATTTCCTTGGAAGGACGGTTGCTTGAGGTTGTGAACTTAAGACCAGCCTGGGCAACATAGTGGGTCAGCATCTCTATAAAAAATAGAAAAAATTAGCCAGTCGTGGTGTTGTATACCTGTAGTCCCAGCTACTCCAGAGATTGAAGTGCTGAGAAGTTTGCTTGAGCCTGGGAGGTTGTGGCTGTGATGGGGCCACTGCTCTCCAGCCTGGATATAACAGCGGGACCCTATCTCAGAAAAAAAAAGTTAACATTTATTTCATCATACCTCACTCTAATCAACATTAAACAACAAATAACAAAACAAGAAAAAGCAGTTATAAGAGATATGACAGGTGTTGTATGTCTATAATATGTAATAATTTATGTATAATATCAAGAGCTCTTACAAGTCAGTAAGAAAGTCGCAGTTTATTCACCCATTCCCTGATTGATTGTCATTTGATTGTCATTTTGGTTGCTTCCATCATTTTTCTTGTATAAACAAGGCGGCAATAAATATCTCTTTTTATTGGTACGGTAGAAAGTTCACACTAGAATATGAACTCTTTTAAAAAGCAGGACACAAAATTATATATGAAGTAAGCAGAAAACATGTATGGCATGTATTAGCGTATTCATATTCTGTGAACATTTGGAATTCTGTATTCAAAATCTATTTTGACCATTCCCTAGTGATTTTGAAGGTCTTTGGCATGTGATAATTTATTTTGCCAAGGCCAGTATTTGGGTGTGAGAGTGGTGCACAGGGCAGGAGTGTGTAACTTTGTTAGGAAGTGAGCCTAGCCACACCCTCCTGAGTCACTGGTTCTTTACTATCCTGGGGTAGGCAGTATCTTTTGTTTAGCTGATAAAAGCTTTGTCCCTGTGAAGATTGGCTCCCAATGATAGGAAGCCGCTGGTGATGAAAATAAAGAGTCCTTAAAGGTTATTCTCAGCCAGAAAAAATAAGTGTTAGACAAATTAAGTGGAAAACAATTAATATTTTAGTAGTCTTTACAATGTGGAGGTCTAAGGCTCTGTTAGCATGCGTTCTTTTAGGTCGAGGATCTAGGGTATAGATACATAGAAAAAAAGACTGGAAGTGTGCTAAGCAGTGACTGTCTCTGAATGATTATGAAAAAATTTGAGGATGAGTATTTAAGCAGAAAAAAAAGCAATAAATGACAAAGTATAACAGTGGAGTTTTCTTGACAACGAAATTCTCTTAAACTTAAATCTCTTTAATTAGACAGGTAAACTATTTTATCATCTTCGTTTGACCTGGCCCTTCTTTTCAATGTTAACAGAAGCCATGCAGTGACACCCGCTAAGACTTGTTGGTAGCCATGTCGGAGCCCCACAGGGTCCAGTTCACCTCTCTCCCAGGTTCCCTGAATCCTGCATTTTTGAAGAAGTCCCGGAAGGAGGAGGCTGGGGGAGCAGAACAGCATCAGGACTGTGAGCCGGCCGCAGCAGCTGTTCGGATTACACTCACCCTCTTTGAACCAGATCACAAACGCTGCCCAGAGTTCTTCTACCCAGAGCTGGTGAAGAATATCCGAGGGAAGGTAAAAGGCCTTCAGCCTGGAGACAAGGTACACCCCTTTGTTCCCAGAGGCACTGCAGGTTTAATGCACGGGGATCAGTGCGTGCATGTGGGGCTTCCATAGTGGGGAAGCAAGATTTACTGAGGTTTTGGCTGCTCCAAGATCCTGTCACTCAAGGCAAGCACAAGGTTTGCTTCTCTTACCTCTGTGCGCAAAGGGAGAGGCCAATTTGAATTATAACTAATTAACATAAATTTTAAAAACAGTGCATTTTTCTCTGTCAAGGTTGTAAACGTTATGTGTAAATGAAACCAGTCCCTGACAGTTCCAGTGTTAGAATTTCATGCTGGACATTTTTCTCTTCCAAGAGAGTCTTGCTGTCTGCCTAGTATGGGGCAGACAAGAAAACACGTAGACTGCTTTTTTTTGTTGTTTTTTTCTTGTTTTTTTGACTGAGTCTTGCCCTGTCGCCCAGGCTGGAGTGCAATGGCGCGATCTCGGCTCACTGTAACCTCCACCTCCTGGGTTCAAGTGATTCTTCTGCCCCAACCTCCTGAGTAGCTGGGATTACAGGTGCACGCCACCATACCCAGCTAATTTCTGTATTTTTGGTAGAGATGGCATTTCACTGTGTTGGCCAGGCTGGTCTCAAACTGCTGTTCTCAAGTGATCTGCCTGCCTTGGCCTCCCAAAGTGCTGAGATTACAAACATGAGCCACTGCACCTAGCCACAACTTGATGGATTTTCATGAACTCAGTGCACCCATGTAATCTGCATGTAGGTCACAACATATATTTATCATGACCCCAGAAACCCTCCTTCTGCCCTGCCAGAAGACTATCCCAATACTAATGGGCAACCACTGCCCTGATTTCTAACAGCTTAGATCAGCTTAGATTTGTGGGGGTTTTTTTGTTTGTTTGTTTGTTTTTTGAGGTGGAGTCTCGCTCTGTCGCCCAGGCTGAAGTGCAGTGGCGTGATCTTGGCTCACTGCAACCTCTGCCTCCTGTGTTCACACCATTCTCCTGCCTCAGCCTCCCGAGTAGCTGGGACAGCAGGCGTCCACCACCATGCCTGGCTAATTTTTTTGTGTGTTTAGTAGAGACGGCGTTACAACGTGTTAGCCAGGATGGTCTCGATCTCCTGACCTTGTGAAGATCCACCCACCTTGGCTTCCCAAAGTGCCGGGATTACAGGCATGAGCCAAGGGTCTGGCCGCTCTCTCTTTTTTTTTTTTTTCTTTTTTGAGACCAACTCTTACCCTGTCACCCAGGCTGCAGTGCGGTGGTGCAATCTTGGCTCACTGCAACCTCCGCCTCCCAAGTTCAAGTGGTTCTTCTGCCTTAGCCTCCCGAGTAGCTGGGATTACAGGGATCACATCTGGGATCACATCTGGCTAATTTTTTTTTTTTTTTTTTTGGTATTTGTAGTAGAGATGAGGTTTCACCATGTTGGTGGCCAGGCTGGTCTTGAGAACTCTTGACCTCAAGTGATCTACCCACCTCTGCCTCCCAAAGTGTTGGGATTATAGGCATGAGCCACGGCACCCGGCTGTGTTTTTGTATTGTATGTAGATAGAATCATATGGTATTTGAGTACCGCCTAGGTGAAAAGCATTTTTAAGCACCTATGTCTACCTTTGCGCTATGCTAGGCTCTGAGGAAAAGGTAAGTAGGCCCCACACTGGCAGCATTCTGGTCTCTAGAGTGGCTCTTGGTGAAATGGGGATGAGGCTGATAATTGGCTCACAGCTGTCTGAGCGTGGAATGAGATCATGTTGTGAAGTGTCTTTTTTTTTTTTTTTTCTTTTGAGACGGAGTCTTGCTCTGCTGCCCAGGCTGGAGTGTAGTGGCCAGATCTCAGCTCACTGCAAGCTCTGCCTCCCGGGTTTACGCCATTCTCCTGCCTCAGCCTCCCGAGTAGCTGGGACTACAGGCGCCCGCCACCTTGCCCGGCTAGTTTTTTGTATTTTTTAGTAGAGACGGGGTTTCACCATGTTAGCCAGGATGGTCTCAATCTCCTGACCTCGTGGTCCACCCATCTTGGCCTCCCAAAGTGCTGGGATTACAGGCTGGAGCCACCGCGCCCGGCCCTATGTTGTGAAGTTTCTAGCAGTATGTCTCAGTGCCAAGTGATCAGTCGGTCTTATTCACAGGTGTGCTGTTTGGAGGGTATTTTTGGTTAGAAGGATTAACCTTTTTTTCCTGAGATTAAAAAATGTATTTTCTTGGACTGGCATAGTGGCTCACACCTGTAATCCCAGCACTTTGGGAGTCAGAGACATGAGGATCACTTGACCACAGGAGTTCAAGACTAGCCTGGGCAACATAGTGAAACTCCATCTCTGCAAAGTAATGTAGAAATTAGCTGGGCATGATGGCACATGCCTGAAGTTCCAGCTACTCAGAAAGCTGAGGTGGCTGAGGTGGGAGGATTGCTTGAGCCTGAGAGGTCAAGGTTGCAGTGAGCCGTGATCACACTACCGCACTGGGTGAAAGCAAGACCCTGTCTCAAAAAAAAAAAAAAAAAAAAAACCTGACTAGAAGGTCTGGCGCAGTATCCCAACACTTTGGAAGGCTAAGGCGGTCTGATCACTTGAGGTCAGGAGTTCGAGACTAGCCTGGCCAACATGGTGAAACCCCATTTCTACTAAAAATACCAAAATTAGCCGGATGTGGTAGTGCACACACGTAATCCCAGCTACTTGGGAGGCTGAGGCAGGAGAATTGCTTGAACCCAGGGGATGGAGGTTTTAGTGAGCCGAGATCATGCCACTGCACTCCAGCCTGGGTGACAGAGCGAGACTCTGTCTCAAAAAAAAAAAAAAAAAACCAGGAGTGGTGGCACGCACCTGTAATCCCAGCTCTGGGGAGGCTGAGGCATGAGAATCACTTGAACCCAGGAGGCGGGGATTGCAATGAGCTGAGATCGCGCCACTGTACTCCAGTCTGGGTGATGATGAGACTCCATCTTCCCCCACCAAAAAAAACCAAACCAAAAAAAAAAAAAAAGTGTTTCCTTGATTGAGGTCTGATTGCCTGATTGCCAGAATCAAGGCCAATGAGTCTGTACCAAGGGTCAGCCTGTTGGATGAGGGCCACTGGGCAGGATGAGAAAAAGTAATTTCAAATCCCTTTATAATTCCTGTTTCAATAAAATGGTATCTTTTTCGTTTAGAGGAAGAGATAGTAGCAGGGGTTGGTTAATGTGTTTATTTGTGGGTTGAAACCAAATCATTAGGTCAACTGAAATGAGAACTCCAGTGCTCTGATTGCACGTTTTTGGAGGCTCCAAATGTCCTTCTCCATTGCAGACAAATGCATGGAGGATACACAGAGAACTTTGGATCCAATTCAGAGGATTCAGTCCTGGACTTCGGGTTCAGGGAACTCCTAAGTCGCCGTGGGTCTACTCTGCGGTGTTAAAAGTACAATGAAATCGGACACATTTGTGCAGCAATTCTTTTAGTGTATATTTCTTAATAGTATGAAGGCACTGTGCTAGATTCAGAGGACTGTAGAAAGGTAGAGAAAACACTGTACCACCCTCAAAACAAACATCTGTAGATGTTTTAGGAGAATGGTACCACTACAGGTAACAGAAATTACAATGCGGTCATTGTTTAAGTCTGGTACAACACAGGCCCTGGAGGTCTTGGAAAGAAGAGAGCTTATATCCTGATTAGTATTTGGACAGAGCTGGACCTTCCGTCATACAGTCAGGAAATAGTAGTTATTGGAAGACTGCTGTTGGCAAGGCATTGAGTAGTATACATGGAATCCAGTGCTCCTCAAGGTTGGTGGGATTTCTTACTGTTACATAACCACTCAAGTTATATGTGATCATCGTAGAAAAATTAGAAGATCCAGATGAGTGTGTTTGAAAGACTCCCCATTTGTGGTATGTTCATTAGATGTATGCTCTATAATATCCCATTGTATGTGTACACCACAAATCATTTAACTGATCCTTTGCGGGTAGTATTTCAGTAGGCGGAGATGGAAGGGTGAGATAAGAAAGTTTGTTTGAAACAGGCATACAATCTTTAGTGTTTTCTGTCTACCTTGAAGTCTTTTTTTTTTTTTTTTTTTTTTTTTTTTTTTTTTTTTTGAGACGGAGTCTCGCTCTGTCGCCCGGGCTGGAGTGCAGTGGCCGTATCTCAGCTCATTGCAAGCTCCGCCTCCCGGGTTTACGCCATTCTCCTGCCTCAGCCTCCCGAGTAGCTGGGACTACAGGCGCCCGCCAACTCACCCGGCTAGTTTTTTGTATTTTTTAGTAGAGACAGGGTTTCACCGCGTTAGCCAGGATGGTCTCAATCTCCTGACCTCGTGATCCACCCGTCTCGGCCTCCCAAAGTGCTGGGATTACAGGCTTGAGCCACCGTGCCCGGCCTACCTTGAAGTCTTAAACATTTTTGGTACGGGAGTCTTGTTAAGGTTCTTGGCTTCTGGCCGGGTGTGGTGGCTGTCACCTGTAATCTCAGCACTTTGAGAGGCTGAGATGGGCAGATCATTTGAGCCCAAGAGCTTGAGACCAGCCTGGGCAACATGATGAAACCCTCTCTCTACAAAAGACTTAAAGAAAAAATGAGCTAGGCCTAGTGTTGCATGCCTGTGGTCCCAGCTATGCAAGAGGCTGAGGCAGGAGGATCACCCGAGCCTGGGGAGGTTGAGGCTACAGTGAGTCATGATTGTGCCACTGCACTGCAGCTTGAGTGACAGAGTGAGACTCTATCTCAAAACAAAAAAAAAATTTTTTTTTTTTTTTTTTTTTTTTTTTTTTTGAGACGGAGTCTTGCTCTGTCGCCCGGGCTGGAGTGCAGTGGCCAGATCTCAGCTCACTGCAAGCTCCGCCTCCCGGGTTTACGCCATTCTCCTGCCTCAGCCTCCCGAGTAGCGGGGACTACAGGCGCCCACCACTTCGCCCGGCTAGTTTTTTTGTGTGTGTTTTTAGTAGAGACGGGGTTTCACCGTGTTAGCCAGGATGGTCTCGATCTCCTGACCTCGTGATCCGCCCATCTCGGCCTCCCAAAGTGCTGGGATTACAGGCTTGAGCCACCGCGCCCGGCCAAAAATTTTTTTTTAGATTCCTTGCTCAAGAACCTTAAGGCTTATCTCTGGAAAATTTGCTTGATGAGAAAAGAATAAGCTTATAAAATGGAAATAAGCCTTGGAAGCCTGAGTTTAACTTTGGTAGCACCGAGAGAAGTGCAATTTCAGACCTTTCTAAACAGTGTGGCAGAACGGCTCTCAAGAACTTGCACCGCATTCAGTGGGATTTTCACGTTTTTGAGCCATTGACTCTTGGAAGTCAATGGACTCTTTCTTAGAATGCTTTTAAATGCATGAAGAAAATTTTAGAGTTAAGAAGGAAGTCCGCTGTATTGAACGTGGTTGTGTAGCGATTGAGCATCTCCTTCTAAAGGCCCTTTGCCGTCTTTGAGCCCTGTAGCCCCTCCTGCTGTGGTGGATAATTGTAGGCATTCAGTCAAGTTTTATTAACCTACGTGAATGGAAATTTTACTTTCTTAATTAAGATAAACATTGATGAGATAGTAGCATGTTTTATACCTTGCCTTTTTCTGAAAAACATTGTTTTTATATAGGTATTGAGTAGTCAGTGGAGTTTCTACGAATAAGAACATGGAACTATTTTGTGACTTATTTTTTGTGGAACCATCTCTTTACAGAAGAAAGATCTGTCAGATCCTTTCAATGACGAAGAAAAGGAAAGGCATAAAGTGGAGGCCCTTGCCCGGAAATTTGAAGAAAAATACGTAAGATTTCTCTCTTGAGCAACAAAACAACCTCATTGGGTGGGAGAGGTTTCCATACATTTCTGTATTCCTTTAGTGGATTATCATGTAATAAACACTGATGTGGACGTAAGCATTAAGCTTGGAGAGAACAGAAGCAGTTATTAAACCTAATGCATTAAGGTACAGAAAATGGGCATGGCAGAGCTAGAGTGAGGAGCTAACTGGACAAATAACCGAGAAGGGCCTGTGATCGTCTTAGAAGAAATGTTTTGGTACGAAGCATAAGAAACCATTTAGTTCATTTTTCTGTCCTAGGACATTTTATACAGATACAAATCTGCCCTATGTTAAAAGGTTTTCAGGAAAGGAGATTTTGGGGTTTGTGTGTATGTAAGAGAGTGACCTTTCTAGTTAGTGCTTTTCCTCTTTGAGTCATAGCTGATGAAGTTCAAGGCCACAGTTAATTCTGTGTATTTATCAAAAAGCATGTAATCTGTTGCTTTTACATTTTAGGGTGGAAAGAAACGTAGAAAAGACCGAATACAGGACTTGATCGATATGGGGTATGGTTATGATGAATCCGATTCCTTCATCGATAACTCTGAGGCGGTGAGTAGTTACTGAAAATGCCGTGTCAGACCCATTGTGCCATAGCTCCTCCTCATACTGGCCAGGAAGCTGGGGGTGGGGTCACAGTGGCCATGCCCTCTTCCCAGCGTGAGGCAGTAGCAGCGCTGATGAGAGACGAAGTGACATTCTTGATCCGGGCCTTAGTTCCCTCTTCAGAAAATGTTGACCAGAAGGATGTTTTAGCATGCTCTTGGAAGTGTCAGAGGAACATACTCACATCTCTCTCGAGACCCGCTTAGCACCTTCGGACTACAGAAGCAGAACTTGGAGCTGACAGTTTGTTTCACCCTTTCAGTATGATGAGCTTGTTCCTGCTTCTTTGACTACGAAGTATGGAGGATTTTACATTAACTCGGGAACCCTGCAGTTTAGACAAGCATCAGAGTCTGAGGATGACTTCATTAAAGAAAAGAAGAAAAAGTCTCCAAAGGTTAGAATGTGCTTGCTTTTGGATTTTAGAAATGCTTTTTGATGTGACCCTATCAGATGAGTAGGTGACTCGTCAGAATACGTGGTGCTTGGCCGGCTCAGGAGGATGGTGGAAAGGCAGAGCCGTGCCAGGTCGATGGTTCACCTCATACACATGTGCCCTGATGAGGACACGTGCCTGTGGGGGCTCTGTGCAGCACTTGGTCATCGTGTCCACCTCACATGACATCCCAGCAGGCTCAGCAGGGATCGTTTCTGGAGGTGGCCTAAGGGTGGGAAGGGTGTGGAGTGAGGGAATGTGTACCACCCTTGCTGACCCTCTTCTGTGGACATGTAGAGGACTTCAGTTCCCAGGGCTGCCACCCCACTGAAAACCAGTCAGCCTTAGGATCAGTGTGCTTAAAAACCTGTCTACCACTGCCTATGTGTTTGAAACGAGGTAGGGCCCACTTGTAACTTTCAAACTAGAAAGGTTTCAGGCTCCAGAATGGTCACTTTTGTCTCAGCTGTGGGTGTTTCCAGGAGACACCGTCGGTGGGAATGCTGTGGGTTTGTGGTCCAGGGACTGATCTGAGAGCTTTTGTTCATGAAGGAAATGAGACAGGTCTGAGGATGTGCCCTGGGCGGAGCAAGGCCAGTGCCGTGTAGTGCACTTGCTCCCTGAGTTAGGGAGCCGTGTAACTGTGCCTTGTCTTTAATTCTCAGAAGCGGAAGTTGAAGGAAGGTGGTGAGAAGATAAAGAAGAAGAAAAAAGATGACACTTATGACAAGGAGAAGAAATCGAAAAAGTCCAAGTTTTCCAAAGCCGGGTGAGAGGCAGCAGCTTCTTTGCTAGGATAAAGCCTGAACTGTTAGGGCAGGACGACTGGGAGCTGACTCACCTCCTCCCCACAGCTTCGGAAGAGGCAGCAGGGCCTAGCCTTCCTGTCCTCCTGCACGCCTCCCGCAGTGCCATTCTGGGCATAGACGCTCACCTCTCTGTGTGTCAGATAGTTCCACTGTCAGTGTTGGCAGCTATTCTTGTCACTGTGTGACTGCTGATGTTTCTCGTTCTCCGGGGCGCTCCTCTCTGCCCCAGTTCTCCTTCTGTCTCTGCTGTTTTCCCTTGTCGTCTGTGGTCCTGCTTCCTTCTCCTCACTTGGTCTCACCCCAGCTGCTCTTCAAGTTGCTGCTGTTCTCTGCTGCTCCTGCTTTCTCCCTGTAAATACTTTTCTTGCTCTCCCTGCCCCTTTTTGCAACCTTTTATTTCAGCCTGGCAGTGGTTTCTAAAAACCCGTCGGAAATTTAGCATATGTGACACTGTGTTGCTAACCTGTATTAACTCTCAAGCTTTGGTCTCAGCAAGAACGAGCTCCATATGCCAAGAGGAGGGAGGAGGAATGACAGGGTGGACTGTGACAGGTTCTCCTGGAGACCATGGCCCTGGGAGCAGGGGTGAAGGCCTCTGGAGTTCCCTTTGGCAGTGTCCTGTAGTCTGAGTGACCGGTTTCCCTCTTGCTTGCAGCTTCACAGCCCTCAATGCCAGTAAGGAGAAGAAGAAGAAAAAATATTCTGGGGCTTTAAGCGTTAAAGAGATGCTAAAGAAATTTCAGAAGGAGAAAGAGGCTCAGAAAAAAAGGGAGGAGGAGCATAAGCCTGTTGCGGTCCCATCAGCGGAAGCTCAGGGCCTGCGAGAACTGGAGGGTGCCTCTGACCCCTTGCTCTCACTCTTTGGCTCTACTTCTGACAACGACTTGCTCCAGGCGGCCACTGCCATGGACTCGCTGACGGATTTGGACTTGGAGCATCTGCTCAGTGAGTCTCCAGAAGGAAGCCCCTTCCGTGATATGGATGATGGAAGTGATTCCCTTGGGGTGGGATTGGACCAGGATTTCAGGCAGCCCTCTTCTCTCCCCGAAGGCCTGCCAGCACCCCTGGAGAAGCGCGTTAAGGAGCTGGCTCAGGTATGGTGACACAGTATGGCTGGGCTTTCCTGGAAGCAGTTTGGGCAGATTGCCGTTGGTTCTGCACTGCGTGAAGCTCGCCCAGAGAAACCTTAGTGAGTTGGCAGTCAAGGTGTCAGCCTTTTCCAAACTCTCTTCTCATCCTGAGGGAGAAAATAGTGCAAGCCTTGCCCGTCAGGCATCATTTTAGGCCATTCTTCGTTTCTTCATTTCTGGAAAATTTGCTTTCTTCTGGGGAGATTGTTGTCTTTCTGTTTTCTGTCAGATTATTCTGTTTTCTGTCAGTTTTCCACTCGGCATTTTTTCTTTCATGTGATAGACGGATGATGTTGGCAACAGGCAGCTGAGGCAGAGATTCATCTTAGAATTCTTCCGAAGGTTTTGCAAATTCACAAAAGTTTGCAAACGTATGAATTGCACATAGAGTATATGCTTCGTTGCCACTAGGTTTCAGTTGCTCCTTTGCATTGTGTATCGAGAGTTAGGTAGTGATAACGGGAATGCCTCCAATGTGATGAATGAAAAGGAACTTAATTTTAATTGTCATCCATGCCCCGTTAAAACCCACCATTGGCGGGGCACGGTGGCTCACACCTGTAATACCAGCACTTTGGGAGGCCGAGGCGGGTGGATCACCTGAGGTCAGGAGTTCGAGACTAGCCTGGCCAACATGGTGAAACCCTGTTTCTACTAAAAATACAAAAATTTAGCTGGGCAGGTTGGCGCATACCATAATCCCAGCTACTTGAAAGGCTGAGGCAGGAGAATCGCTTGAATCAAGGAGGCGGAGGTTGTGGTGAGTGGAGATGGCGCCAGTGCACTCCAGCCTGGGCCACAGAGCGAGACTCCGTTAAAAACAAACCAACCACCGTCACCACCTTTAGGATATAGCAGCTCTTGCTGTTTTGCTCCAGTGACTGGGAATTGATCCCTAAGCCCTGAGAATTGTCTTTTCAAGTAACATATTTCTTAACTGTAAACCTGGCATGGATCATTAGTTGTAATATCATTTACCTTTAAGTTAAAATAACTTTTTATCTTAAGTATCAGGACTTGTGATGTAGCTCTGGTGGCACTCATAATCTACAGCTGTAGGTTTTAAACCAGCAATTCTTACAGTATTTTAGAAGCATTGTTACGTATAATATCCTTTGTGTTTTAGGACAGGGTAAATTGTCAGCCACTGCTAAAATGATTTTCTCACTTCCAAAAACTATTTGAACACCGTATATAAAGCAAATAAAGTATCTATTCCAATCTCCATCTCATCTTTGTCAGCTTGTGTTCAGCATTGGAAATTCAAGTATTGTATTTGAATGTAATGATTTAAATGAATTATGCCATGTTGGGGTTTGGTGTATCCCTTAAGTATGACCTTGAGGTGGAAGTAGCTGAATCTGAACTTGGTGTGTTTGAGCCTACTGTCCTATATTTGCTCTCAGAATTCATGTTAAACAAACATTATTCCTTGCTCTTTTTAATCCTCCGGTTTGTAATCAGATTGTTTCATAGTTTATGAAAGTCTTGTTAAATCATTTAAGGTCTATGTGATGGTAGCTGGTCATTAGAGAAAAGTCAAAACCAAATTCTTGGCTGTGTCCCCACTCATGCCATAGGTTGTGTTCTAGTGTGAAGACTTGCTGTTTTACTTTCTTGGGAAAGATGGGGACAGATTTAGTGGTAACAAAATGATATAACCGGAAAGAGCATGGGGCTCTGGTGCAAGAAAGCGGAACTGAGTAAACACCTTGTTAGGCAAGCTGCCCTGCCTCAGTGTTTGCCAAGTGTCGGTTAGCTCTTGGGCATAACAAACACAGGGTTCAGGATCCCATAGTCAAGGTGGGCCTGGGGCCCGTTGGGGAGCTGGTGACCAGGAGAGGCTAATGTTCTGGTTTGAAAATATGATATTCAAATGTGAAGTTGATATTCGAGTCTTCGCATTGCCCTTCTCCTGTAACAGCATTAAGAAACTTTGAAAATGGGGTGGCAAGTGTGTAGAAATGATCCATCCGGCCAATATAAAAACAATTTCTAGTTGGATATTCTTTTCTAGCCTCTGTGTATCTGTTTTTATGCAGCTGTAATTATAGTTGTGAATAACTGTTTCCTGCCTTTTTACATAATATTGTAAAACCTTCATCACTTTTCATGGTTGCATTAAAAAGGTGGCTTATTTTAGAAAATTGCTGAATGCTACTCCGAAGGGTCCTCAGGTGCGCTGTTCTGACCAGGGCCCTGCTGTTGGGGCACTTGGAGGCCCCACATGTGTGTGCAAATGCTCTGGACCCCTGACCCCGCTGAGAATCTGCTGGGAAACATAGTCTTCCCAGGGAAATAATGCACTGATACACACAAATTGCTTATGATTCCAAAAGCCACACGTGGTTATTTGGATCCTTAATAAGGAGTCTATCCTAGATCTTGAAATGGACATCACATTTTTAAAATTTAAAGTAAACCTGCTGTATGTAACTGGAACATTAGCAGTGTTACGTGTTTCTCACTTTATTTTTCATACCCCTGATTTTTCCCCCCTTTTCCCTTTATTGTAAGATTGGTTAGACTTTACGTCTTGGCCCTAGATGGCACACAAATCAGTTTCTATCACTGTCTACAAAACACCCCCCCAAAATTGACCTTATCATAGCAGTTGGTTTCTCCTGAGTCTGGGCCCACACTCATGGCTGCATTCAGCTGGCAAGTTGGCCAGGTGCTGGCAGGGCTTTTCTTTCCTGGCCTTACATCCTGCCTTCTTCAGGGCATGGTGGTCTCAGGGCAACATCTCAAGAGGGGAAAGGTGGAAGCCGCAGGACTCTTGAGAGCTAGCCTTAGAGGCTATGTGTATCACACGACTTCCACCACACTTTTGGTCATAAGAAATCACAAGAGCTACCCAGATCCAAGGATTAGGGAGCTAGGGTGCACCTCTTAGGGAGGAGGATTTCTTTGTGGGAGGAATCTTTGATCCTGGTTTGTCACTGTTGTTGTTTTGTTTTGTTTTTTTTTTTTGAGACACCCAGGCTGGAGTGCAGTGGTGCGATCTCGACTCACTGCAACCTCCACCTCTGCCTTCTGGGTTGAAGTGCTTGTACCTCAGCCTCCTGAGTAGCTGGGATAACAGGCGTGAGCCACCGTGCCTGGCCTGTGTTCCTGTTTTGTATTCTGCCACAATACATAGCAGATTCTCATCCCATGTGTATTGATCCCTTAGGGGAAGAAACTCTTTCTGGGAAGTGAAAATGAGATATATCTTTTAACTAAATGTGGTACTTAAAACTTTGAAAAATACCTTTGAAAACTTGTGTATGTTAAAGAGGCCCTCTGAGAAGGAACCTTGGTGATGCCTCTGCCATCTTCACTACATTCTCTCATTAGCCCGTTTTTTGTTACTGATTTGTATTGTACATTTGTATAGGCCCCAGGGAATCCAGTGATTTGATGGCCTTATCCTGCCTCTCTTAATATGCATTGATGGTGTCTTTTGTCTTGGTTGTTGGCCAGTATAGGTGCTGACAAAGCTCAGGTTTGATGTTCCTTTGGGTTATTGTCTTGAGGTAGTTTGACAGCTCTTCATCCTCAGGCTGTACAAATAACCCAGATCTGTTTTGATTCTCTTTAATCAAGCAAAACATAGAGACAATACTAAGAGCAGGAATGAAAGAGACCCTATGTCACCCATTTTACTCTGCCCTCCTGTAGAATTAGAGCCCCTCATCACAAGAAGTCCAGGGAGAGATGGATCCAAAGAGAATAAGGTAGGGGGGAAAAAAAAACCAAAACAACTTGTTTGATCTTTTTTAAAAAAATCATGCCAGATTTTCTCCTGCTCAGCAAAAACAGATAACAGTATATAAGATTTAGAGCTGGGTGCTGAAAGGCTACAAGTGGCTTTTCTTAGAATAAATAAAACAGCTTATTAAAAGGCTGTTGGAACTCTTATAAATCAGCATGATTGGGATGTTTAACTTCGTTTCCTAGTTAACTTAGGATTGATTAATTTACACAACTTCTGGGGTAAGAGTGTCTCTTTTTAGGGGTGAGGGACCTCATTTATTTTTGGAAGACTATCATATATATCCAGTTGCTCTTTTAATTAGATTTACTTTAAAATGCCGCAGTCAACTCTCTTCGGTATAAAGCCAGACCCTCAGAGATACTGTCTGTGCAATTCAAAAGGTTTCAGAAAAATATTTTTAAAATTACATAATATTATTTAAAATATTTTTAAAGATTGCATAAAGATTACATAGAAAGCTTCTGAAATATTGCACAAATGGCTATCTGAACAGAAAATGTGGCCGGGCATGGTGGTTCATGCCTATAATCGCAGTACTTTGGGTGGCCGAGGTGGGAGGATCACCTGAACCCAGGAGTTCCAGACCAGCCTGGGTAACACAGTGAGAAAAAAAAATCTAAAAATTAGCCAGGCGTGGTTGCATGCAGCTGTAGTCCCAGCTGCTTGGGAAGCTAAGGCGGGAGGATTGAGCCTGGGAGGTCAAGGCTGTATGAGCTATGATCACGTCACTGCACTCCAGAATGGGTGACAGAGTGAGACCATCTCAATAAAGTAAGATGCCGGGCATGGTAACTCACGCCTGTAATCCCAGCACTTTGGGAGGCTGAGGCGGGCAGATCACTTGGAGTCAGATGTTTGAGACCAGCCTGGCCAACATGGTGAAACCCCATCTCTACTAAAAATACAAAAAAAATTAGCCAAACATGGTGGCAGGTGCCTGTAATCCCAGCTACTCGGGAGGCTGAGGCAGGAGAATCACTTTAACCTGGGAGGTGGAGGTTGCAGTGAGCCGATATCACGCCATTCACTCCAGCCTGAGCGACAGAACAAGACTCCGTCTCAAAAACTAAAATAATAAAATAAATAAAAAATAATAAGATAAAATTTGATTGGAAATTAAGCTGTCGATGGGTCTGACAGTGTGGCATATGAAATACATGTTAATTAGTTTGAATTAGGGTGCTTCTGGATCTTATAACTAGCAGTGTAAGCTGAAGCAAAAAAAGGTCAGTTTTATTTTTTCTCAGACTAATATAATTCTAGTACCTTCCAAGTGCCAAGGTAGAATTCTGAATGTTTCTAAGAGGGTAAGAAATTGGCATATGACTGGGTGAAAAGTCATGCCCTTTTTTTTTGTTATTTATCTGTGGACTTCACCCCTCTGGCCTTTCCCCTAGCCAACGGATCTGGAGAAGCTTGAGGTTTGCATGTTTTCTTCCAACTTAGTTTTGGTAGTTTGTTGTTAAGCTTCTCTCCCTGTGGTGTGCCATCTTACAGGAGTATCCTCACTTGTTCGTTCACTCAGTCAACATTTAGTAAATATTATGTGACAGACAGCCATGGGAAATATATTGATGAATAAGACTCAGTTCTTCTTCTTCTTTTTTTTTTTTAAAAGACAGGGTCTTGCTCTGTCACCCAGGCTGGAGTGCAGTGGCACGATCTTGCCTCACTGCAACCTCCACACCCAGGCTCAAGTGATCCTCCCACCTCAGCCTCCAGAGTAGTTGGGACCACAGGCATGCACCACCATGCCCAGCCTTTTTTTTTTTTTTTGTATTTTTAGTAGAGACAGGGTCTCATCATGTTGCCCAAACTGGTCCGAAACTCCTGAGCTCGAGTGATCCGCCCACCTTGGCCTCCCAATGTGTTAGGATTACAAGTGTGAGCCACCACGCCGGGCCAAGGTTCCATTCTTGTCTTCCATGAGCTCGTTACATAAATGGACCCGATAGATATGCACATGATGGACTGTAGTACAGAGCAGAATGAAGTAAGCTTTGTGATATCTGGACGGCCAAATAGCCCAACTTAAGGGGTAAAAGAGAGGCTCTTGGGGGGCATATAGAAAGCAGGCTGGAGGCAACAGGCTTGCCCGGCCTCCTAGGGAGGATTCCCTAGGAGAAGGCAGGGAGCAGAGCTGAAGATGGGCAAATTGGTGAATGGCTGGGCCAGATCGTGGAGGACCCCAAATGCCATGTGAAGGAGTTTGGGTTTGATACTAGGCTTGGAAAGAGCTGCTGAAGGGTTCTGAAGAAGGGAGTGGCGGTCTTAAGGTTGGAGTGCAGTTATTAGAAGTGGGGAGCACAGGCGGAAGAGCAGAAGCCAGTGGGTCTGGTGTAAGTTGAGTTTGCAAACCAGAGGGTCATCCATCCACAGAAGTGCAGTTGACCCTTGAACAGCACAGGGTTGAACTGCGTGGGTCCACTGAAAGGCAGACGTTTTCTAACCAAATGTAGGTTGATTTGAGGGATGCTAAATCTGTACATACAGGGCTAACTTTTTGTATAGGCAGGTTCCTCAGGGCTGACTGTGCACTTGGTTTTGGTATATGCGGGAATCCTGTAACCAGTCCCCTGCCTATACCAGGCGTTGACTGTAATTGGAAATTACTCGGAGATAACTGGAAATTCTGGTCCAGAGCTTAGATGAGAGGGTTTAGGGTTTAGTTTAGATTTGAGTGTACAATTGTCTGTGTTATTTTGCAGCCCTGAGGGGGAAAGAAGTTATTGGGAGAAGTGGGTTCTAGTGAGAATCCTGGGGTCCGCCTATGGAAAGGAGCTGGTGGAGGAGGCAGATGGAGTAGTTAGAGTGGTTGGAAGGGGTCCCACAGGATGCAGTGAGAGGAAGGTGAGTAGGAGAAATGGTGGGGGAGTTAGCAGTGTCTGCAGTTTCAGAGGGGTTGATCCCTTCATTCTAGATAGTCACTTTATCACCCTTGTTTGCTGTCGTTATTGTATATCATGTCTGATTTCAGAAATTTTATTTCACACAAAGCCTTCAGACCAGCAGCTCTTGGGGTTAGATGAGTGGTTCCCAGCTCTCTTTGCACATCAGCATCCGCAGGGCTGCTTTGGAAGAGTCCTTGGGCCACTTTTAGAGAGTGCACGTTCTTGAGTCTCCTTTCCACAGATTGTGATTTAAGTGGCCTGAGTTGCTCCAAGCTGCCCAGAGAATTCCAGTATGCAACCAAGTGTGAGAACCCCTGATGCAGACTTCGCAGGACCCCTGATGCGGACTTCCGCAGGGCCTGCTTTCTTGTGTTCCTGCAGTGTCGTGACTGCCTGACATGGTTGCTTCAGGGGTCTCTGAGCTTACCATCCAGGGTGTGTGTTAACTGTGTTCTTTTGGAAAGCAAACTAAGACTGTACTGAAACTCCTATAATCTGGTGTTAATAGGTAATATGCTGGGTTAGTTATTCACATGGTCTGGCTGATAGCTGTGGTATAACATAAGTAGATTAGGAATTGTCAAAGAGTTTAGATGTCCTTAAGTGCCAGAGCTGCACATTATTATTGTTTTTGTAGATAAAAAGGCCTTTAAATCCTATAGGCTGGTTGAAGTTCTTGAATATTTTTGTACTGTAGATACATGGAAATCCCCACTAATGGTGTAGTTGATAGTGTATGGGCACAGGGGTTATTTGGCCTTTTTGGCCTCTGGCCAAGTGCATTGTGATGGCTTTGACTCTGTGATTTTCTTTTCTGTGACTGTTTTAAGTCCTGGGAAGAACTGGCAGCCCACAGATGCTGCAGCAGCATTTGAAAAGAGAATATTGATTGCAGGTGAACTTAACCCGGGACTAGGGTGGAGTTGGAAAGGTGGTGGTGTGATTGGTGGCAGGTGCTCTTCATGGAGCAGTGACTCCTGTGCCTGTGGGTGAGCGTGAGGGACGTGTGGGGAAAGTACACTAATGGTTGTTACTGTCTGCTGTGCACCAGGCTGCCAGAGCTGCTGAGGGGGAGAGCAGACAGAAGTTCTTCACCCAGGATATTAATGGAATCCTATTAGAGTGAGTATCGTCTGTCTGTCTGTCTGTCTGTCTGTTTCTGCTATTATTGAGCTTGGGGCAAGCCAGCCAGGGGAGAATGGGAGTATAATTGAACTGCATAAAGGTGACCGCCAATGAGATAAAAGAAGAACTGGATTAACGTGGTTTCATTGTTGTTTTTCTATTAAAAATCAAAACACAACAGAGATACCAAATACTTGTCTCCAGAAGGGGTAGACCTCCCTGATCTTAGGCAGCAGGCATTAATAGCATATGATAATCATGGCCTGTCGGAAGAGGATTTCTTGGCAGGTATGAGAGGAGGAGAGAGAGAAGGTGTTGCTTGCCTGTCTCTGAGAGTCCTGAAGACTGAGAGACAGCCTGGTGGCCTCAGGGGTCTGTTCTGCCTTGGGTGTTGCTTGGCGACCCTGGCCGTTCCCCTCGCTTGCACTCCTGCTCCTCGTGCCACGTGTGTCATCCCTAATGCTGTTCCCACACACCTGAGCCTCTGAGACACCATGCTGTGTGAATCGGGTTAAAAAGCAGAAGAGCAAATGTCTGTAAACCCAGACTGTAAAAGTGAATCCTTGTGGCCTGGCCTGCAGTGTTGCCGCTTTTCTCCTGGTTGCAGTTCGTGGCAGGGGAAGCTTGTTGCTCAACAGCTGAGGAGTTTGTGTATGTAAGAATAGTTGTCAAAATGTGGGTGTTCTACCAAATGGCCTCACCTGGCCAGAGCCTGGATTGGCCCCTTGGGTCAGGAAGTGTGGGCTGCAGAGAGCACCTGAGCATTGCTGCGGATGATAGGGTTGTGTCAACAAGGAACCTGCTTGAGCGTTCCAGATATGGACAGCTCAAGGCATTGAAGAGAAATATTTTTTTGCTTATCTAGATGGAGAAACTGGAGGGGTGAGGCTTTTTCTGACCTCTTAATGGTTGATAAAACTGGGGACTAGGGGGAAAAAGAAGAAATGCTGCCGGGAAGTATTTCCTGTCAACCCCAAGTAACTCATGATTTTCCACTTTGAAAGCTTAAAGTGCTTCAGAGCTTGTTCTCCTGGGCTCTGTTTTCCTGGTCTCGTTTTTGACCTGAGAGCCTTGGCCCACGTTACCTAACTATGTTCATCAGGCTTGGGAGTTGGTCTTGTTTGTCGATTGCCGAAGATGTGTTTCCTTGGGCACTCAGTTACATTGTGTGACCAACACGACAGGGTCTGACCTGCCTTTGGCCCCTAGCTTTCCTCTCCATGTATGGTGAGCTGATGAAGACAAGAGTTGCAGTGAGCTGCAGCCGGTGGTGACTGTGTTCTGTTCTTCAGCATAGAGGCACAGACTCGGGAGCTGAGCAGTCAGGTCCGCTCTGGGGTGTATGCCTATCTCGCGTCATTCCTGCCCTGCAGCAAGGATGCCCTGCTCAAGCGTGCTCGGAAACTTCACCTCTATGAACAGGTGGGTGACTCTAGAGTGAAGCCCTTTGGCTTTGGGGCCTGGTGGAGGGGTGACTGAGTCTTAATCAATGCTGCATCTGCTGCCCCACTGCCTCCTTGTGATCACCCTGTTGTGCGTCCTGAACATAAGAGCGATGTGTAAACCTGGCTTGAATTTTGTCCCGCTCTTCACAGGGGGGGCGTCTGAAGGAGCCTCTCCAGAAGCTCAAGGAAGCTATTGGCAGGGCAATGCCGGAGCAGATGGCCAAGTACCAGGACGAATGCCAGGCACACACGCAGGCAAAGGTTGCCAAGTAAGTTTGTCCTGGCGCTTGCATGGCGCGACCCTCCCATCTCTTGCCTCTTCCCCTCCCGTTTCTCGGTATGTACTGCTATTTCTCCAGGAGCCTCTTGGCTCTTCTCTGGCCTTTTCTCATTCTCTGTGAAGTCCCAGTTGTACAGAGGGTGAAGGGAGAGGTGGTGGGCAGGAGCACCTTGGGGCCCCATGTAATTCTATTCACCCTGAAGGATGCTGGAAGAGGAGAAAGACAAGGAGCAGAGGGACCGGATTTGTTCGGATGAGGAAGAAGATGAAGAAAAAGGGGGCAGGAGGATAATGGGACCTCGGAAGAAGTTCCAGTGGAATGATGAGATCAGGTGTGCCCCCACTGGGACTTGGCCTCTTTGGAGGGTTGGTGGGGCAGTGTCTGAGCACATCCCCTATTGCTGACAAAGGTTAGGCTCATTTACTTTCATCAGGGCTGCTGAAAGCACATGATTGGAACCTTGAAGAAGCATCTGGAGTAGTTTGGAGTTTCTGATTTCTGCCTCCTTCTCAGGGAGCTACTGTGCCAGGTGGTGAAGATCAAACTGGAGAGCCACGACCTGGAGAGGAACAACAAAGCCCAGGCTTGGGAGGACTGCGTGAAGGGCTTTCTGGACGCGGAGGTCAAGCCCCTCTGGCCCAAAGGCTGGATGCAGGCCAGGTGAGGGCCGTGTGCTGAGATGGGCATCTGTGCAGTCAAGACATGTTTGAACGCTGCTTTTGTGCCAGGCCAACAGGATCCCTGCCCACAGGGAGTCACTGTCTAGCTGCCTCAACTCTGATCTCACCTGAGTAATTGGAGGACATGCAGGTAGCTGGGAAAGGGTGTTCTGGATCTTCCCTGGAGGAAGGGAAGTTGCCTGCAGGGTTTTGTTTTTGTCATATTTTTTGTCCCACTTCAGGTTGACGTTTGGCCTCCCATCTCAATATGCACTTTCCTTTTTTTTTTCTTTTTTTTTTTGAGACGGAGTCTCGCTCTGTTGCCCAGGCTGGAGTGCAGTGGTGCGATCTCAGCTCGCTGCAAGCTCCACCTCCCGGGTTCACGCCATTCTCCTGCCTCAGCCTCCCAAGTAGCTGGGACTACAGGTGCCCGCCACCACGCCCAGCAATTTTTTTGTATTTTTAGTAGAGATGGGGTATCACCGTGTTAGCCAGGATGGTCTTGATCTCCTGACCTCGTGATCCGCCCGCCTCGGCCTCCCAAAGTGCTGGAATTACAGGCGTGAGCCACCGCGCCCGGCTGTACTTTCCTGTTTGAACATACAGGCTGCTGCGAGCATTTGAGAGATGGGTTCATCTTGGGTCTTTGCTGATGCTCCTGAAGAAGCTTCATTTGCAGGGAGCAGGGCTGACTCCTTATTGGAACTAAGTGCCAGGCTTCCATCTCAAGAGGCTACCTTGTATGAAGTCGTTTCCTGCGAATGAAGTTATTTCTGTCATACACAGGACAGAGAAAGTTAGCTGGAGTGATTTTATTGATTGGACCCGAATCATCTGTTGTGCGGACAGATCTTGGAACCTTTGAAATTGCAGTCCTCTCTACATAGGCTGGACTCATATGAAGAACATTTTTTGTTGAGTTTCTCTGGACAAAGACGCGCTGGGTCACTCCACGTTTTAATCCTGGAATGGAGGGAATAGGCAATAAGGAAAGTGCTGTGCCCTTTAGGGAAGCATCACCATGAGAGGTTTGAGGCAGAGCCATACATTTTCTTGGTAAAGGCCAGACTCAGCCTTTGGGCAGCCAGTGTGGCCCATTCCGATCCTCTCACCAGGAATTTGGCTCCTCAATCCATTGACCTTTTTTGTGTGTGAGGGGAACAGAGTCTCGCTCTGTTGCCCAGACTGGAGTGCAATGGCACAATCTTGGTTCACTGCAACCCCTGCCTCCCTAGTTTGAGCGAATCTCCTGCCTCAGCCTCCCGAGTAGCTGGGATTACAGGCATGCGCCACCATGCCTGGCTAATTTTTGTGTTTTTAGTAGAGACAGGGTTTCACCATTTTGGCCAGGCTGGTCTTGAACTCCTAACCTCAGGTGATCCACCTGCCTTGGCCTCCCAAAGTGCTGGGATTATAGGCGCGAGCCACTACACCTGGCCAAGTGACATTCAATGAGGGATAGCCACTGAGTACCGGGAACACTAGCAAAGCTCTGGGAGTAGAGTCCCAGCTTTCTGGGGCGTGTACAGATGCCTGGTGTTCTGTGTCTTTCAGAACTCTGTTTAAGGAGAGCAGACGAGGCCATGGGCACCTGACTTCAATCCTGTGAGTGTCTTGGTATTTTCACATCTCGGGACAAGTGTTGTTTTTGGTCTCCTCTGGATATTCTCTAAAGCTTTTCTGTGCTCATTCCTTTGAACAGGGCCAAGAAGAAAGTTATGGCTAACCCTTCTAAAATCAAGGTGAAGGTGAGTCAGTTTGCTCAGGTCACATGTCAGCTGTGCTCATCTCCCTGCAACTATGCTCTGGAAACCTGTCAAGTGACTGTGGAAGCTCATTGATCTTTACTGGTCGGGGACAGCTACTCAGGATGGCATTCTTGAAGTTACACCGGGACAGAGACCCAAGCCACTTAACCCCCCTCTAGCCTTGGTTCTACAAACAGTACCCAGCTGGCCCAATTCCTGGGGTTCTTGTGGGATTAAGTGGGATCTTCTTGGCAGCCCTCTGAGGAGTCAAGAGCCCTGCAGGTGTGAAGGTATTACACTGTGATCTTTGTATGGAAGAAATACACTCGAGCCAAGTGCAGTTTAGCTTGGAGCCACAGCAGAAAGAAAAGGCGACTTTGTTGAGCCACCAGGTGGAAATGGAGGGCAGTACAGTGGCTGGAGAATAGACACTGTGAAGATTACCTTGGATGTTGCAGAAACCTCTCAATGTAGTAAAAATTGCTGTTTATCAACATTTTTTCCAGTTCTTAGTGTGGTGCCCTTAGCCATGCCTAAGCAGACCATGAGAATGAGATGTGCAAGTCGTTTACTCCTAAGTATCTGTTGAGCTCCCACAATATCCCAGAAACACTGTATTGAGCACCAGGGATGGAGGAGTGAAGTATTAGACCCCATTCTTGTTCCCATGAAAAACTTACTCTTCTTTGAACCCAGTCTGAGGAGTTAGGTGCTGGGAAAAATCAAGGAGGAAAAAATAGCTGCTTTAAGCAATTTTCATGCCATGCCTTGGTCTGATTGCAGTTAGGAGTGCGCTAAGACAGTGGGCATGCCAGTAGGCAAAGTATCTCTTTATGAGAGTCTTACACTTTTCAAAACAGAAGAAAATTTCTCCTGGTGGCATGTTTGTACTTAGCAACGAAGCATGCCGCGGTAAACCCAGCCCTGGCCAACCAGATACTCGCCAGGGGTGATGAAGCCATGGCATCTAAAGTCAAGGTGGGCGCGGCTCCTGCTCTCTCCTACCGCTTGTTTTGTAATTACACAGGAAGACCTAGTTTTTTGTGCCTCAAGTTCACATGTTTATATCCTCACAACAGGCCAATGTTGGCATCTTTGGACCTTTCTAAACATCAGCATTTCTGTTTTCCTTTAGGAATCGTCTACGAAGCCTGATAAAAAGGTTTCTGTCCCATCAGGACAGGTTGGTGGCCCCATTGCTTTGCCCTCAGATCACCAGACAGGAGGCCTGAGTATTGGGGCCTCGAGCAGGGAGCTCCCATCCCAGGCATCGGGCGGCCTTGCTAACCCTCCTCCTGTCAGCGTGGAGGACTCGTTGAATGAAGAGTTGATCCGCAATCCAGCCTCCTCTGTGGAAGCTGTGTCCAAGGAATTGGCTGCATTGAATAGCAGAGCAGCTGGGAACTCTGAATTCACACTGCCTGCACCCTCAAAAGCACCTGCAGAAAAAGTTGGAGGTGTTTTATGTGCAGAAGAAAAAAGGAACTTTGTGAAGCCCAGTCCTTCTGCTCCACCACCAGCTAGCTCTCTGCAGTCACCCCTCAATTTTCTGGCAGAACAGGCTCTGGCACTGGGGCAGTCCTCTCAGGAGAAAAAACCAGAGAGTTCTGGCTACAAAGAGTTGTCCTGCCAGGCTCCCCTCAATAAGGGCCTGCCAGAAGTACATCAGTCCAAAGCAAAGCACCACAGCTTGCCACGGACGTCTCACGTGCCCCAAGTGGCAGTTCCCGTGCCTGGCCCCCAGGTCAAAGTCTTTCATGCCGGCACTCAGCAACAGAAAAACTTCACGCCCCCATCTCCGTTTGCCAATAAGCTCCAAGGCCCAAAGGCTTCTCCCCCACAGTGTCATCGTTCCTTCCTGCAGTTAGTGAAGACAGCGGCCAAAGGCCAGGGCTTCCATCCCTCTGCACCAGCCACCTCAGGAGGCCTGCCAGCCTCCAGCAGCAGCTCTCACAAGACCCCAGCCTCATCCTCTTCTGCCCTGAGCCATCCAGCAAAGCCACACTCAGTCAGTTCTGCAGGCTCATCTTACAAGAATAATCCCTTTGCCAGCTCTGTCTCCAAACATGGGGTTTCTTCTGGCAGCTCTTCCTCGGGAGGAACACCAGTCCAGAGTTCTGCTTCTGGGAGCCTGGTCCCTGGCATACAGCCTCCCTCCGTGGGACAGGCCACGAGCCGACCCGTCCCAAGCTCAACAGGGAAAAAAATGCCTGTTTCCCAGAAGTTGACCCTGGTAGCTCCTCCAGGCGGTCCAAACGGAGATTCCAGTGGAGGGACCCAGGGAGTGGCAAAGTTGCTGACCGCGCCCGTACCTTCTTCAGTCAGTGGTGTGACATCGTCTACCTCCTTGTCAGTGAGTATCCGGCATAGCAGCCTGCCCTGCCCCACTCACAGGGGCCTTGGGGATGAGGTTGCTTGCCTTGCCCCGGGTGGAGAGTGAGATCTAAAACCACGGGTTAGGTAGGAACAGTGGGCTCAGACGTAGGAAGGGAGACGGGAGACTGGGCTCCCTGTTCTCAGGTATTCACTTTTCTGGTGACAGGAAGCCCAGGATGGCCTAAAGCTTTTTCTGAAGAGGGCAAAGGGAGCTAAAAGACAGCCAGCACCATGCCTCTTCGGAGGCTGGGTCTGTGTGGCAGAGAATGAGCCACAGCGCTCGCCTTCTGTGACCCGTTGCCTCTCCGTCTCTAAACAAGGCAGATGGAAGTGCTGTCTTCTCTCAGTTGAGTCATGTGGGGGTGTTCATGGACCAGGAATAGCAGGAGTTTCTAAGAGTGATTCTGTTGATTTTTGAAGGACAGAGTCCAGTAATTAATGTATCTTGCTTGTGTGTAATTACAGTAGGTTCGGGAAGAGGGAATGAGCATTTTTTTTTCTTTTTCTTTTCTTTTCTTTTTTTTTTTTTTTTTTGAGATGGAGTCTTGCTCTGTCAGCCAGGCTGGACTGCAGTGGCGCTATCTCAGCTCAACTGCAAGCTCTGCCTCCTGGGGTTCACGCCATTCACCTGCCTCAGCCTCCGGAGTAGCTGGGACTACAGGACCCCATCACTGCGCCCCGCTAATCTTTTGTATTTTTAGCAGAGACGAGATTTCACTGTGTTAGCCAGGATGTTCTCGATCTCCTGACCTCATGATCTGCCCGCCTCGGCCTCCCAAGTGCTGGGATTACAGGCGTGAGCCACCGCGCCCGGCCTCTTTTTTTAATATATAAATGAAGTGGTTGCAAAGACAAAACCATAGAAAGGTCTGTTGGAGGTCTCACCTCCTTTCCTGCACCCACCACCCCAGTAAGGTAACTAAGCTTTTTAGTTTTTGGTTTATTTTCTTTTTAAACAAAAGATAAATATATACAAAGCTATATATATATGTATGTATGTGTATGTGTATAAATATATATACACATACACATGAACATTTATGGATATCTATATTACATTTTTCCCTTCACAAAAGAGGCTTTTTTTTTTTTTGAGACAGAGTCTGGCTGTGTCACCTAGGCTGGACTGCAGTAGCGTGATCACAGCTCACTGCAACCTCTGTAGGAGACATATTTAATATCCTGCTTTTTAAAAAATTATGTTGCCTGGAATCCATTCCATGTTGGTTCATAAAGACTGTCCTGGGTCCTGTCTTTGGGGCTGCAGGGTCGGAGGGTGCCTCTGAGGGCCAGCTGACATGGATGTGTGTGTCCTCCTTTGTGTTGCCAGGTTTGGTGTGAGTCAGCCATGAACAGGACTGGAGTTCTTACCTCTTGCTGTGTTTCTTCCCTAGAAAGGAGCGAGTGGGACTGTGATGCTGACTGGCTCCTCTTTGATGGCTTCACCTTACAAATCCAGCAGCCCAAAACTGTCTGCGGCCATGAGCTCGAACACCGTGGGAATTATAACCCCTATTCCTGTCCACGTGCTCTCCTTCAGCGCTGACTCCTCTGCCAAAGCAGGGGTCTCCAAGGATGCCATCGTCACAGGCCCTGCCCCTGGGCCCTTCCACCATGGCCTTGGCCACAGTAAGTGCTTCTTTGCTGCTTCTGGTCACTTGGGAACCTCTAGATTGTGGCCAGGGGTCCTGCTGTCATGTACTCTGGTTCCTGTGTTTGAGTCTGGTGTGTGACTGTGGGGAACATCTCCGGGAACTGTGCCGAGCCCCCACTGCCCCTTTGGGTGTGGTGCCCAGACTGGCCTGGCAGGTTGTCAGGGGCTCTTGCCTGCTGGAGCTGCTTTTCTGTGCCTGTCTTCAATGTGTGTGTTTTGTTCTTTTCTCCCCTCCTGTCTTCTCTCAGGTCTTCTGGCTGGCTTGCACTCCAGCCCGCCCCATGCAGCGCCTCTCCCACACGCTGCCGTGCCCACCCATATCCCGCAGAGTCTGCCAGGTAATCACCCGACGGTCAATGTGCCATGCACACCATGTGCCTTCGCCCTCTCCACCCCTGGGTGCTTTGCCACTGCCAAGGGTCTTGGTGTCTTTGCCTTGTCGCTGTTGTTTTGGTTTGTCCTTTGAGGCTGTACTTTGTCTGTACTCAGGGTGACACACACTTCTACTCTTGGGGTTTCCTCTGGTCCCCACTTGGAGCTGCCGCCGGGTCAGCCTCAGCCTGTGTGATCACAGGGAAAGTTGCGGGGGGCAGGGTGGGGCGGTTTTGTGTATGATGGAGGAGTTCCTAACCCTTGGCTCGTTTTTTTCTCTTCAGTTAAAAAAAAAAGGAAGGTAATGGTGCATCTTCTCCAAGGGCTAATTGGGTACAACAAGGTCTTGAAATGCAAGCTGCTCCACTTTCAGATGTGATTGCTTAACAGAAGACTCTCTAAACTTTGTTTCCATTAAAGGGAAAATCCAAGTAGCAGCCAGAGGCCACAGTGCAAGATTTTGAGAGGAGCAGCTTTAAATCTGTCCAGGTGTAAAAACTCCATCAAAACAGATGTGGAGGCACAGCAGGCATGTGGCCGGCGCTCCCCTTAGAATAGCGCCTTCTGGGCCGGGCGCGGTGGCTCAAGCCTGTAATCCCAGCACTTTGGGAGGCCGAGACGGGCGGATCACGAGGTCAGGAGATCGAGACCATCCTGGCTAACACGGTGAAACCCCGTCTCTACTAAAAAAATACAAAAAACTAGCCGGGCGTGGTGGCGGCGCCTGTGGTCCCAGCTACTCGGGAGGCTGAGGCAGGAGAATGGCGTAAACCCGGGAGGCGGAGCTTGCAGTGAGCTGAGATCCGGCCACTGCACTCCAGCCTGGGCGACAGAGCCAGACTCCGTCTCAAAAAAAAAAAAAAAAAAAAAAAAGAATAGCGCCTTCTGAAATAGCCTCTAAAAGCCTCAGGCTTGAGGCTGGTCTGGTAGCACCTGAGAAGAGGGCTCAGTTGCCCCGAGTTGGCACCTTTGCATTGAGTGCATCTGCCTCACCCTGTCCCAAGTCTGCGATTCTTGGGTACGCCTCCTGGAATTCTGGCATGAGAAGTCTCATGGTGTCTCGGCTTTGACCTAGCATTCTTCCTACTGTAGACCTGCTTCAGACATGACCAGGGTGCTACTTGGATAAGGGGAGAGCCACTCTCATGGGAGACAGCTGAGGTAACCCTGGTGAACTGGTGCCAGGTGGAAGTAAGGACCCTCTATGCTGCATGTCTCCCAAGTTACATCTGCCTCATGATGTGCTGTGGCTCCCTGGCACCATGGCATTATAGTAAATGCCAGAGACCATATGGGGCAAGACTCAATCTGGATATCTCCACAGTGGAAATTGTGCTGCTTTGAGGGGCTAAGCCTACAACACTAGAGACTCCTCCTTTCCTTGGGAGGAGAAGTAAAGTGCAGTGACTTCTCTACAAACTAGAGGCTGCAGAGCCAGCTTGGTAAGAGCAGGGGTCTTTCCAAAGTCAGGCTGCCCTGCCTCTGCTTACTCTCAGGAACGTTACTCTCAGAAAAGCGAAGTAATTGAGGCCGGACCCAGTGACTCACACCTGTAATCCCAGCACTTCGGGAGGCCAAGGCAGGAGGATTATCTGAGTCCAGGAGTTCAAGACCAGCCTGGGCAACATGGCAAGACCCCATCTCTACATTAAAAGAAAAAAATTAGCCAGGTGTGATGGCATGTGCCTGTAGTCTCAGCTACCCCCAGTAGTATATAGCTTCAATGAGGAGGAGGATATTGAATGTCCCCAACAAGAGGAGATGAAAAACATTTGAGGTGATGGATATGCTGATAATCCTAACCTGACACTACACGTGTTAGGTGTCAAAACATCACTGTGTACCCCATAAAATATGTATCATTATTATGTGTCAGTTTTTAAAACTGTTTAAGGCTGTCAGAGTCTGGATGTGGTGGCATTGAGAGGCAGGAGGATTGCATGAACCCAGGAATCAGAGGGTATAGTGTGCTATGATCATGCTTGTGAATAGCTGCTGTCTGGGCAACATAGTGAAACCTCATCTCTTAAAAAAAAAGTTTTTTTAATCAGTTTAAAAGTTCAGGGAAAAAGAAAGTCAATGAGAAAAGCAACTATACCACAACAGGGTTATCCACGTGAGCTTCTCACTTCCTTAGATGGACTTCAGCTTATAGGATGACATGAGATGCAAGTAAGAAGCTATTTGCACATTTCGGCTGTGTGACTTGTGTCTGCATTGCTTTCCTTTCTTCTGTGGACTGAGAATGCTAGTCCTTTGAATTTGTCTTTACAGGACTTGAGGGTCTTTTGATGGTAAGAGAATGAATGATCATTGCTGCCTTGAGTTCTATGTGATCGTCAGGCCTTGCCTCAGGATGGCAATTGTAGCCTGAGATGACATAACCCAAGTTGCATAGCAGAGTTGCTCTTCTGGGAACACCGTGCTGAGTGACCACGAACCTTCGCAGTGCTAGTATGCTTGCAGGCTGCGGCCAGGAGCAGTGTACACGAATAACCACTTGCTGGTGTCTCATGGCTTGTTTGAGCTCTGGAACACTCAGCATTTGGTGACTTTTGCTATTTAGATGTTTCCCTTGAATTTTTGTTACTACTGCCTTAAGGAAATCAGAGAGCCTGAAAAACTTGTGTTCTAATTTTTCTTACTCTTTTCCAGGTGCTTCTCAGCTTCACGGGAAAGGGCCTGCTGTACCACGGAAATTGTGACCGCTTCAGAGGCAAGGCTTGCCACTTGGGTCTGGGTGGAATCAATGTGCAGGTCTCCCAGGATGGACACTCACTGCGCCCTTTCTGCTGCTTGGTGTTCTTCTGGAGGAGCGTGAGTTCTCAGTGGAGCGCTTCTTGGCACTTCTGACGTGCCTCCCACGGAGGGAGCCGGGCCCTTGCTGCTCAGGAGGTGCAGACTGTCCTGTGCTCTGGGCCTTGCGGCTCTGTTGCTAGACGGTTGTTAGAGGGGCAGCTCTAGGCTGGGGCGTGTGCTGGGCCATGGTGGGAGGCATGGTGTTTACAGGCTCTGGTGGCAGAGCAGTTGGCACACCTGCAGGTGAATCTGCCTGACCCCCTGGCATTTGGTCAGAGTACCTCAGAGCACCCCACTGCTCAGGGGCTCCTCCTGGCTGCAGTAAGCTCCCTGGATGGTCACAGTGCCGCCTCATCCCCAGGCTGTGTGCTCAAGAGAACAAAACCCAGGCCAGAGCCACAGCTAGGAGACCTGTACTGTCCCTGCAAAATACTAAGAACACCTAGGGTGTGCTCACTGTGGGGGCCAGTTTCTCCTCAGAACATGACAATGAAGCTCTTTTAGAGAAAAGACCTTTGTAGATTCAACAATTGTGATAGGATTTTTACAGACACCTATTTTGGGCTCAGTTTTCATCATTACCATTAAATGCATTGGATAGAAGGGGACTGTTCTTCACACATCATATTATAGGAAGACATAATTCCAGTGCCTTTATGGTGGAGCAGAATTCGACAACACATGTCCATTCAGCCCTCTGAGTGGATCTGAGATGACCTTTTTAAAGATATGTCTGTATTCAAGACAAAGCCAGTTTTGAGTTTTTTACACTTGCACATCATTATCTGTGCCGTCCTGACTAGAAGGGTGTCTGGGCCCCCAAATTCCAAGTCCCAGTGTAGCCAGGGCTCCCATTTTGCTTTTCCAGAGTTTGTGGAGTTGGACTGCAGAGCCCAAAGCCCTTCATCTTTCTGAGGGTCAAGGATACCAGGGGTCCCAAGTCACAGATAGACATTCCAGTTTGTCTTAGGAATCATTCGTAGGCAGTGCGGCAGAAGCAGGCCTCTGTGAAGTGTCTGCCAGGTAGAAATAGGCCTTGAAGTCCTGGGGCGCTCCAGGCAGTGGGGTTATGTGTCGACTTAAGGATGATGTGTGGAAGAGCTTGAGGAGTGGATCAGAGAGACTAGGACAGTTACTGCAGAGCTCCTAAGTCACCACTCAACCAGTGGCTGTTTCACAAGGATTTGAGGGCACTTGCCTGTCCTGTGAGGTCTTTGTCACAAGGTGAATCTGAACTGACTGCTCCAGCTAAGTGATCTCAGGCACGTTGAGAGTATAGTGTCCTCAGCACGTACACCCAGGGGAAAACGGATCGCTCTTGGCTCCTGACTCCCAGGGTACAGCGCCCAGTAACTCATCCTTCATTCAGAGGTTTCCTGGCCTTCCTGGTTTCCCAAGGAGCAAGACCTCTGTCCGCCCTTTGGCCTGGCCTCTGCTCTGACTCCTTTTTTACATAAGAACCAATCTGTGTTTCACATTGGGCTAAGTGGATTCCTTATCCCTTTGTTATATATATTTTTTGCAACTTGGATTTCCAGTTTGTTTACAGAGTAGTCTTAGGTAGTAGCAAAAGAGCCAAAGAAGAGATTTGTATTGCTGAGCTTAAAGCCAAGCAGAGGCCGGCAGTGGAGGCTGAGCAGGGACTCTCCAGGCTTCTCTGCCCATAAACACCCGGGTCCCAGCCCCTCCTTCCTTTCCCTTTGGTGCTCCCTCCTCCCCATGTACCATTGCGCGCGCAGCTGGAGCAGAATACCCTCATTTTTAGGAATCTAGTGATGCCTCTTGCCTCAGGGAAACGTTTCTTTGATGGGGAGTTTGAGATTTCTTTTTCTTGTTTATGCTTTATTTGTGGTAATGAAAGAGCGAATGACTGAACAGCCATGGCAAGGCAGATCTACAGGCGAGGCCGCAGCAGAGGGTAGGGCAGAGCGGCCTCGGGGTCTGGGGGCTGCAGGGGTTTCCTTGGTGCAGCGAAAGTCTCTGAGCACTTACCGGGCGTGGCCGTTTCTTATGTGTGAGAGGGGCTGTGGCTTTTGTGCAGCGACTATGTTGGTGTTAGGGGTGGTGTGGAGATTGTTAATCTTGTATAAAGTGATTCAATAAATTGTTTCAAGGTTTCCAAAACATTTTTTCTCACTCTTTTTTTTCTACCCTGTGGACGTAGTTCTTCCTGTAGGAGCTGCTATATATGGAATATCCATTTTGGCTGAAAGCCAAGAGGGAGTGGGGGAAATATGCCTTGCATGCAAAAGAAGAAACAGGTGGACCGTAAAAGTAGACTCCAGCCACCAGGTTTATTTTCATGCTATAAATAAAGTTCCCTATTACTTCCCATTTTCTTACATTCTACATGAGATACAGAGAACCAGAAATTTGCGTGGTGAATAATCAACTGTTTGTATACCTAAATACCAATGAGATGATAAGCGAGACTTGTAAAGCACTGAAACTAAGGCTAACAGCAACACAATCCACTATCAAAGGATTTAAATGCCAGAACTGTGAAACATTCTCTGTAGGTGCCGGGACAGTCTGGCTGACAACGTCCACTCTAGCACCGAGGCCTGGACACTTGTGGTTTCTGTTCACCTCTGCTGGCTTGCAGCCCAGATCTGTCTCATGAGCAGAGTAACTACTGAGGAGGCTTCTGTGATGGAAAGTTGGTTTTAAGCCAGAAATCTGGAGAGATGTCATGCCAGGCAGCAGCCCCCACGGGCCCAGGCCTTTGTGGGGCAGTGTCACTGGTGTGCCACCAGTACCCATGCTGCATGGAGTGGGCTTGGCTGCTGTGGTTGGCTTGTGCTTTAGTGGTTTTCAGATCGTGTGCAGGTGTCACGAGGAGTTTGTTGCTGGGAGTGTATAGGAAAAGGCATCGCAGTTGTCCAATCATTGGAGGATGAAGTGGGTCACTAGGGTGAAGGATGGTTGGAACGAGAGTTGCCTGTCTTCAGCCAGTGCCTATCCCACATATGGGCTGGACTCTGAGCAGCCTGGCAGCAAGGGTGTGTATAAAATGCTTGGCCTGCACCAGGGCTAGGGAGAAGACGATACCAGGGAGGTCACAGCGTCGGAGGAGAACCAGCATCTGCTGCTACGAAGAGTTACAAGAGCTGTGCCTACTTCTGCCCAGATACCAAGACCGCCAGCTCCTGGATGGACATGTCCTTGTTGACGTAGCGGTCATACTGAACAGGGGTCAGCCTGCCGCTCTGCAGGGCCTCTTCGATGGAGAACTTCTTGCCAGACTTCCTGTCGTGTATTACTGAGGACTCCCCATTAGGACCCTTCACTGAGATCTCCTCCCAGTCGCACTCCTGGCTTCTGAGTTTCACGAACATGTTCCAGTCGATGAGCCCCACGCGGTGGGCTTCCTCCGGGGACAGCTCGCGGCCTGTGTCGGGGTGGATGACTACGATGGAGCGCCGCAGGTGGTTCTCCCGCTGCTCCCGCTTGACAGCCACGGAGCCCAGACGTTTCTGCAGCTCGTCGATCTCGAGGTCTTTGTCCTTGGAGAGCCTCTTGAGGTCATCCAGTTCCCTCTCCAGGGACCATAGTCTGGAGTCATGGTTGGTCCCAGAGTCCGCCACGGTGATGTTCCGCAGGTCTCGTGTTTCCGTCGCTGCCATGTCAATTTCCGATTGGAGCCTTCGGGTCTCCAGCTGCAAGTTTTGCCTCTCCAGCTGTAATTTGTGGTTCTCTTCCCTTAGAAAGTCTAGTTCCTTGGATGACTTGGAGTTATGAAATTCCAGCTCCGAAAGTCTGGCTTCCAGCCGGCTCACCTCAACATCCAGCTCGCGCTTGCTGCGGCTCTCCTCCTCCAGGTTGCTCTTGAGCCTCTGGATCTCTTGCTCGGTGTCACCCTTCTCCACCTGGATGCTCTCGGAGAGCACCACCTTCTCCTTGACCTCCGCCTTCTCCAGTGCAGCCAGTTTCCTCCGGAGGGGCTCAAGCTCACCCTCCAGGAGCTGCCGCCGGTGCTGCTCTTCTTCCAGCTGGAGTCGGAGCAGGGCATGCTCTCGGGCCTGCTGCGGGTCCTGCTGCAGCACCACCTTCTGCTTGCGGGTTACCTTCTCATGGGCCTCCGCTTCTTCCTGCTCCAGCGCTGCCAGCCGCTGCTGCAACCGCTGCACCTCGCGTTCGGCCTCCCTGCGGGCCTGCCGCTCGCGCTCCAGCTCCTCCAGCTGCCGCTCAAGCTCGGTGCGCCGGCGCTGCAGCCTCCGCAGCTCTGCCCGCAGCTTGTCAATCTGTCGCAGCTCCACGTCGATGCTCTCGGCAAAGGTGCTCACCTCGGCCCGCAGGCCTGGCTCCTCCTCATACCTGACTACCTCCTGCTGCACCACCCTTTCCTTCACCCGCGAGAGCTCCTCCTCCTTCTGGGCGATCTGCTTTTCCTGGGAGGCCTTCTCCCTCTCCAGATCCACTTGCTTCTTCTGCTCCTCTGAGAGCTTTGCCCTCAGAGACTCCACCTCCTCCTTGGTTTGAGGGTCTTCTTGGAATTGGAGGATCTCCTGGACCACCTCTTTGGTCTGGACCTGGGGTTTGGTGTCTTTCAGGGCCTGAATTTCCTGCTTGAGCTGGTAGATCTCTAAATCACACCTTTCAATCAGTCTGGTCTTGTCCACGATCTCCTCCCTGAGCCGCTGAAGCTCCTTCTCCATCTCGGGGTCAGTTTTGTACTTAATGACTTCCTTAGTCACCTCTTTGACTTCCACCTGGGGGCCTCGCCTCCTGAGGGCCTCCAGCTCGCTCTGGTAGCTCCGGAGCTGCTCCTCGGCGCCCCGGTACTTTCGCTCCTGCTCCACAAGCTCCAGGCGGAGGTTGGCCACCTCACTCTCCGCCTTGGGGTCTGGCCGCACGATCTCCCTCACCTTCTCCTGCACCACCACTTTGGCGTTCTCCTCCTCCAAGGCCCATATCTTCCGGAGCAGCTCCGTCTTTTCCCTCTGGCTAGCGCGAGCCTTGGCAGCCTCGTCCTCGTATTGGCGGGTGAGATCGCTGACCTCCCTCTCGGTGGCTGCGTCCTTCTCCACCTTGAGCACCTCCTTGACGGTGATCTTGCCCTCGGCCATGGCCCGCTCCTTCTCCAGCCTCTTGAGCTTGTCTTGGAGGAAGCTCAGCTCCTCCTCCTGCTTCTCCCTGAGCTGGCCCTGGCACTGGTGGTCCTCCTGCAGCTGCCGGTACTCTGCCTCCAGCTGGGGGTCATTCTGCAGTTTCACCACCTCTTTCTCGGTGACCTTCTCCTGTGCCCGGCTCTTCTCCTCGGCCAGGGCAGCCACACGCTGCTGCAGGAGGAGCACCTCTGCCTCCCGGGCGCCCTTCTGCCGCCTCAGTACCTCCAGCTCCTCCCGCAGCTGCAAGACCTCATCCGCCTGGGCCCTGTCGGGCTCAATGCGCAGGACCTCTTTGACCACGTACTCCTGCCCCCCATCCCTGGTCTCCTGCTCCAGGGCACGCAGCTGCAGTTGCAGTGCCTCTAGCTCCTCCTGCAGCAACTGGTTCTTGTGCTGCTCTTCCGCCAGCGTCTGCTGCAGCTGCTGGAAGCTCTCCTCCAGTGCGGGATCCGGCACCTTCTTGAGCACTTCCTTCCTCACCACTGATTCCTGAGGCCCCTGATTCCTCAAGGTCCGGATTTCTTCCTGGGTGCTCTTGACCTCGTTCTCCAGCTGCTGCCTCCGCTCAGTCTCCTCATCCAGTTGCTTCCTGATCTTCCACGCCTGCTCCACTCCAGAGTCCGGCCTGTTCCTTTGCAGGGTCTCATGGGTCACTTCGACTTCCGGCTGCTGTGATGGAGAAGACAAGACAAGGTTAAAGCCAGGCTCTGGCAGCACATGTGGGACCTGTCCCCAGCTGGTCAGAGCGGCTGTCCTGTGATCCCCGAGGGACTCCCTCAGCGCCAGTTCATGTTCGTTGTAGAGTTCTAGGGTTACTTTCAAAAATGATCAAACAACTAGTTTGGGTTTTTTTAAATTAGGTAAAACATTTTTGAGCTGTGGAGGAGTTTAAAATGAAACCATGGTCTCCCACCTCTGGTCCCCTTCCTAGGGTGTGTCTGTCTATGCTCACACAAGCATGTCTGTCTGTAGTATGCACCATGTGTTTATCTTTCCTGCACAAATGGTATTCTTGCTGTGTGCCCTGCCGCTGACTGCACTGACAGAGCTCATTCCAGCTCCGCACAGAGAGTACTGCTTCAGGATGTACCAGCAGCATAGTTTCCACTCTGGACAGACCGCAGTTTAGCCCATTGCTGATGAAGAGTGAACCGCTTCCACTGTCTTGCTATTACAAACAATGCTGTTGTAAACATCATGGACTTCAGAAAATAACATTCATTTTCTTTGCTTTCTTTTTTTTTTTTTGAGACAGAGTCTCGCTCTGTTGCCCAGCTAGAGTGCAGTGGCACGATCTTGGCTCCCTGCAACCTCCACCTCCTGGGTTCAAGCAATTCTCCTGCCTCAGTCTCCTGAGTAGCTGGGATTACAGGCATGCGCCACGACGCCCAGCTAATTTTTGCATTTTTAGTAGACACAGCGTTTCACCATGTTGGCCAGGCTGGTCTCAAACTCCTGACCTCAGGTGATCTGCCCGCCTCGGCCTCCCAGAGTGCTGGGATTACAAGCGTGAGCCACCGTGTCTTGCTGAAAATAGCATTCACTTTCAGCAGATGTTTACTGAGTTGAATAAGTTCTCATGTCAGTTAGAAGCATTGGCTCGGGCCAGTCTTTGCACTGGTCCTGCCCAGAAACGTTAGCAAGGGGACACTCCCATCAATTCACAGACCATTTCTCTGAGACAGAGTCTGTATTTGTCACCTGTTAGCACAGCTTGAAGTAGGATTTCTTACGAAGATCAGTTACCTGTCTCAGGAGATTCAGAGCAAACTCCAGATTCTGCAGCCTCTGTCTGTTGATGGCGTAAACTTCAGTGAACTTGGCGGCAAGTGCTGCTTCCTGCAGAGAAGAGGTTTAGGAGAGCGGTCAACAAACAGGTGTCAACAGGGTAAGCAACAGAGAGCTAGAGAGCGTGGGCGTGGTTCTTGAGAAGTATGGAATTTGGGGGTAGAGGCATAACTCTTGCTTTAGTCTCACTGGTGGAGAGAGAACTGGATCTCGAGGCAGAAGATCCAGACCAGGGTCTTGACTACACTGACTTTGAGCACCAGTGTTATTTCTTGTGTGTGCAAGGGACTATCAGCCCTCCACGCTACTTACTGAGCAAAAGAGGAACTTCCCAGATCCATGGCTTTGACCCTGACACTGCTGTTCAGCTGTGTTTTCAAAAGTTTTTATTTTTTAAAGACAGAATCTCTCTCACTCAGACTGAAGTGCAGTGGTGTGATTGCAGCTCACTATAGCCTTGAACTCCTGGGCTCAAGTGATCCTCCCTCCTCAGCCTCCCAAGCAGCTGCAGGTGTGCACCACCATGCCTGGCTAATTTTTTTGTAGATATGGGGTCCTGCTTTGTTTCCTAGGCTGGTCTCAAACTCCTGGGCTCAAGCAGTTCTCCCACCTTGGCCTCCCCAAGTGCTAGGATTCCAGGCGCGAGCCACCGCGCCCAGCCTCGCTGTCTTTCTAGGCATATCGATGTCACTCCCCTAGAGCAAGTTCCTCATCATCTCTTACCAAACCTGTTTGCATGCAGGAGGGCTCTCAGTGGCTTCCCTGTTGTATATGCATCTCTAAGGCCAGCACGTGACACCATGCTACCTGGGGAGCAGGGCAGCTTGGCCTCCACCTCAGTCCCGAGGCCGCCCGGCCCACAAAACTCACCTCTTCCTTCACTTTGGCGGCGGGAGATTGGAGCCTGGCTCTCTTGCTCACGTGGCTGCTCCTTCCATTCTCCAAGTCGAGAAGAGACCTTAGTTTTTCTGCTTCTAACTCATGGTCCTGCATAAGTGAGAGACATGGCAGAGGGTAGATTAAAACAGGTTAGAAGAGACAGACATGTTCCTGTACCCCTTCCGGCTGACCCAGACCAGCCCTGTGCCATGTGCTGGTTTTATAATCTGCACGGGTCTTCCTCACAGCTGCACCCTGTAGTGATTGCCAGGAGGTTTTGAGAATTACCGATACCTCAGCAGTGCATGGCTCCATCACTCAGTAACATATAAGACAAGAAAAAGCACCCCCCGAATTCCCCTCCCTACCTTCCTACACGCCTAGAGATTTTCACCTGCTGCTGCTGCTTTTAACATTGTACCATCACCCTGTCTCACCTTGCCACCACCTCTTCTCATGTTTACCAGCTTGCAGACTTTATAATCCAGCAAGTGGATGTGTGCTGCTTCACGCAGCTTTCCCCTTCCACTGGACACCCGTCCTTTCCAGCTTACTAGTTTTGCTATTGTAAATAGGGCTGTTGCAACAATTTTATCCTGCTTTTTTTTTTTTTTTTGTATTTTTTCCTTAAGGATAAATTCCCCCAAAGAGTTTACTGCTTCAGAGTATAAAACCCTTTCACGGCATTGCATGTCTAGTACCATGCTATTTTCCCAAAAGCCCGTGCCAGTTTGCACAGCAGCCAGCAGTGCCGCCGGATGGCCAGCTCCACCCACATGTGCCAAGGCTGGTGCGTGCTGCTTCTCTGACCAGGGGACGGAGGAACGAGGCCCCTGCTGTTTGTGCTTCAGGCAGAAGTTTCCCGGCTCACCTTTACAGCTTGCTGGTACTGCTGGGAATTGGCACAGATCTTCTGTACTTCCTGCTCCCTACTTGTTATCTCATCTAGCAGGTTCTGTAAGACACAGTTTAAAAATCAAAACGAACTGGAAAAAAAAATTTAAAAAAGCAAACGTGGATGTAGTAGCTGGAAATCTCAGAATCTGAATTTACTCTTCTCTAGCACAAAGTATGATGAATGGCTCCCTGGTATACATTGTTGTTCATTGCAAAAGGCAGTTTTTTGTTTTGTTTTGTTTTTTTGTTTTTTGAGACAGAGTCTCACTGCATTGCCCAGGCTGGAGTGCAGTGGCGCAAGCTTGGCTCAGTGCAACCTTAGCCTCCTGGGTTCAAGCAGTTCTGCCTCAGCCTCCCAAGTAGCTGGGACTACAGGCTCCTGCCACCATACCCAGCTAGTTTTTTTTTTTGTGTATTTTTAGTAGAGATGGGGTTTCACTGTGTTGCCAGGCTGGTCTTGAACTCCTGACTTTGTGATCCACCTGCCTCGGCCTCCCACAATGCTGGCATTACAGGCGTGAGCCACTGCACCCGGCCATAAAAGGCAGTTCTAAGGCTCTGTGAAGGGCCAAGATCATTATCTCTGCTAGGAAACAAATGTTTACTGATGATTTGGACCACCAGACACTGTTCTGCTCTCTGACTTAGATTATCTCATTTAATCTTCAAGTGATGCCAGAAGGTAAGCGTCGTGACCTCCAGCTTATGAGTGAGGAAAGTAAAGTTTCCAAAGTGGGGATGTGGCTGATGGGGTGGACCTGGAAGTTGCATCTCAGCCTTTATCTTCCCATGTTCTTCCCTCACCCCAAGGCACTGTGTTGGGCCTGGGGAGGCTGGAGTCCCAACTCTGGAAATGGGATTTTCCCCACAAAGGCGGCTCTCATTCTGTAGCTGCTCACTCAGATAGGCAACCCACGCCAGGCGCCCACTCTGCACCAGGCCCTGTGCAGGGCACTGAGCTGGGACAGGTGAGCGACACACTCGGATCTTGTTGTCAGAGGGTTGGGTGTTGGGAGCCTGAGAGCTGAGGCCCAGGGAGGACACAGCTGTGGCAGGCCTGTGCCCTGCTGCACCTCCCAAAAGCTTGGCTCCCCAGAAAGGGGCTTGCTGACCTCTGACCCTCCCTTGCCAGTGTGTGCCTGGGGCTGCAGAAGCGGCCGTCTCACCTTCTGGTTCTTCAGCTTGGTCTCCATCTGGCTGAGGCTGTCTGTCTCCTGGGGCTCGTAACTGGGGATGCTGGCTAGGAACTGCAGCACGTGGTCACGGCCGTGGTGGAAGTCCTCGTAGGCCGCCTTGGCACTCTGTAGGCTCTGCGCCCTGCCAAGGCAAAGCATTCAGGCCTTGGCCACAGCAAGCAGATGCCTTACGGGGCCCTCATTTTTTTAAAAGAAGTGGGAAACAATCAAATGTAACTTAACTAGAAATACCCTAAGTATCTCCCACACAGGGTGGGTGGTAATTAGGGAATGTCAGGTGGGAGTGTGGAGAACCAGGTGAGTCCACATACATTGACTTGCAGAGATGCCCATTGTGGATTATAGGACCCAGGTAATCATGACTCAAAGGAGAGACCACAGGGCTGTCAGGGAATCTGACGAACTCACCAAAAAGAAAAACAGCACCATCTGTGGGACATGGCTACAGCATTGTTTAGAGGGAATTAGATCACATTCTCAGAAAACAAGAATGACCACCACCCCCCGCACCCTCACCTGCGCTCCACCTGCTGGCACAGGTTGTCGAAACGCTGGCCCAGCTTGTGCACCTCGGCCTCCTGGCGCTCCAGATCCGGGCAGTGCTCCTGGAAGCGGCTGGCCAGTGTGCTCGAGCACTGCTTGGCTGCCTGCAAGTTCTGCTCCACCTCGCCCAGGAGGGACTTCTGGGCCTGTAACTCAGAGGCCATGGCCTGGCCGGGCAGAGAAGGAGACAGCGGTGCTATGGCCAGAGCTTCCAGAGCCGGGTGATGACACCCCCCACAGCCCCCGGGCCACTGGCTGTAGGAGGGTGGTCAAGGCCACGAGGAAGGGGGACCGGAGCCTTGCTCTGTCCATCTCAAACCTGGGTCACTTCTGCCATCTTCTGTTTTATTACAATGAACAAAGCCCTGAAAAACTAACTTCTGAAAACACTGCAGCAGGCAGCTCGTGCCCCACACTAGAACAGCCTGCCACTGGCTGTGAGGCCTTGGCAAAAGTGGGTCGTGAGATGGGAGTGTGAATAAGGGGCCTCGGGTCGCAGACTTGAATGTTTCCTGTGCTCAGGCAGGCCACGCGGGAAGGGGGCCCGTGGCAACAGCGAGGGGAAAGCAGGCCGAGGAGGCAGCTGGTCCTCTGCCCCGTGAGTTGCCCTGTGGACTGCAGCCCAGGATGCCAGCTCTGCTCAGCAAGAGATACTGGGAACATGGATTGTTAGGTGTTTGTTTTTTCCAAGAGATGGGGCTTGCAACATTGTCCACGTTGGACCTAAACTCCGGGGCTCAAGCAAGCCCACCCCAGCCTCCTGAATGGCTGGTGTTACAGGCATGTGCCACTGCACTGTCTATTGCAGATATTTGATCTTAAAATGCTGGCATCTGAAATCCCATAGGTCACACAGATCCCGTGAATAGCTCGGATTTGTCCTGCGGGCCTCCATTTGCAGTTCCCAGTTTGTCACAATGGGCATTCCAAACCCAGGGAGACGGGATGCTGGTGTCCTCGTCTGTCCGGATGGGGTGGGTGGATGGGCCTGATGCCCTCACCTGCTCAGAGAAGGACTTCTGGGACTCGGGCCCCAGACTCACCGCCAGCTCTTGCCCCTTGCTGTCCAGGATGCAGCTACTCTCGGGCACTGTGTCATCCTGATTCAGATGGTTCTCGTGTGTGGCCAGCAACTCCCAGCCCTGCTGCAAGCTCTTCTCCAGGCGGTTGGCCACGTCAACTCTGAGGACACCAGTCAGGTGTCAGGGGATACCCCCCTGGTCCCCTGACGCCACCCCAACCTCCATGTTGCCTGTCTGCTACCCACTTTTCCTGAGCCAAGTCCAGCAGCTGCACCAGGCGCTCGTATTTCTGGTTGGTGTCCTCCACCCGGGTCCTCAGCAGGGGTGTGGTGCCACTGCCCGGGAGGGCCTGGATGAAGGCTTCGCCCTCAGCCGCGCTCCGAGTCTTCTCAGGCTCAATCCGCAGTAGCTCATTGGTGATGTTCTGTGGGGACCAGGGCCCCTCAGTTTTGGACACAGCTGGGCAGCCCCTTCCCCCAAGGATGTGGCCAGGGTGGGCACACATTCCCACATCAGGGACAGTGGAAGCAGCTGGAAAGGCCTGGCACACTCGGGCTCTGATGCGGCGGCTGGACGCCAGCCTGAGGGCTGCATCTTTCACGAGCATCCCAGGGAACCGCTGAGGTGGACTGTGGACTAGTGCCACCAAAAGCACCCAGGCAGCTGCCGGGCCTGTGCTGTCCTAAGCACTGCACGTGAATGCTTCTGTTTAATAATCTTTCCAGCAACCCTGGGAGGTGAGTACTACGACTCTACCCAGTCATGGGTGGGGGCGTGACGACTCCCAGCAACTTAGGAAGGGACTTGTGGGGTCAGGTTACACCCGAGACCCGCATCCTCTCACCCTGACTCGGCCCTCACTGTGAGGCCCCATCGGGGACTAGGGCACTTCTCCAATCCCAGATCCCCCTCTGTAAAATTGGGAGTGCTACTCCCTGCCTCAAAGGGCTGCCTTGAGGATGTGGGAGACTGTGTAGGAAAGGAGGTGGGTGGTGGTGGCCTTGCCACGTTGCCCCCGGCATCAGCTCACCCTGTCCTCGCCACCGCCCTGCAAGCAGGGCCAACCCATCCTATTGAAGAGGCCTGGGGTTTAGCTAACGTGTCTGCGGTCAAATCAGCCAGTGACCCAGTCCTGCGGAATTCCACAGCCCACGTGCCGCGCCAGGCGTCAGATCGACAAGCCATGCAGGGACAGTGCAAGCCTTGGCTCTTTCTCCTGGGGATGTGTCTGGAAAGAGCCTGGCGGCCTGGTTCTTGGTGTGGAAACTGGGGAGGTGATGAGGGCAGCCCTGCCACCTCCACGACTCGGGACCCGGTTACATGCAGCAGGCTGTCCCTGTCAGAAACCTGCAGTGAATGTCCTAAGACCCCATGGGGAAAAGACCTCGAATAGGGGCCCCAGGGAGCCAGGGGGCTAGTGCAGGGCTCCCCAGGCCCCGCCTGTGCTCCTGACCCACAGGTACCTTGAGGTCTTTGGCCCGCTCAGCAGTGTCCTGCACAGCCCGGCCTTGCTCCAGCGGTGGCCGCAGGATCCCTGTGATGGCCTTTTCCTGCCGGTCCAGGTCTCTGGCCACCTTGTCCAAGCCAGCCAGCAGCTGCCGCCCTTGTAGGTCAGAGGCATCTGTGGAGGGAGGGAGGACACAGGCAGGTGTGACAATGGGCCAGGGGTGTGAGGCCCAGGGAGGGAGCTAGGCACCCAGCCCCCCACCTCCTGCCAGGCCCCTGCCATCTCATCCACAGCATATACCCTGGGTCCAGCCCCTCCCCGGCACACCCAGAGCCTCAGCGAGTGGCCCAGGCACCCACCTCCGGGGTTCTCGGTCTTCAGCACCTCATATCGCTGCTGCAGCGTGCGTTTGCTCCCAGCTGCCTTCTGCTGCACGCTCCGGTACTGGCTGCCCAGGCTGTGAGGACAGAAATGAGCTGGGAACCTGGGCAGCCCACCACCCCCTGTACCCACAGAGACACAACAGCAGACTGACTGCAGACACCCCAGAGGAGCCTGACAGCTCCTTAGATGCAGACAGTGAGTGCTCACTGTCGTGCTGGCCTTTGTGTGCTCCTGGGCTCAGAACTCTTCCTCCTTCCCCTTCTTCATAGGAAGTCTTAAACTACCTAAAATTGTCCAATATCTCCACCAAGATGTTACCTCTGAGGGAGCATACACAGTAGGTGCGCAATAAATACTTGAATGAATAAATGAAGGCATTCCTTGAATCATCCACTCATTCAGCAAGGAGTTCCTGGGCACCAACTTTCCACCAGGTACTTAACTAGGCCCTGGAGAGAGGAAATTCAAGGAGCCCAACGAGACTGACACATATGATAGTCAATAAAAAGTGCGTGCAGTGGAAGAAGGTGCCTGGGAGCAAAGAGGAGGCAGCCCTTATTCCAGCTGAGTCCACAGTCGAGGGAGTGGGAGCTGCAGGTACAGGGAGCAGTGCGTGTGGGAGCCAAGGGCCCTTATAAACTGCTTGCTGGACGAAGCCCAGAGCTAGACATTCATGTTCAGCAAGTCAGCCGGCCCACGATCTGCCCCTCTCCTGTGTGAACCTCCAAGGGGGTACAGATGGAGAGTGTCAGCAATCCCCCGCTCCCCACAGGCTGAGTCCAAATGCCCAGGGCTATGAATGGGGCCTGAGAAGCCCTGGGGGTGGGGCTGGTCCATGCAGACTCCTGCCTTTGCCCTTGTACCTGTCAGCCAGAGCCAGGGCCTCAGGGTCTGTGGGGGGGATCACGAAACAGACAGCCGGAGCAATCAGCTTGTTCCCAGCGCTGTCCATGAGTTCCCAGCTCTCCCCGTTGTTCTTCTGCAGGGTGTAGCTGTAGCCCCGCGAAATCAGGCCCTGGCAAGGGCAGGCCAGACAGTCAGGGTCCCGGGAGGGGCTGAGGGCCTGCGAGCGTGGTAGCCATCTCACCCTGGACTCCTGGACCTGGGGACCCCCGGCTCATCACTTGGACCCTCCCCATAGAGTTGGGAGGATTATGCAGGAGGAGCACATATGTTGAGGCTGCAGGCCCAGCAACCCACCTCCATTTCCCTTTGAGGAACCGTCCCTCCCAATTCCCAGTCCCTGTAGTCTCATTCCTTCTCCATTCCCAAGCTCCAGATGGACACGTGACTTGGACTTGGCCAATGTGAGACTGGCATTCTCCGGCCACAGTCACTGGTATAGGGTGGACACTGGCGTTCCCTGGCCACAGTGATTAGTGTAGGGTGGACACGTGACTCAGTGGGCCAGTGAGAACCTGGCCGGGGACTTCTGAGGTGGGACTGGGGTTGCTAAGCTGGTGGAACACAAGGCCAGGGCAGCCAAGGTGGGGGCGGCATGGGGGTGCCAGTCGGCCTTCACGAGGTAAAGGGTTGGCAGAGTGATACCAACCACGGAGACAGGCACAGGCTCCCGAGAACGTCGCCTGAGGCCCCAGATCCAGCCATGTTACCCCAAAGACTTTGTAGTGATGTGAACAGATGAGCTGGCCCTGCGCACCTGCTCCCCTTCAAAGTCACAGAGTGCCTCCACGGGGATGGGCTTGAGCGGAGTCTCCCGGCGGTACTTGAGGGGCACCACCTGCTGGCCTCGCTTCTGCAACCCCCGCACCACGTCCTCATACTTGTCCAGCACCTTCTCCTGGTCCTGAAGAGAACAGGGTCAGGGGCCCGGTGAGACCAACAGCCTTCTCCCTTGTGGGAGGGCGCCGAGTAGGGGCTGGGGTCAGGAGGTGGGGTGCTGTGGGGGGCTCTGTCCAGGGCTGAGAGTAGGCATGGTGTAGAGGGGTCCCCCGCCCCCCGGGCCAGCAGGGGTCCTGGGCCCTCGCTCACATCCAGCTCCCGCAGCAGCAGCTCAATCTGGTACCGGTCCTTGAAGTCAGGGCCGTATTTCTGGTTCAGGTCCGAGTCCACCTTGTGCAGCAGCTCCTGAGCGTCCTTCACGTCTTTGTGGAACTTGGGGAGAAAGTGGCTCTGTCACAGCCAGGAAACCACTAGAAGCACCTGGGCTTCTGTCCGAGGCTTCAAGCTCATCCCCCAGGTGGGGCTGGGCCTCCGGTTCACCGGGAGTCCAGCATGGGACCCTGCACTGAGCCTGAGGCTCGTCTGCGTGGAAACAGCCTCACCCTCCCTGAGCTGGCTCCTTAGGGGCCTCACTGGGAGAAGGCAGGTCCCTTCCCACCCATCCATGAGATGCCACCTCTGTGACATGTTTTCTTTGATATACCAGTAAGTCTTGAGGTGTCCTTGATTTAATTCCTCTCTCTGTACTAGGAACACCCAGACTTACTACTATAGTTTCTTTCTAGGTTTTGATAATAGCCTCCCCTTTTTGTTCTCGAAAATTCTCTTGCCCGTTCTTCAGTCTGTCAGCTCTTGGGTCACTGTCAGCTATCCCCTGGGCTGAGCACCTGGGCTGTAGCCGTGAACAGGACCTGAAGCCCCCACCGTGCAACTCAGTGAATGAGGAGTGACACGGCGTCGCCCACATCCAGCTTTCCCCAGACATCTCAATCCTAAGAATTACCCGCAGCTTCTTAAGAACTCTCCTTCCTCTGGAAACAGACAAGTGTCCAGCCACAGATGAGTGGATAAACACAGTGGTCTAGCCATACAATGGGATATGATTCAGCCATAAAAAGGAGTGAAGCACTGAAAATGCTACAACACGGACGAACCCGGAAAGCACGCTCAGTGAGAGAAGCCACACACAAAAGGGCAGACTGCGTGATCCCACTGATTCTTCATATTCGTTCTAGATGTGAAACATCTGGAACAGGCAAGTCCATAGAGACAGCAAGAAGACCAAAGGTGAACTGGGGCTGGGGGAGTGGGAATGGAAGACTTACTACCTAATGAGTACAGGGTTTTTTTTTTTGTTTTTTTTTTTAAGAGACAGAGTCTCACTCTGTCACCCAGACTGGAGTGCAGTGGCGCGATCTCAGCTCACTGAAAGCTCCGCTTCCCGGGTTCACGCCATTCTCCTGCCTCAGCCTCCCGAGTAGCTGGGACTACAGGCACCTGCCAACACGTCCGGCTAAATTTTTTGTATTTTTAGTAGAGACAGGGTTTCACCGTGGTCTCGATCTCCTGAGCTCGTGATCCACCCGCCTCGGCCTCCCAAAGTGCTAGGATTACAGGCGTGAGCCACTGTGCCCGGCCCTTTTTGTTTGTTTGTTTGTTTTGAGACGGAGTCTCGCTCTGTCGCCCAGACTAGAGTGCAGTGGCCGGATCTCAGCTCACTGCAAGCTCCACCTCCCGGGTTTACGCCATTCTCCTGCCTCAGCCTCCCGAGTAGCTGGGACTACAGGAGCCCGTCACCTCGCCCAGCTAGTTTTTTGTATTTTTTCATAGAGACAGGGTTTCACCGTGTTAGCCAGGATGGTCTCGATCTCCTGACCTGGTGATCTGCCCGTCTCGGCCTCCCAAAGTGCTGGGATTACAGGCTTGAGCCACCGCGCCCGGCCGGTTTTTTTATTTTGTTTTGATGCTTTTTTTTTTGAGGCGGAGTCTCGCTCTGTGGCCCAGGCTGGAGTACAATGGCACAATCTCAGCTCACTGCAACCTCTGCCTCCTGGGTTCAAGCAATTCTCCTGCCTCAGCCTCCCATCTGGGATTACAGGTATGGGCCACCACGCCTGGCTAACTTTTGTATTTTTAGTAGAGATGGGGTTTCATCATGTTGGCCAGGGTGGTCTCGAACTCCTGACCTCAGGTGATCCACTCGCCTCAGCTTCCCAAAGTGCGGGAATTACAGGCGTGAGCCACCGTGCCCAGCCAGGGTACAGGGTTTCTGTTTGGGGTGATAGAAAGTTTTGCAAGTAGATGGTGGTGATGGTTGCATACTATTGCGAATGCAATGAATGCCACTGAATTGTACACTTAAAAATGGCAAACTGGCCAGGTGCGATGGCTCACACCTGTAATCCAGCCAGAGCCAGGGCCTCAGGGTACACTTTGGGAGGCCGAGGCAGGCAAATCACCTGAGGTCAGGAGTTCGAGACCAGCCTGACCAACATGGCAAAACCCTGCCTTTACTGAAAATACAAAAATTAGCTGGGTGTGTTGTTGTACACTTGTAATCCCAGCTGTTCAGGAGGCTGAGGCAGGAGAATCGCTGGAACCCAGGAGGCAGAGGTTGCAGTGAGCCGAGATCGCACCACTGCACTCCAGCCTGAGTGACAAGGTGAGACTCTCTCTCACAAAAACAAAAACAAAAACAAAAACAAAACAAAACAAAAAACAAATTTTGTTTTATGTATCTGCATGCATATTATAGATTTTACCAAGATTATAAACCCCACACACTCACCCTAGACCCCATGTGACCTGGGGAATCAGACTCTGGCCCTGGTCCCCAAGGAGGATGGACAGGGGCTGGCAAGCTTGGGACATGTCTGCACACGCCATCAGAAGCATGGGTGCTGGGGGCCTGGGATGGCAGCCCCGCAAGGCTCCTGGACCAAGCAGCACGAGGCCACACATGAGCCAAGTGGGCACTGAGCGCTGTCAGAGAGTAGCACCACTGGTGCTGGGGGGACTCCCAGGAGAGGCAGGTACCTGGTGGTAGTCCTCCATGTACTTGAGGTGACTCTCCTCGCAGATGAGCAGGTTCAGGTACTCCTTCCAGTCTGCGTGCACAGCCTCCATGTGTGCCTGCCAGAAGAAGGGGCTGGTCACCATTGGGCAGGTACCGCAGACACCACGGGAGGGACCACTGGGATACTGGGTTAGGGCATGGTGGGGGAGGGAGGCATCTGGCATCTCTCTGGGAGTGGCTACCACAGAGGTAGCCAACTTCTGCTCAGGGGTGTGAGGAGGAGAGAGGGGTTACGTCAGGGACCAAACAGGGATGCCACATGTGGATGCCCAGGCTGTGCGGTGCACAAGGGGCAAGTGGGGGCTGTGTCTGCCTAAAGTGGTGCCTTCAGCAAAACTGCACAAAGGCACTGTCATGGACCAAACAGTGTCCCACCAAATCCATGACCCTGGCCAGGCATGATGGCTCACGCCTGTAATCGCAGCAGTTTGGGAGGCCGAGGCGGGTGGATCACCTGAGGTCAGGAGTTCAAGACTAGCCTGGCCCACATGATGAGGCCGCGTCTCTACTAAAAATACAAAAATTAGCTGGGTGTGGTGGCGTGCTCCTGTAGTCCCAGCTACTCGGGAGACTGAGGCAGGAGAATCGCTTGAACCTGGGAGGCGGAGGTTGCAGTGAGCCAAGATCGCACCACTGCACTCCAGCCTGGGCGACAACAGCAAAACTCCATCTCAGGTGGGGTTGGCAGGGGCACTGTGGGGGTTGGGAAGAATGCGACCTTATTTGGGAATAGGATCTTTGCAGATGTCATTAGTTAAGGATCCTGAAATTAGGGTAAGCCCTAAATCCATTGACTGGCATCCTTGTAAGAAGAGAGGACACAGAGAGACACGGGGAGAGAAGGCCATGTGAAGATGGAGGAAGGGACTAAAATGAGACAGCCACAAGCCAAGGGCTGCTGGCAACCCCCAGAAGCTGGAAGAGCAAGGAAGGTACATGTCCTGGAGCTTCCAGAGGGAATGAAGCCCTAAGACACCTTGATTTCAGACTTACAGCCCACAGACCTCTGAGAGAATGAATTTCTGTTGTTTAAAGCCACTAAGTTTGTTTTAACTTGTTGCAGCAACTCTAGGGGGCTTCAGAAGTCCAGGGGCTTAGGGCAGAGGTGTCAACGATCAGGATAAATGAAGGAGGCAGAGTCAGACACAGCAAGATAGAGACAGACAGACACAAGATGCAGCTTGCAGGACCCCCAGCTCCGGGGTCTGCCCGAGCTCCAGGCGACCCACAGGCAGAGGCCAACCAGAAGCCACCCTGGAGGAAGTGTCTGGTCTTGGGGTGCACACACCTCAATGGAGTTCCTCCCGGGGTGCTCGGCTGCCAGCAGCTGGTCACCCTCGCTGTGCAGTTTGTTGATTCTCTCCTCTTTGGCCTCCAGGTTCCGGTTGATGAAATTCTGCAGTGGGGGGCAGTGGAGGGGCCTCAGTGCCAGCCTGACGGGCCTGTGCTCTCTCCAGGGCTGCCTCCTCCCTGACGCCCCAGGCCCCCAGCGCCCACCTCGTACTGGCGCCGGCGGCTGGGATAGTCGAGGTTGCGGTCACTCCAGTCGTACTGCATGCGGTCCTTGGCCTGCTGGTCTAGCCAGTACAGCTCGTTGGTGCAGCGCTGCATGTAGTCCTGCAGTGAACTCAGGTGCTGCTGCCGGGCCTGTGATGCTGCCTGAAGGGGCCAGGGCAAGGACAGGGCTGCGTCCTCAGCCCACTGCCACTGCTCGCTTCCTTCCCCACCTCCTGCAGGGCCCAGCTATGGCCGGCCTGAGGACAAGCCCAGCTTAGCCACTTCCAGGCCAGGCCCCCTTAGACAAGTCACCTGACCCCTGAAACTCATTCATTCATTCAGCAAATGTTTATTGAGCATCTCCTACGCGCTGGACATGGCTCCAGGCACTGGGGATACAGCAGTGAACGAAACACACAAAACCCTTGCAGAACTGACACTTTTGTGAAGACTTAGTTTGCCCATCTGTAAATGGGGATGATGAAAGTCCTGACCTCACAGCGCACACAGACTGGCATATAGTTAGTTGGTGCTCAACAAATATCAGTCACTATAGCTTCTACTTTGATCTTTATCACGATCGTCTTACAGAGGGCTGGAAGGAAAGCACCACTTTACGTCTGAGAAGCGGGGGTGCAAGGGAAAGGAGGGATGTTTGCATTTTGGGACATGGGGCCCTCCGCGAGCCAGCACTGCGCTACGAACTTCTGCAACATTGACTCATTTCATCCTCAAAGCGACCCTATGAGACAGGAACAGGTAGGAACTCCATTTCACAGATGAGGAAACTGAGGCTCCCAGAGGCTAAGTAACTCGCTCAAGGTGGCACCACTAACACTAAGGAGCAGAGGCAGCATGGCCCCTTACAAAGACACAGCGCTGCCTCTGCGTTCTCTGAGATGTCTGAAACATCGGCAATGAGAAAGTATTTGCATAACACTCATGCAATTTTTAAAACAATGCATTCTTTAAAGGTTTGGGAAGGAAAATGGAAAGCTTTTATATAGAAAGCAAGTGGCATCCTACTTGGCACACAGCAGATACTTAATAAAGAAATAAGCAGGACAGGCTGTAACCTTGGGGTCTATTAGGGTTTTCCCTGAGCAACCAGGGTAAACCCGGCAGTCACTCAGGAAGAGGCTGGGGCATGTCTCTTCCCACTTCAACCCCTCTCCTGATTGAAACGTTTACTGCACGCCTTTTTTTTTTTAAGACAGGGTTTTGCTCTGTTTCCCAGGCTGGAGTGGAGTGGCATGATCTCAGCTCATTGCAGCCTCCGCCTCCTGGACTCAAATAATCCTCCCACTTCAGCCTCCCAAGTAGCTGGGACCACAGCATGCCACCAAGCCCCGCTAATTTTTACATTGCTTGTAGAGCTGGAGTCTCACTATGTTGCCCAGGTGGGTCTCAAACTCCTGGGCTCAAGTGATCCTCCTGCCTCTGCCTCCCAAAGTGCTAGGATTATAGGCCTGAGCCACCATGCCCAGCTGCCTGTGTGATTTTTAAAAGAATACATCCTTGTCCCCCTGACTCCAAGCTTCCCATCCTCTCCTCTCCCCATGATGCCTTTCCCCCAGGGAGCTCCTCACCAGCAGTTTCTGGTACTTGGCCCGAAGTTCGCTGTTCTGCTCCTGAGGACAGAGCCGAGGGCACGGGTCAGGGCCAGGACGCAGGCGCGGCCCCCTCCATCCCTGGGTCCCCACCACACCAGCACACGCCCCACCTTGACCCCGTCCTTGGCCAGGTGGGGCCCGATGGCCTTGACCTCGTTGTGGAAGATGTTATGCTCCTCCACTTGGTGGTCCACCAGCGGCAGGTCAGTCCCAAAGCTCTGGCTGCTCAGCTTGTCCTGGCCGGGAGGGCAGAGAAGCAATAGGGAGAGGGTGGGCTAAAGGCTGGGGATGTGCGGCCACCCCAGGAGCCTTGGAGGTGGGCATGATGGTGCTCTCTTTTTCACAGGGCCCCGCAGAGCCACAGGGAGACGCCGGCCACACCTTCAACCCTGAAGTTCCATTTGCTGAGCGCTGACCCGTTATCATCTTTCATCTCACAGAGCCTCAGAGGTCCACATGGTTACTGTTCCATCTCTCAGATGAGGACACAGAGGCTGAGTGAGGGCAAGTCACCTGCCCAGGGTCATGCCATTAACAGTGGACAAGCTGGCCAGGCATGGTGGCTGATACCTGTCATCCCAGCACTTCGGGAGGCCAAGGGGGGCAGATCACTTGAGCCCAGGAGTTTGAGACCAGCCTGGCCAATGTGGCAAAGCCCCGTCTCTACAAAAATAGAAAAAATTAGCCAGGTGTGGTGGCATGCACCTGTACTCCCAGCTACTTGAGAGGCTGAGGTGGGAGGATCACCTGAGCTTGGGAAGTTGAGGTTGCAGTGAGCCGTGATCATGCCACTGCACTCCAGCCTGGGAGACAGAGTAAGACCTTGTCTCAAAAATAAATAAATAAATAAATAATAAAATTGGGGAAGCTCAGGAGTTTGAGACAAGCCTGGCCAATGTGGCAAAGCCCCGTCTCTATAAAAATACAAAAAATTAGCCAGGTGTGGTGGCGTGCACCTGTAATTCTAGTTACTTGGGAGGCTGAGGTGGGAGGATCACCTAAGCCTGGGAAATTGAGGTTGCCGTGAGCCGTGATCATGCCACTGCACTCTAGCCTGGGCGACGGAGTGAGACCTTGTCTCATGAATGAATGAATGAATGAATGAATGAATGAATAAATAAATAAAATTGTGGAAGCTGAGGCTCGAACCCGGGACACCTAGCTGCAGTGGCTGTGTGTTTCTCTGTGGCGAGGGCCAGGAAAGGGAGCGACAGGCCAGTAGTCTGGCCACTCCTGCCCCAGCCTGCCCGCAAAACGTCACCAGGACCCCAACATGCCAGGGCTGGAAAGTGGGACTCAGGAGCAGCAGCGAGGTGTGGCTGACGGGACAGAGTCCGAATCTCCACCGCTCGAGCTGTGTGACCCTGACTTGGCGCTGCACTTCTCTGAGCCTCACTCCTCTCACGGGCACATTGGAAAATCATCAGGACCATCTCTCCCCTCCCCAGCTGAAGCCCTGCAGCCGGCGGCCCCGTCCAGGCCATACCAGCTTCTCCTCCACCAGCGCCGCCCAGTTGACCTGTGGCTCCACGTCCTTCGCCGCCAGGCTGTAGATCTGCTTGTGTTTCCCGCGCAGGTTGGTCACGCGCTCCTTCAGTTGGCGGATACTGATGGGAGAGAGGCCGCCCGCTCAGTGGGGCTGGTTGGCACTGCCTGTACCCCACAAGGGGCCTCCCACCCAAACCCTGGCCTCGGTGTCCTGGAAGGACACAGTGACCATGGCCTTTGGTTCCAGACAATCAGGGCATCCTGTCACCCCTCCTCCCACGTACTTTCTTTTTTTTTTTTTTTTTTGGGACAAAGTCTTGCTCTGTCGCCCAGGCTGGAGTGCAGTGGCGCGATCTCAGCTCATGGCAACCTCCGCCTCCCGGTTTCAAGCGATTATCCTGCCTCAGCCTCTGGAGTAGCTGGGATGACAGGCATGTGCCACCTCACCTGGTTAATTTTGTATTTTTAGTAGAGACGGGGTTTCACCATGTTGGTCAGGCTGGTATCAAACTCCCGACCTCAGGTGATCTGCCTGCTTCGGCCTCCCAAAGTGCTGGGATTACAGACGTGAGCCACAGGTGGAGCCTGGCCCCACCCACTTTCCATCAACCTTCCTTCCCCCATCAGAGTTTCCTGAGAGCCTACTATGTGCCCAGAACCATAGAAGGTTCTGGAATAAGCAGAAAGGATCTTGTTTTCTGGAGTCTGCCACCCAGCAGGGCCCATGGGGTGGTGCATGCCATGTCAAGGACAAGTCCCGACGGTCGTGGGGCACCGAGAGAGCCCTGCCCTTGCCGGGGTGGAGGTGGGGCACGGGACAAGGCAGGAGTCAGGGAGGCTGATCCATCCAAGATAAACTGAACCGGGAGTTGTGAGCCAAGGAAGCCAGGGACAGGGCACCAGGCAGCGGGAGATCTCGCTCAAAAGCTCACAGGTCAGCCTGGTGGCTCCAGAACAAGGGATATCAACTCCCTGAGCCTCGGTTTCCCCAACTGCAAAATAGGGTCGTCAAGAGGATCATGTGAGGCCGGGCGAGGTGGCTCACGCCTATAATCCCAGCACTTTGGGGGGCCGAGGCAGGCAGATCATCTGAGGTCTGGAGTTTGAGACCAGCCTGACCAACATGGAGAAACCCTGTCTCTACTAAAAATACAAAAATTAGCTGGGCGTGGTGGTGCACGCCTGTAATTCCAGGTAGTTGGGAGGCTGAGGCAGGAGAATCGCTTGAACCGTGGAGGCAGAGGTTGCGGTGAGCCAAGATTACACCATTGCACTCCAGCCTGGGCAACAAGAGCAAAACCCTGTCTCAAAAAAAAAAAAAAAAAAAAAAAGGGATCGTGTGAAGCCTTTGGCACGTGCCTGGCACTTGGCCCTTAATGACCCCTGACTCAGGCTCCCAAATGCTGAACAGGACCCCCTGCCCTGGCCCACAGCCCCCGATAGCTCCCCTGGGATAAGAAGCTGAAGGGACCTACTCCTCAGCAATCATGTCCCCCTGTGGGTGCTTCATGTGCTTGGCAATGGCCGCGTCCGCCTCCAGCACATAGAGCAGCTTCTCGGAGTCCAACACCTTCTGCAGGGTCACGTCTCGGTGCTCAGGCTGCCGACCGCCCTGCAGCCGAGCCACATCCTGTGAGGGCCATAAGAGAGGGGACAATGGACAGAAGCCGAGAGTGGGCATGGTGGCAGTGGGAGGGGTGGGAGGAAAGGGGTCAGCAAGGTGCTCCCCTTCTTTCCGTTTGAATAACATCTTCTGGGCTTGTCCAGGTGGAGCGCGGTCGGTAGTTCCATCTCTGCTGCTACGTGGTATTTCTCAGTTCACTTTGCAAAGCGGGTATTTTCCTTATGCGCCTCCAGCCTGTCCTCCAGTCACCCAGCAAACAGAGCTCAAGCGCCTACTGTATGCCAGGTGTTGGGACACAGCTGTGAACAGAAGAGACACGGCCTCCCTGCCCGGCACTCACAGCCCAGTCTGCGAGGCCACCAGGAAGGCCAAAGGATGAGCCTCACGGAGGTGACTGCAAGTCCCTCCACGTCGGTGTTTATGAAAGAAACGCCCCAGAGGCAGAACGAGCGGACCTACTTCATCTCTGGTGGTCAGGGAAACCCCTCTGCAGCGAGACACAAGCTAAGAACAAAGGATGAAAGGGACAGGTGTTCCAGGCACAGGGACAGCCTGTGCAAAGGCCCTGAGGCAGGAGAGAGCGAGCTACGACTGAGCCGTAGTGAAAAGGCCGCTGTGGATAGGGAGGAAACAGGGCAGGCGGGGAGGGCCAGAGCACAGAACGGCTACCAGGAGGGATCCCGCACAGCTCCATTTGTGCTGAAAGGCGATGCCTCCAAGGGCTCTGCAGAGAGAGGACATCAGCAGCAAGGGTGTGGGCTGGGAGGACAGGCAGTGGTCTATGGCAGCAGCCAGGTGACAGAGAGGTGGCACCAGCAAGAAGGAACAGAGCGGGGGGGATATCTGAGAGGGCCCATCGATGGTTGCTGATGAGTACAGGGCTTCTGTTCGTTTAGGGAAGAGCAATGAATGGCAGCCGGGACAGTAGGTTTCTACACACAGCGGGTTAATTCACTGTGTCAGTATCCGAGAAGCCTGGCTGTGAGTCTGCACCATGCCAGGTCCTGGGGATGCATCCCTGAGGCATCCCCAGTCCCACAGGGGAGGCAGTGACATGTCAGTGTGGGGACTAAGTGCAGGCTGGCTGACCCTGGAGCACTCAGAGGTGGCCCCCAGTCCCTGCCCCCAGCTGGGTCTCAGCATTCCCATCTCTACAATGGGCATAAGGAAAATACCCACTTTGCGAAGTGAACTGAGCAATACCACTTCGTAACAAAGAGCAGGAACTACGGACTGTGCTCCATCTGAACGAGCCTGGAAGACGTTATTCGAAGGGAAAGAAGCCCGACAGAGTCCACGTGGTGTGGGATCCATTGATGTGAAGTGTCCTGAACAGGCAAGTTCAGAGAGACAGAAAGTCTCTGTCTCTTAGCGGTTGCCTGCGGCAGGGCTGGGAAGAGGTATTAACCGTAAATAGGCACAAGAGATCTTGCGCAGGATGAAAATATTCTGAAACTGATTCTTGGGTGTGGTTCCATCCCTTGCTAAAGTTCCTCAAAATCATTAACTTGTACACTGGCAGTGGGAGCATGTTTAAAGTGAAATATGTCTCCATAAAGTTGTTTTAAAAAAAGAAAACACCAAAGGAAGAAAAATAAGAAATACACAGGGGTGACGTGGTGCCTGGTATGAAGTAAAGACTTGGCTTCCTCTTGGAGGAAGAAAATGTGTCAAGAGTGTCTTTGCCTGGCTAAGTCTGGAAGGGCTGAAGGGTGAACAGGCCTGGCTCCCCAGGGGATTGGAGGTGAGACTGATGTCTTGAAAAGCCAATGGAGGCCAGGTACAGTGGCTCATACCTGTAATCTTAACACTTTGGGAGGCTGAGGTGAGAGGATTGCTTGAGCCCAAGAGTGCAAGACCAGCCTGGGCAATATAGTGAGACCCTATTTCTTAAAAAATATTTTTAAAAGGTAGCTGGATGTGATGGCAGGCACCTATAGTCCTAGCTACTCAGGCAGCTGGAGCAGGAGAATCATTTGAGTCCAGGAGTTCAAGGCTGTAGTGAGCTAAGATTGCACCACTGCACTCCAGCCTTGGCGACAAAGCCAGACCCTACCTCAAACCAACCAACCAATCCAAAAAGCCAATGGAACCAGGCATCCCCCAACCCTGGGTAGGCTGGTGTGTGTTAATTACAACAAAACATCAGCTTCTTGACTTGGAGTGGAATTATATTCACTCCATTATCACCGGCTTCCCTGAGCTGCAGATCAAAGATTAATTCCGCAAAAGGAAGAAGTCCATTAATCATTGCCTAATTCGTGAAGGTGCCCAGTGGGAATGCAAGTTCTCTCAAAACACTGGCTGAGAGAGAAAGAGAACATCTAGCTGAGGGAGGCTAGTGTTCAAAAGTTCAAAGTCAGGCAGAACTGATCAATGGTGAGAAAGATTAGCATAGGGTTGATCAACTGGGGAGATGGCCAGGGAGCTTTCTAGACAGTGTTATCCATCTTGCCCCAGACAGTGGTTATCTGGGTATCTATTGATGCAAAAATTCAACCAGGTGAAGTCTTCAAATGTAGACACTTTTCTACAGTTTATGTAAGTTATATCTTGATTTTAAAAAAAATTTTTTTTAAGTCATAAAGGTCAGGTGCAGTGGCTCACGCCTATAATCCCAGCACTCTGGGAAGCCCAGGCCAGAGGACTGCTTGAGCTCAGGAGTTGGAGACCAGCCTGGTCAACACGGTGAGACCCTATCTCTAAAAAAAAAAAAAAAAAAAAAAAAAAAAAAAAAAGGCCGGCCGCGGTGGCTCAAGCCTGTAATCCCAGCACTTTGGGAGGCTGAGACGGGTGGACCACGAGGTCAGGAGATCGAGACCATCCTGGCTAACACGGTGAAACCCCGTCTCTACTAAAAATACAAAAAACTAGCCGGGCGAGGTGGCGGGCGCCTGTAGTCCCAGCTACTCGGGAAGCTGAGGCAGGAGAATGGCGTAAACCCGGGAGGCGGAGCTTGCAGTGAGCTGAGATCCGGCCACTGCACTCCAGCCTGTGCAACAGAGTGAGACTCTGTCTCAAAAAAAAAAAAAAAAAAAGAAAAAAAAAAGAAAAATACAAAAATGAGCCAGGCATAGTAGCATGCACCTGTAGTCCCAGCTACTTGGGAGGTTGAGGTGGGAGGATTGCTTGAGCCCAGGAGGTTGAGGCTTCAGTGAGTTGTGACCGCACCACTGCACTCCAGCCTGGGTGACAGAGCAAGACCTTGTCTCAATAAAAGAATAAAATAAAAAATGATAGGCACTGATATATCTAATAAATCACACACACACACACACACACACACACAGATACATGATAAAACCAATTCAGCAGACATTATTAGTAGGATCGGGCGGTGGGATATGGCTGTTCACTGTACAGTTTTCTGCATGTTTAGCATTTGAATAAATGTGTGATGCAGTGTATGATTCTGTTTATGTCAAATATCCAGAATAAATAAATCCACAGAGACAGAAATCTGATGAGCGGCTGCCGGGGAATAGGGGAGGAGGGGAGTCACTGTTAAGGGTGTGGGGTTTCCCTCTGGGGTAAGGGAAATGTTTTGGAACCAGATCGAGGTGATGGTTGTGTAACGTTGTGAATGTACTCAATGCCACTGAACTGCACACATTACACGGTTCATTTTATGTTACGTGAATCTCCCCTCAATTAAAAAAAATGGGAAATTCAAGAGCACTTCTGGGAAATGAAATAAATAGTAGCATCTTTAGCAAAAAGGAAACAAGAAAAAGACTGTGTGATCCATGTAGTCTTCAAAGCCTAGCTTCTTTTTTCAAGTGAGTTCAATTGAAGTTAAAAAAATAGGCCGGGCATGGTGGCTCCCACCTGTAATCCCAGCACTTTAGGAGGCCAAGGTGGGTGGATCACAAGGTCAGGAGTTCGAGACCAGCCTGGCCAATATGGTGAAACCCTATCTCTACTGAAAATAAATAAATAAATAATAAATAAATTAGCTGGGCATGGTGGTGCATGCCTCTAGTCCCAACTACTTGGAAGGCTGAGGCAGAAGAATGACTTGAACCTAGGAGACGGAGGTTGCAGTGAGCCGAGATAGCACAACTGTACTCCAACCTGGGCGACAGAGTGAGACTGTCTCAAAAAAAAAAAAAAAAGAAAGAAAGAAAGAAAAAATGGTTTAGGCCAAGCACTCACGCCTGTAATCCCAGCACTTTGGGAAGCTGAGACAGGAGGATGGATTGAGGCCAGGAGTTCAAGACCAGCCTGGACAACATAGCAAGGACCTCTGTCTCTGCAAAAAATAAAATAAAAATGGTTCAAAATTACCTATTTCAAGTCATTACTCCAGGAAAATAAAATGAGAAGGTTAAACCCTCTTCCTTCTTTCTCCCTCTCTCTCACACACACACAAAGGTCAAACAGATATACACCAATATGTTAACAGCCAATAGATACCTCTGGTGGTGGAATTCTACATGATTGAGTTTATTGACTGACTGATTGATTGACTGAGGCAGGGTCTACCTCTGCTGCCCAGACTGGAGTGCAGTGCTGTGATCTCAGCTCACTGCAGCCTCAACCTCCTGGGTTTAAGTGAGCCTCCCACCTCAGCCTCCCAAGGAGCTGGGACTACAGGCACACACACCACCACACCTGGCAAATTTTTCATATTTTTTGTAGAGACGAGGTTTCACCACGTTGCTCAGGCTTGTCTCAAACTCCTGGGCTCAGGTGATCTGCCTGCCGAGGCCTCCCAAAGTGCTGAGATTACAGGCGCGAGCCACCGTGCCCGGCTCATGATTTTAATTTACTTTGTTATGCTTGTTTATCCGTCCTGAAATGTGTGTGACGAACACATATTATTTTTATTATGAGGAAAAAAGAGTGACACCCCCAAAAGATGTTTTTCATTTAATAAAGAAAAAATCCACCACCACAGGGAGCCTCAGATGGCAGGGGATGAAACTGCAAATGACGAGGGGAACAGGTGTGGGGTGACAGGAGGGAACAGGTGTGGGGTGACCAGGTAGAGGCCAGAGAGGCAGGAGGTGGACGCCCAGGAGGGCATGGAGGGCGGGACCCCAGGAAGGAGGCCAGGGCAAGGCCCACTCCTGGGGCCCCTGCAGGGACAGCTGGTGGCGGAGAACACGGTCTCCACTTACCTGCCCCCTGCACCCCCATGGACTGTGCCCACCCACCACCTTGGGTCTCTTGGCTGCTGTGGACAGGCCTTCAGAGGGTGGGCAACTGGGCCATCAGGGGCAGCCAGGGGGTTGGACAACTATGGCTGGGCCTGAGCAGACCTTGACCTCCCTCCTGACCTCCCCACCCTCAGCCTCCCACTCCTCTGGTCCCACCTTTCTTTGTTGTTGTTGTTGTTGTTGTTGTTGTTGTTTTCAAGACAGAGTCTTATTCTGTTGCCCAGGCTAGAGTGCAGTGGCATGATCTTGGCTCACTGCAACCTCCGCCTCCCAGGTTCAAGCAATTCTCCTGCCTAAACCTCCTGAGTAGCTGGGATTATAGGTGTGCACCACCACGCCCAGCTAATTTTTGTACTTTTAGTAGAGATGAGGTTTTACCGTATTGGCCAATCTGGTCTCAAACTCCTGACCTCAACTGATCTGCCCACCTCGGCCTCCCAAAGTACTAGGATTACAGTGGCGTGAGTCATTACGCACCCGGCCTGGTCCCACCTCTTAGTCATCTCCCGCATAGGGACGCCAGATGAAATACAGATCACCAGTTACACTTGAATTTCAGATAAACAAGAAATAATGTTTTAGCATAAGCCTTTCCCTAATAATACATGGGCTTTCCCGTTACTAAAACATGATTTGTGTTCTGAAATTCAAATGTTACTGGGCATCTTGTATTTTATTTGCTAAATCTGGTAACTCCACCTCCGGGCCAATGCCGGCACCATCTCTGTCACTGACTCATCACCCCAGTCCCTTCTGAACCTCAATTGCTCCGGGCTACAAAACGGGCATCAACCCAGTCGCACCAGGCTGACGCTGGTGGAAGGTTCAAAGAGGTGACCATTCCAGAGGCTTATGAGTCCCGCAGGGTACAGAGGCTTCGTGCCATTGAGTCCACCGGGCAGTTATCCCCATGTAACAGAAGGGGAAAC